>NC_057748.1:21767564-21786004 GCF_004010195.1 Chiloscyllium plagiosum | reverse complement strand
ATGATTAGACCCCCCCCCCCCCCCCCCCCACTCCCCAAAACCATTCCCCAGTTCCCGTACACTCTATATTGGAGGGATGATCGCGAGCCCGTGACAGGAAGCAGAGATGTTAAACTGAGATCTTCCTGCCCTTGTGGGAGCCAACAGGCCACGCGCTGTGCTCGGCATTCCAAGCCGGTGCGGCCTGCGGTGTTTTTGGGAAAGGATTGACCCCCCGCCCTTTCGGGTTCTGAGTGAATAGAAGCTGTTTTACTCCCTGACTCACTCAGTGAAGGGAGGCCAAATGAACCCCACCTTAAATTCCCTGCCACAGGAAAGGGTGAGGAGGCTGTTCACTTACAGACTTGATTTAAGCCTGCAGTTACCATAGCAACGGAGCTGCTCTGCCGCTGAAGGTATTGGTGGCTGCACGATCCCGAGGGAAAGCTGTTGGAGAGACTCTCTGATCAGTCAGTTCCTGCTCTTTAATGCTGTGGCCTCTCAGCGTTCCTCCCATTGCCCCCGACCTCTCACAATCACCCGCCCCCTCTCCCACCCTCATTCCCTCCCACATACACTTCGGATCACAGAATCCCCCACACTGTGAAAGCCGACCATTCGGCCCATCCACACCGAGCATCTGAAGAGTATCCCACTCTGCTACCCCATTCCCATAACCCTGCATTTCCCCTGGCTAGTCCACTAACCTACACATCCCTGAACACTACGGGCAATTTTGCGCAGCCAATTCCTGCACATCTTTGGACTGTGGGGGGAAACTGGAGCAGCCGGAGGAAACCCACACAGACACGGGGAGAATGTGCAAACTCCACACAGTCGCCCGAGGCAGGAATCGAACCTGGCTCCCTGGCGCTGTGAGGCAGCAGTGCTAACCACTGAGCCACCGCGCCAGCCCTTTGTATTGGCTAACGTCCATACGTTCACTTTTCATGCTCACCATAAGCTGAATAAGCCTCCCAAATATGGCCAGCAACAACCATGTGCATTGATGTAGCACTTTTAACATTGTGCATCCCCAAGGTGCTTCACGAAACAAAACAGAACTGAGATCTAGCCCTGTGAGATATCAAGGCATGTGGCTGGCCACTCAGTCACAGATTTAACAGACCGTCTTTAAAAGGGAGGAGGGGGGAGGGAGAAGTGGACAGGTGTCGGAAGGGTTCCAGAGCTCAGGGCCTTGGTCAGCCGAAGGCATGGTCACCAGTGGTGAAGCAATTAAAATGAAGGGGCTGTTGGAAGGGGCCAGAATTGAGATGAGCCCAGATGAGGGGCATGGATAGGATAAACAGACAAGGTATTTTCCCTGAGGTGGGGAGTCCAGAACTAGAGGGCATAGGTTTCAGGTGAGAGGGGAAAGACATAAAATAGACCTAAGGAGCAACGTTTTTCAATGAGAGGGTGGTCCGTGTATGGAATGAGCTGCCAGAAGAAGTGGTGGAGGCTGGTACAATTGCAACATTTAAGAGGAATTTGGATGGGTATATGAATAGGAAGGGTTTGGAGGGATATGGGCCGGGTGCTGGCAGGTGGGACTAGATTGGGTTGGGATATCTGGGCGGCATGGATGGGTTGGACTGAAGGGTCTGTTTCTGTGCTGTACATCTCTCTGACTCTCTATCCCAGAGGGCTGTGGGGCTGGAGGAAATCTCCTGGGTCGGGAGAGTTCGGGACTGAGTTTCTGATGGCTGGAGGCCAGTGTCTATCACGGAGTACGGCAATGATCAGGACCAGGGTTCTGAGCGAGTTGACGTGAGGTTTAGAAACGGTGATCTGTAGGAGATCAGACAGGAGTAGTCGAGTCTGGAGTTACAAGGCGTGGGTGCGGTTTTGAAGATGGTGTTGGATGTGTGGTGGAGGCTCCTGGGGGCCAGGATGGTGACAATCTGCCAGGGGCGTGGATGGAGCTGTCACACAGAGGATGCCGAGTTAGTGGCTGGGACTGAAAACAATAGCTTTGTTGTTCCTGATGCCTCTGCAGAGGAAAGGCCAGCTCATCCAGGTGTGGTTGGATAGGCCTCTGAGAATTCAGCATCATTGGGCAGTGGGGGTAGAGCTGAGTGGTGTCACTGTAATAAGGGATGCTGTGATTTCAGATGTTGCTGAGGGACAGTATGTGGCTGAGAAATAGAAAGGGGGCAGAGTTAGATCCTCAGTGTTGGGACTGAGTGAGAGATAATGGAACAGGGAATGTTGCTGGTACATGTGATTCTCTGGTTAATGAATCAAACCAGTTATTCATGAAAGCAGTTAATGCTCTCACATTTGCAGTGTCCTTTTTGCCATTTGTACATCTCTGGTTAAATCTGCATTTACTGTCCTTTCCTAATTGTCCAGAGGACAGTTAAGGGGCTACCCTCATGACTGTGGGACTGGAGTCAGGTGTGGGTCCAACCAGTTATGGATGGTAGATTTCCTTCCCTGAGTGGTATTTGTGAACCAGATGTGATTTTACCACAGTTGACAATTTTATAAAATTCATTTTTCACCATCTACCCTAGTACAGGTAATCATTGTAACAGGGTCGGCCAGATGGACATCATAGATTAGGAGTTCCCTGACTGTTAACCTGGTCCAATCAGGGAGCCCTGGCTGACAGATATATACAGGAGGGTCAGAGGTTCTTCACTCGTGAGAGCTGGCTCTGAGGGAGCTGGATCAGTGTCAGGGACTCTCCGCGTGTAGATAAACGATGACTTGATGCTGGGATGCCAGCCTTCAGGGGAGTTATTTCATGGTGACCAGATTAGGATTAATGATGTAACCGTTGCACAAGCGCCCACTAACTGAAGCCCAACTGGATTTCAAATAGTTGCTACAACTGGCTTTATCATTGGAAAATGCAGCAAGTGGAGCATATGTGTTGCAGGGTATTTAGGGCGGCACGGTGGCTCACGCTGCCAGGGACACGGGTTCGGTCCCACCCTCGGGCAACTGTCTGTGTGGAGTTTGTACATTCTCCCCGTGTCTGTGTGGGTTTCCTCCCACAGTCCAAAGATGTGCAGTTCAGGTGGCTTGGCCATGCTAAATTACCCATAGTGCCCAGGGATGTGCAGGCCTGGTGGGTTAGTCAGGGGAAAGGGCAAGGGGGATGGGTCCAGGAGGGATGCCCTCTGGAGGGTCAGTGTGGACTTGATGGGCCAAATGGCCCGTTTCCACACTGTAGGGATTTTATGATTTTGATGGAAGTGGACACCCTCACCCTCAGTCTGACCTGAGCTTGGGGAACACCACTTGAGTGAAGTCAATTGTAGAGCCTCCCTCAGGACATATCCTGAACAGATGGACTCTGGGTCAACCCCCAGTAAAACCCCAAAACAAAGCCACTGGGATTAATGCTTAAAATTCTCTTCAGGATCCAGGCCAGCGGGTCATTGTAGTTGCAGTCGGTATGCGGACTTGAGACAGTGAAAGAGTCCCACCTCGCCTGGATTGAGTAATGAACTTATAGGAACGCTGTGCTTTTCCAGCACCACTCTAATCTAAATGAATTTATAGGCTGGTATCCAGTAGAGTGCACACCCTGGAAAATTCACCAACTGATGGTTTGGTACAGTTAAATTGCTTAGGATCATCCAAATCAGAACCAGTCACAATAAATGTCTGGTAAAGTAGTCACCTGGTTCAGTTATTTCGGTGATCCCAGAACCAGTCTTTAACAAGATTCATTCTACGCTCGAACACTTAAGTTTATGCAAGATGTCAGCCAGTGGGAGAACCTGTACTGGGGAACCTTTACAGATTAAGGGGACAACTTCAGTTCCAACCTTTTATGAAAAGCAGCTGGTTCAGTTATCCTTCATTGTAGTAAAAGACCCAGACCCAAGCTTGATGGGGTGAAATTAGTCGTCAAAGATTCACCTCGATTGACTCAACATCTTTCAACGAGCAAATGGCTGCATGAGTAAAGTCCCAATTAAATTTCCCAAACAGCACGGTGGCTCAGTGGTTAGCACTGCTGCCTCACAGCGCCAGGGACCTGGGTTCGATTCCATCCTCGGGCAACTGTCTGTGTGGAGTTTGCACATTCTCCCCGTGTCTGTGAAGGTTTCCTCAGGGTACTCCGGTTTCCTCCCACAGTCCAAAGTTGTGCAGGTCAGGGTGAATTGGCCGTGCTAAAATTGTCCTCTAGTGTTCAGGAATGTGTAGGTTAGGTGAATTAGTCAGGGGTAAATTTAGAGTAATAGGGTAGGGGGAATGGGTCTGGTTGGGTTACTCTTCAGAGGGTCGGTGTGGACTTGTTGGGTTTAGATCAGAGTGGTGCTGGAAAAGCACAGCCGGTCAGGCAGCATCCGAGAAGCAGGAAAACCGACGTCTCGGGCAAAAGCCCTTCATCAGGAATGGAGGTTGTTGGGCCGAATGGCCTGTTTCCACACTGTAGGTGCTCTATGATTTTCGGGAAGGTCTAGGGATTGTCAAAGGAGCCCAGGCCACCTTGCATGTTGACCAGGAAGTGATTCCACGATTCTGCAAGGCCCATTGCCTTATGGGAAGGTAGGGGCAGAAACCAGGTGGCTGGGAAAGTGAAGGAATCTTCAAACCGGCCCAGTTTGTGGAAGGGGCAGCACTGGTCATGCTGAGGTTGAAACCCAGTGGGTGGGTCCGGCCTTTGTGGGGATTTTAAACAAATGGCAAATGGTTTTTAACAGCTGAGTAACTACCCAATGCCTCGCATAGTGGAATAATACACAACGCTGACAAGGGCAGGTTGGTTCTTCACAAAGCTGGACATGAGCCGTGCTTAGGTTAAAAACAATGACTGCAGACG
This sequence comes from Chiloscyllium plagiosum, assembly GCF_004010195.1. NCBI lineage: Eukaryota > Metazoa > Chordata > Chondrichthyes > Orectolobiformes > Hemiscylliidae > Chiloscyllium > Chiloscyllium plagiosum. The sequence continues at coordinate 21,781,239 of NC_057748.1, read as the reverse complement.
CTGGAAACCAGATTCTGGATCAGTGGTGCTGGAAGAGCACAGCAGTTCAGGCAGCATCCGAGGAGCAGCCTGAATTGCTGTGCTCTTCCAGCACCACTGATCCAGAATGAGCCATGCTGACTCAATGCAATTGCGGCTAGATGAGGATTCCCAGAGGTCTGCTACAAATAATATTCATAAGGGCTTGTACCAGTAAAGGAGGCTACCGTATAGGGTTTAATTGACCTGTGCCCCCATTTGGGGTAGAATTGGCCTGTGCTGCAGATGATCGAGAACAGTTTACAAAGTGGTAATGAGGTGCTAATAACTGGGAAGACCAATATGGAGCACTTAGAGAACCTGGACGTAATCCTTAGCTATTTCTCCCAGTGGGCATACACCTTCGAAGGGAAAACTGTGTGTACCAGGCGCCCCAACTAACCTCCTTGGGTTGCAGAGTCGATAAGACCCAGTTACGCCCAGTAGAAGGTGAAGTGAGGGTGATTGAAGTCTGTACTGGAGCTTAGGTCTAGGGCTGGCGAGCAATTATGGGAAGTTCGTACATAACCTGGACTCCATCTTGACACCATTGCATTAATTCTTAGGAAGGGATCGGCCTTGGAAACAGTTGCATAGCCAAGGCATAGCTTCCAGGAAAGTGGAGAAACAGCTCTCATCCTGTAAGGTGTTGGCTCACTACGATCCCAAGCGAGCTCTGGCACTGACATGCGATGCCTCCCCGGATGGCATTGGGATAGTGTTAGCTCATAGTTGGCCCACTGGAGAGGAACACCCAATAGCTTCTGCATCCAGGACTTTGGCTAATGTAGGATGTAAATACTCCCAGAGAGAGAAGGAAGGTTTGGCCGTCACATTCGGACTCCGGATGTTCCGCCAATACGTTTGCATATGGACATTCCTGGAGTGTCATAACAGTGGACTAGAAACCCCTGTTATGTCCAGTTAAAGAGTACAAGGCAGTGCTGCCCACACGTTCAGGCTGAATTCAGCAGTGGGCTGTAATACTAAGTGCATATGATTGCAAATTGGAATACTGTCCAGGAGACCAAATAGTAAATAGTGGGTGGCACGGTGGCACAGTGGTCAGCACTGCTGCCTCACAGCGCCATAGACCAGGGTTCAATTCCCGACTCAGGCAACTGACTGTGTGGAGTTTGCACATTCTCCCCGTGTCTGTGTGGGTTTCCTCCGGGTGCTCCGGTTTCCTCCCACAGTCCAAAGATGTGCAGGTCAGATGAGTTGACCATGTTAAATTGCCCATAGTGTTAGGTGAAGGGGTAAATGTAGGGGAATGGGTCTGGGTGGGTTGTGCTTCGGCGGGTCGGTGTGGACTTGTTGGGCCGAAGGGCCTGTTTCCACACTGTAAGTAATCTAATCTAAAAAGGTAATCTAATCCAAACGTGGATGCAATGTGCCACCTCCCTTTGCAGATACATCACCAGTGGGACCGCCACTGAGAAACTCCATTATGGTTTTCAATTTTCTGGACAGACTTTGAGCCAAGCAGAAAGTGTCAGACTTTAGGTGCAGAAAGGTTCGGTCCTGAGGGACCTGAAACAGCAGGTGGTGATGGGGGAAACCGTAGGGCCATGAGAACACCCAGAACTGAGACCTGGAGAGACCAGGTCACCGTACTGGACGGTATATTATTATGGGGAGCAAGAGTGATTGTCCAGAGCAAAGGGCACTACCAGATATCATTTGAACTCCTCCAGGGTCGGGGGTGGGGGTCTCCAAAATGAAGATCTTGGCGAGATGTTATATCTGGTGGCCAGGCTTGGATAAGGCAGCTGTGTTAGTGGGGCAGTGCCAACAAGGACAGAAAATGACCACCCAGCAGCTCCCCCATATTTGTGGGCATGGTTGGGTAAATCCTGGACTCAGTTGTACCTTAATTATGCGGGTGATTTCATGGGCTCGATGTTCTCAGTCGTTGTGAACGTCCACTCAAAGTGGCTGAATGTGTACAGAGTTCATTCGTCAAACACTGGGAACAACGATAGAAAGACTTTGCGCGTCCTTTGCAATACATGGGTTCCCAGAGGGGTTGGTCACAGATAACGGACAATCGTTGACCAGACTGCTGCCCGAGGAAGAGAGAGCATTTCTTCTGAGATGCTCTAGGTTCAAGTGGCGGGCGACTGTGTGTCACACACCGCCTGTATCACAGTCAAAGTTAGAGGAACCCAGGGGGAGCTACAAAACGCCACCTTTGTGCTCGTACTCAAGAGGGGGAGGGATGTAGTGACTGTAACAAGGTCAGTCAGGTGGACCTCATAGAACAGGAGTTCCCCAATTTGGGCTGTTTATTTGGTCCAATCAGGGAGCCCTGGCTGGATAGATAAGAACAGGAGAGTCCGAGGCTCTGCTCACTCTGAGAGCTGGCTCTGAGGGAGCTGGATCGGTGTCAAGGCCTCTCCATGTATAAATAAAGGGTGACTTGGTGACGGGATACCGGCCTCTGTGGAATTATTTCCAGTGGGATTTTCCAGAATAGAACATGGAACATTACAGCACAGTACAGACCCTTCGGCCCTCGATGTTGCGCTGCCCTGTCATACCAATCTGAAGCCCATCCCACCTACACTATTCCATGTTTGCCCATATGCTTGTCCAATGATGACTTAAATGTACGTAAAGTAGGCGAATCTACTACCGTTGCAGGCAAAGCATTCCGTACCCTTACTACTCTCTGAGTAAAGAAATATTAGCCTTGTGGTCGAGATCGCGAGTCATGTGACATTATCACGCCATCACTGCCTCGCATAGTGAATTATTTTGCTCCTTTACATTTGTTGCTCTCAGGGTGAACGCTGTACTGGATTTGGGGGAACATGGTGACCAGGACAGATGCACAGACACCTGGTTGGCCACAACCATTTGGTGTTTGCAGATAGGTTTCTGAGGTTGTCTGAAAATTCAGCTCTCTCCGTCCTGTCTTCGTTTGTGACTGGAGGGAGGACTGAAAAAGAATCCAAAGATATTTGGACAGGTCTGTGAATAGGAAAGATTTAGAGGGAAATGGGCCAATAGCAGGCAGACAGGACTAGTTCAGTCTGGGAAAGCTGTGAGCATGGACGAGTTGGGCCAAAGGGACTGTTTCCATGCTGTATTATCTCTATGACAGGTTTAGAGAATGGCCTGGCTTTTGTTGCCACAGCAACGTGATGGTCAGATTTATTTAGTGGAACCTTTTGTCCTGTTGCTGTCAGCCACTCTCAAACCCAGTTCCTGAGTTCATTTCCTTCCTGCTCCCTGGAGCAGAGGCCCTTCTTGGCGTACAGTTCCTCCACTGAAAGTGTTAAGATTCTGGATGGGTTTGTAAGAAACTGGGCCTTGGCTGAGGCCTGGGACTGGAGTGAGCCACGGTGGCCTTTGTGAGTGCACCGTGATCAGGCCGGAGCCGTGAACAAAGCCCCTAGTTCGTGTGGCCTACTCGTGATTCAGCTGCAGTTCTGGTAAAGCCTGCATCCTTGTGCAGCTGCCGCGGAAATTATAGCAGCAACCCCACCCCTCTAAGGCTGAGCTTTGAAGCATTTATTCCAAAAAAAAACCGAGGTTTGAGCAATTAGTGCAGAATCTTGAGAGTTGCTGTGATAATCTGGACATTCCTGGAGTGCCACAGCAGGCTGACCTCAGTTAACTCCTTAGGTTGACTGGAGTTCACCTGCTCCGAGCAGAGCTTTCAGTTCAAGGGCCACATTTCGACTCTAATAACAACTGGGGTTGGGGGGAGGCAGAGGACCACGGGGACACCACTGAGTCCCTTCAGCCTGTTCTAGCCTTTCATTAGATAGCGGCTCGCCCGTATCTCAACTCATAAACAAAATCCATATCCTGGAGTGTTCTTACCGCCAAAAATAAAACACCAATTGCGCCCCTTCCCCATTCTGCTGCCATTGGACCATTTTCTGACAGTTCTTTAAAAAATAACTTGTTTAAAGAGAATTTTAAGATCACAATTATGTCTGCCATCCCTCCAATTATTCTCCAGAGATTGACTTGTACAGTTGTTAGAGTGGTGCTGGAAAAGCACAGTAGGTCGAGCAGCATCCGAAGAGCAGGAAAATCGACATTCTGGGCAAAAGCCCTTCATCAGAAATGTTGATTTTCCTGCTCCTCGGATGCTGCCTGACCTGCTGTGCTTTTCCAGCACCACTCTCTAGACTCTGATCTCCAGCATCTGCAGGCCTCACTTTCGCCTTGTACAATTGTTGAATAGCACAGCATAGAAAGAGGCCAGTCAGCCCATCTAGTTTATGTAAGCTTCTGTGAACAGTAATCCAGTTTGTCCCACTCCTTCACCTTTCCCATATCCCTGCAATTCTCTATTTCTTAATATTTATCCAACTGTCTTTTAAAAATTCCGGATGAATCTGTATCCACTGACCCGCCTGGCAGCTAAAATGGAGCAGCTATTTCCATTTGCAGCAAGATCTGGAAAATATTCAGGTTTGGGCCTGTCGAGTGGCAAGTCACATTTGTGCCACATAAATACCAGGCAATGAACATCTCCAACAAGAGAGAATCTAACCATCGCTCCATGATTCCAATGGCGTTGCCATCACTGAATCCCTCACTATCAATACCTTGGGAGTTTCCGTTGACTAGAAACTCAACTGGACTCACCATATAAACACATTGACTACAAGAGCAGGTTAGAGGTTAGAAATGCTGCAGCGAATAAGTCATCCTTTGACTCACCACAGTCTTTCCACCATCTACGAGGTACAAGTCAGGAGTGTGATGGAATACTCCCCACTTGCCTGAGTGGGTGCAGCTCCAACAACACTCAAAGCTTGTCATCCTCCAGGACAAAGCAGCCCACTCAACTGTCACCACATCTGACCCCTTCATCACTGACACTGAGTGGCTGCGATGTGTACCATCCACAAGATGCACTGTAACAACTCACTGAGGCCTTCTCTGGCACCACCTTCCCCACGCTCTTCCATCGAGAAGGACAAAGGTAGCAGATACACGAGGAAGACCACTCCCTGCAAGTTCCCCTCTAAGCCGCTCACCATCCTGATCTTGAAACGGATCCCTGTTCCTTCCATGTTACTGGGTCAAAATCCTGGAACTCTCTCGCTAATGGCTTTGTGAACCCACAGCACAGGGACTACAGCAGTTCAGGAAGGCAGCTCACCCCCACCATCTCAGGAGCAACGAAGGATAAGCAATAAATGTTGGCTAAGCAGCAATCCTGTGGATGGATTGAAAATAACATGTAAATTGGGTTCCTTTTTTGTCTGCTATCTTAAATCTGAGCTCGCTGCCTCCCGATCCTCCAGCTGTTGGGACCAGTTTCTCTCTCTTTCATGATCCTTTATCACTTTAAACACTATCAAACCTCCCCTTAACTTTCTCAACCGAAAGACAAACAGCCAGGCTCCCTTTGTAGTCAGAATTTCTTATCTTTTCTGAACAACTCTGAGTACAGGAGTCAGGGTGACATACTGCAGCTGTACAGGGCCTTGGTGGTGAGATCTCCACTGGGAGTACCGGCTGCAGTTTTAGTCTCTTTAAAAAGACAAAATATATTTGCCATGGAAGGACTGTAGAGGAGGTTTTCTGGGCTAGTTTCCGGGATTGTGGTTTGCCATATGAGGAGAAATTCGGTCAATTAATCCCGTATTCACTGGGGTGTGGGAAAATGAAAGGGGACCTTAATGAAATGTATACATTTCTTACCAGACACGGCAGACTGGATTCAGGGGAGTCCAGAACAAGGGCTCCTCATCTCTGAATACATAGGCCATTTTGGACTGAGATGAGGAGAAATTCCTTCACTCTCAGAGAGTGGAATTCTCTACCAGAGAAGGCAGTGGAAGCAAAATAACTGAATATGTTTAAACAAGAAATAGATTTCCAGAGATGACAGGCAGTCCAGGGTATAGAGAGAGAGTGGTGGGGGGTAGGGCATTGAGATAGAATCAGCTGTGATTGTACTAAATGGTGTAGCAGGCCTGAAGGGCTGAATAGCCTGCTCCTACTCCTTTTCTGTGTTTCTGTCGAGACTTGGCCCTCCCCTCCGGGGATACAAGCTTGTGCAGGTCGGAAATGCAGTGAAAACGACTGCTCGCTTTGACAGAGCCCCCTCGGCAGGTTGGTGGGACGGGTTCAGGGGAGCGGGCAGCTGAGAGACGGGATCCAGGAAGAGGCTGCCCAGGATTCCCAGTAAATGGTTAGAAGAATTGGGGGGTGGGGATGACGTGGCGGGGGGGAGCTCCTTGATGCTGCACCAAGCGAAACAAAACCAGTTCTTCTTTCTTGTTACAAAACAAAACTCAGGAAGGAAAGGGAATGCACAAGCAGTTACTTGACGTTGTCTTGCTGAGAACTGCACTCTGGGCTCAATTATGATTCACCGCAGTGGCAGCTGGTGAACACAAGCCATTCTGAAAGAGTACAGCTCAGTTATCTTCACAACAAGCAGCAACTGAAGCTAACTGGGAGAGACTAGGTAGGGCGATGCAGTCAGTGTTTGTCCAGTTTGAGAGGCTGTTGGCGGAGAGAGTGGAACAGAACATGTCCGCAAGGCGAGCTGCTCCCGAGCAGCACCACAATATTATCACCATCTCCTGTTTGTTTTACAGGCAGAAGGTGTCATGTTAACGATCAGGGTTCAAACAGCCGTCACATGAACTTTTGTTTCAGAAAGGTTCCTTCACAGGATGTGAGAGTTGCTGGCTAGCCTGCCATTAATTGCCCGTCCCCTAATTACCCTGGAGTAGGCAGTGTGTGTTGTCCCTGTGCTCTGGGTTGACCCACAAGGCTGTTAAGGAGAGAAACCCGGGATTTTGACCCAGTGACTGTGAAGGAACGGCGGAATATTGCCAAGCCCGGACGGTGAGTGGTTTGGAGGGGAACATGCAGAGAGGGTGGTGTTTCCCCTGTATCTGCTGCCCTTGTCCTTCTCAGTGCAAGTGGTGGTGGGTTTGAAAAGTGCTGTCTGAGGATCTTCAGTGAGTTTCACATGGACAAGGACTGAGAGTAGGCCACTCAAGCTCCACCATTCAGTCAGCTCATAGCGGACCTGATTTAAAACCTCATCCCAACGTTCCTGCATATCCCCAAATAACCTTTCACCCCATTTGTTATCAAGAGGGTTGGGATATCTGGTCGGCATGGATGGGTTGGACCGAAGGGTCTGTTTCCATGGTGTACATCTCTATGACTGTATAATGTATCTAGCTCTGCCTCAGAACTATTCCAAGATTTGCGTCCACTATTTTCCAGGGAAGGGAATTCCAAAGACTCGATCCTCTGAGAGAAATGTTTCTTCCTCCTTTTTTGAAATGGGCAGCCCCTTATTTTTAAACTATGACCCTTGTTTGAGGTTCTCCCACAAGAGGAGGAAACATCCTTCCCACGTCCACTCAGTCGAGTCCCCTCAGGATCTTATCTGTTTAAATTGCCTCAGCCTCTGAGCTCCAGAGGATAAGGGCCTGGCTCATCTAGCTTTTCCTTATAAGGCAATCTGGTCTGAGTGGCGCGGTGGCTCAGTGGTTAGCACTGCTGCCTCACAGTGCCAGGGACCCGGGTTCGATTCCAGCCTCGGGAGACTGTCTGTGTGAAGTTTGCACGTTCTCCCCGTGTCTGCGTGGGTTTCCTCCCACAATCCAAAGTTGTGCGAGTCAGGGTGGATTGGCCAGGCTAAATTGTCCATAGTGTTCAAGCATGTTGTTGAGAAGGTATATGGTGAGTTGGTGTTTATTTGTAGGAGGATTGAGTTTCAGAGCCACGAGGTCATGCTTCAGCTGTACAAGACACTGGTGCGGTCGCACCTGCCGTATTGTGTACAATTCTGGTCACTGCATTATAGGAAGGATGTGGAAGCTTTGGAAAGGGTTCAGAGGAGATTTACTAGGATGTTGCGTGGTATGGAAGGAAAGTCTTACGAGGAAAGATTGAAGGACTTGAGGCTGCTTTCGTTGGAGAGAAGAAGGTTGAGAGGTGACTTAATCGAGACGTATAAGATAATCAGAGGGTTAGATCGGGTGGACAGGGAGAGCCCTTTTCCTCGGATGGTGATGGCTAACACAAGGGACATAGCTTTAAATTGAAGGGTGATAGATTTAGCACAGATAACGGGGTAGTTTCTTTACTCAGAGAGTAGTAGGGCGTGGAATGGCCTGCCTGCTACAGTAATAGACTCGCCGACATTAAGGGCATTTAAATGGTCATTGGACATACATGTGGATAATAATGGAACGGTGCAGGTTAGATGGGCATCAGATTAACTTCACAGCTCGGTGCAACATCGAGGGCCGAAGGGCCTGTACTGCGCTGTAATGTTCCGTGTGCAGGTTTGGTGCATTAGGTAGGGGTCAATGTATTAGGGTAGGGGAGTGGGTCTGGGTGGGTTACTCTTCGAAGGGTTGGTGTGGGCTTGTAGGGCTGAATGGCCTGTTTCCACACTGTAGGGATTCCATGATAAACCTTCTCTGAACTGCTTCCAACACATTAATAACCTTCCGTAAATGCAGCAAAGAACACTGTACACAGTAACTTAGATGCAGGATCACAATTGCCTTGTATAACCGAAGCCATAATCTCTTGTATTCGGTTACCCTCACAGTATTGCTATTAGGTGCAGTGCTGCTTCGAGATGGCACACGCTGCTGTTACTGTGTGTCGGTGGTGAATGAGGAACCAATCAAGTGGTTGCATCAAGGTGTGAACACCTTGAAGCTGCACTCATCCAGTGAAGCTGGGAACATTGCACTATGTTCCTTCTATGTTCTATGTAAATGAGTGCCTCCTTATTCTATAACTATGTCAGTAATTCAAGATTCCCAACATTTATCCTGTCAAGCCCCTTCAGAATCTTGGATGTTTCGATAAGATCACTACCTATCTTCTAAACTCTGGTAAGTATTTCGGTAAAAATAAGGCCTGTAGATGCTGGAAACAGAGTCGAGATCAGAGCGGTGCTGGAAAAGCACAGCAGGTCAGCCAGCATCCGTGGAGCAGGAAAATCGATGTTTCGGGCAAAAGCCCTTCATCAGGAATACAGGTAAGTATAAGTTGAACATGTTTAACCGTACTTGATAAGTCAGCCAGGAGTTACATCCGAGTGAATCCCTCGCCAATGCCAATATATCCTTTATTCAATATGAGGACTAACACTGTACACAATATTCCAGGTACAGGCTCACCAACACCCTGTACAGCTGTAATGAGATTCTCCTACTTTTAAACTCCTAACCCCCAGTGATAAAGGCCAAACTCCATTTGCCTTCTTAATTATTTGATGCCTTATTATCTATTGATTGGAAGATTAATTTTCCTTGAGCAAAATTGTCAGATACAGAAGACAGAGAACGTGGGTAAATAAATACTTACACCTTGAAAAATGTCCAGATTACAGAGGAGGAAGTGCTGGATGTTTTAAAACGCATAAAAGTGGATAAATCCCCAGGACCTGATCAGGTGAACCCGAGAACTCTGTGGGAAGCTACAGAAGTGATTGCTGGGCCTCTTGCTGAGATATTTGTATCATCGATAGTCACAGATGAGGTGCCAGAAGACTGGAGGTTGGCAAACGTGGTGCCACATTTAAGAAGGGTGGTAAAGACAAGTCAGGGAACTATAGACCGGTGAGCCTGACCTTGGTGGTGGGCAAGTTGTTGGAGGGAATCCTGAGGGACAGGATTTACATGTATTTGGAAAGGCAAGGACTGATTAGGGGTAGTCAACATGGCTTTGTGTGTGGGAAATCATGTCTCACAAAGTTTTGGAGAAGTAGCAAAGAGGATTGATGATGGCAGAGCAGTAGATGTGATCTATATGGACTTCAGTAAGGCGTTCAACAAGATTCATCATGGGAGACTGATTAGCAAGGTTAGATCTCAGGGAATACAGGGAGAAACAGAACTGGCTCGAAGGTAGAAGTTAAAAATCACACAACACCAGGTTATTAACATTTTTTAAAACTTTCTAACACTGACACCTCCACATTGAGGGGAGAAGACAGAAGGTGGTGGGAGGCCTGTGACCAGTGGAGTGCCACAAGGATCGGTGCTGGGTCCTCTACTTTTCATCATTTACATAAATGATTTGGATGCGAACATAAAAGGTATAGTTAGTAAACTTGCAGATGACACCAAAATTGGAGGTGTAGTGGACAGCGAAGAAGGTTACCTCAGATTACAACAGGATCTTGACCAGATGGGCCAATGGGCTGATGAGTGGCAGATGGAGTTTAATTCAGATAAATGTGAGGTGCTGCATTTTGGAAAGGCAAATCAAGACAGAACATATACACTTGGCATACAGGTTCATAGTTCCTTAAAAGCGGAGTCGCAAGTAGATAAGCCAGTGAAGAAGACGTTGGGTATTCTTTCCTTTGTTGGGCAAAGCATTAAGTATAGACATTGGGAGGTCATGTTGCAGCTGTACAGGAATTGGCTAGGCCACGTTTGGAATATAGCGTGCAATTCTGGTCACCCTCCTACAGGAAGGATGTTGTAAAATGTCCGTTTGTCAGTAGATGGATGTCCGTCAGTATTCACATTGGAAAAGGGCAATGTTAGTGAGAATACGGAGATATAGGCTCCAAGATTAGGTGAGATTGAGGTTGACAAAGAGGAACTTTTAGCAATTTTGAAAGATCTGAGAATAGATAAGACCACTGGGGTGGATGGGATTTATCCTAGGATTCTCTGGGAAGCCAGGGAGGAGATTGCAGAGCCTTTGGTTTCGATCTTTATGTCATCATTGTCTACAGGCGTACAGAAGACTGGTGGATAGCAAATGTTGCTCCCTTGTTTAAGAAGGGGAGTCAGGACAACCCTGGGAATTACAGGCCAGTGAGCCTTACTCCTGTTGTGGGTAAGGTGTTGGAAAAGGTTATAAGAGATAGGATTTATAACCATCTGAAAAGGAATAATTTGATTACGGATAGTCAACAGGGTTTTGTGAAGGGTAGGTCACGCCTTGCTAACCTTACTGCGTTCTTCAAGAATGTGACAAAACAAGTAGATGAGGGTAAAGTGGTTGATGTGGTGTATATGGATTTCAGAAAGGCGTTTGATAAGGTTCCACACGGTAGACTATTGCACAAAATACGGAGTCGCGAGACTGAAGGTGATTTAGCGGTTTGGCTCAGAAATTGGCTCGCTGAAAGAAGACACAGGGTGGTGGTTGATGGGAAATGTTCATCCTGGAGCTCAGTTACCAGTGGTGTGCCACAGGTGACTGTTTTGGGCCCACTAGTATTTGTCATTTTTATATGTGACCTGGATGTGGGCGTAGGAGGCTGGGTTAGCAAGTTTGCGGATAACACTAAGGTCAGCAGAGTTGTGGATAGTGCCAAAGGATGTTGTGGGTTACAGAGGGACAGAGATAAGATTCAGGGCTGGGCTGAGAGGTGGCAAATGGAGTTTAATGCGGAAAAGTGTGAGGTAGGTCACTTCAGAAGAAGTGACCGAAATGCAGAGTACTGGGCTAATGGTAAAATTCTTGGCAGTGTAGATGAAAGAGAGATCTCGGTGTCCAGGTGCCTAAATCCCTGAAAGTTACCACCCAGGTTGAGAGAGTTGTTGAGAAGGTATATGGTGAGTTGGTGTTTATTTGTAGGAGGATTGAGTTTCAGAGCCACGAGGTCATGCTTCAGCTGTACAAGACACTGGTGCGGTCACACCTGCCGTATTGTGTACAATTCTGGTCACCGCATTCTCGGAAGGATGTGGAAGCTTTGGAAAGGGTTCAGAGGAGATTTACTAGGATGTTGCCTGGTATGGAAGGAAGGTCTTACGAGGAAAGGCGGAGGGAACTAAGACTGCTTTAGCTGGAGAGAAGAAGATTGAGAGGTGACTTAATCGAGACGTATAAGATAATCAGAGGGTTAGATCGGGTGGACAGGGAGAGCCCTTTTCCTCGGATGGTGATGGCTAACACAAGGGACATAGCTTTAAATTGAAGGGTGATAGATTTAGCACAGATAACGGGGTAGTTTCTTTACTCAGAGAGTAGTAGGGCGTGGAATGGCCTGCCTGCTACAGTAATAGACTCGCCGACATTAAGGGCATTTAAATGGTCATTGGACATACATGTGGATAATAATGGAACGGTGCAGGTTAGATGGGCATCAGATTAACTTCACAGCTCGGTGCAACATCGAGGGCCGAAGGGCCTGTACTGCGCTGTAATGTTCCGTGTGCAGGTTTGGTGCATTAGGTAGGGGTCAATGTATTAGGGTAGGGGAGTGGGTCTGGGTGGGTTACTCTTCGAAGGGTTGGTGTGGGCTTGTAGGGCTGAATGGCCTGTTTCCACACTGTAGGGATTCCATGATAAACCTTCTCTGAAATGCTTCCAACACATTAATAACCTTCCGTAAATGCAGCAAAGAACACTGTACACAGTAACTTAGATGCAGGATCACAATCGCCTTGTATAACCGAAGCCATAATCTCTTGTATTCGGTTACCCTCACAGTATTGCTATTAGGTGCAGTGCTGCTTCGAGATGGCACACGCTGCTGTTACTGTGTGTCGGTGGTGAATGAGGAACCAATCAAGTGGTTGCATCAAGGTGTGAACACCTTGAAGCTGCACTCATCCAGTGAAGCTGGGAACATTGCACTATGTTCCTTGTAAACTGATTAACTCGGTGGGTTATTTGATTTAACAGGGTAAAGCACAGTGCTGTGTGTACAGTTGGCAGGCACGCGTTGTAGAGACTTGGCACATGGAGTCCTTCAAGGCAAGGTACACTTACAACATGAAGCATCACCGAACGGTCAGGAGAAGGGCTTGTGCAGCACTGAAGTGGGCAGGACAGGAACTTGGGACTTTGTAATGAACTCAGGTATGAGCAGAGATATTGGTGTCCGTCCCTGGGAACTTCTCCAGGGATTTCCAGTGACTCCCTGTCCCCGGCAAGGACACAAATTGCCAGCACAAAAGGAGGCTGCTTCCCCCCATCCTCTCTCTGCTGTCTCTTTCCAGTCCGAAAGCAATCTCTGCTGTCACTCAACGTGCATTATTAATTCAGTTTCCCCTTGAACGGAACAAGTTCATTGTCTCCCCGAGGATTCCAGACTTCAGTAGTGTTTGTAACTGGAATCCGCACTGACTGTCTGTAGAGCACCCCACCCACACCCACCTCTGTTACACTGTATTTTCCAATTCACCCTGACCTGCACATCTTTGGACTGTGGGAGGAAACCGGAGCACCCGGAGGAAACCCACGCAGACACGGGGAGAATGTGCAAACTCCAGACAGTCAGTCGAGGCTGGAATCGAACCCGGGTCCCTGGTGCTGTGAGGCAGCAGTGCTAACCACTGAGCCACCGTGAATGATCCAATCAGTAAATGCCCAGTTTATTTCTTTATCAGAGCTGAGGGCTGCAATGATCGATGTGTTGGGCTAGGGTAGCAGCATAGGACCTTGAGCAGGAGTTTGTGCCATCAGAGACGGTGACCGTATCCTCAGTCTTTGTGGCCTTAGTGCCCACAGTGCGATGTTTGAAAGGTCACAGTCTGGTCAGGATGGTGTATTTATTGAGGTGTTTCTAGGATGGCTGTCTGTGCGGGTGTGCACATCTTTTTGTCTGCGTGTGTGTGTGTGAGAGTGTGTGTGTGTGTGAGTATGTGTCTGTGTGAGTGTGTGTGTGAGAGTGTGTGTGTGAGTGTGAGTATGTGTGAGTGAGTGTGTGTGTGAGAGT
>NC_057748.1:21757634-21767478 GCF_004010195.1 Chiloscyllium plagiosum | reverse complement strand
GTGAGTGTCTGTGTGAGTGTGAGAGTGTGTGTGTGTCTGAGTGTGTGTGTGTGAGTGTGTGTGTGTGTGTTCAGCAAACTATTATTGCCCTTTAATCTAAATCCAGCCCCCGCCCCCGCCCCTCCGGATCTGAAGTCTCCCTTCATTCATTGTGATGGAAAGTAAATGGGAGTGGTGAATAGTAAGGGGGAGGAGTCCCCTCCCTCTGGTAATGACCTGGGCATAACTCCAGCCCAGGGTCACCCACAGGCCTGGGCCCTCACCCTCAGGGCCCCGTGAGGGCTGGGATGTTGAAAATGAAGATCACGTTAACCTTGGGGTCAGGAGCAAACACTTTGCTGCTCTTGTGAGTGAAGCTGAAATGGCGTTTGAGCCAAAAGGGGATGTTGGGTAATAAGAGAACAGGAATCCACAAAGGAACTTGCAAGGCTTAAATTAATATTTTTAAAACCTAAGTAATCTTCACAATTTGTGTATTATTGGGGAGTATGGGACAATGTAGCCATCACATGTTATGTGAAGGCTTGATACAGCTGAGTGTTGTGGTGGAGAAGGACAGTTGGACATTGACCAGGTTACTGTCAGTCAGAAGTTACCCATAGGCCCTGACTGGGTAAGAACAGCAGTTTTCTGAAAAAAACCTGTTGCTCACCCATTCTGTGCTTGGTCCTTTTCACTGAGCCCAGTGTTTATCATTCAAAACTTCAAAAATCAGTTCAACTCCATGAACTGAGCTGTAGGATCTAAACTAAATTGTTTTCTGGACGGATAATCCAAGGCTGACTGCATTCGCTAAGAATCACAAGCTTCCAGCTTCAACTTCCACTTGACAGACTTCAACGATAAAATCTGATCTGATAGACACAATGCCATACTGAGGGAGTGCTGCACTGTTGGAGGGTCAGTGCTGAGGGTGTGCTGCACTGTCGGAGGGTCAGTGCTGAGGGAGTGATGCACTGTCACAGGGTCAGTGCTGAGGGAGTGCTGCACTGTCACACGGTCAGTGCTGAGGGAGTGCTGGACTGTCGGAGGGTCAGTGCTGAAGGAGTGCTGCACTGTCGGAGGGTCAATGCTGAGGGAGTGCAGCACTGTCGGAGGGTCAGTGCTGAGGGAGTGCAGCACTGTCGGAGGGTCAGCGCTGAGGGAGTGCTGCACTATCGGAGGGTCAGTGCTGAGGGAGTGCCGCACTGTCACAGGGTCAGTGCTGAGGGAGTGCCAGTGCTGAGGGAGTGCAGCACTGTCGGAGGGTCAGTGCTGAGGGAGTGCCGCACTATCGGAGGGTCAGTGCTGAGGGAGTGCCGCACTGTCACAGGGTCAGTGCTGAGGAAGTGCCGCACTGTCACAGGGTCAGTGCTGAGGGAGTGCTGCACTATCACAGGGTCAGTGCTGAGGGAGTGCCGCACTGTCACAGGGTCAGTGCTGAGGAAGTGCTGCACTGTCACAGGGTCAGTGCTGAGGGAGTGCAGCACTGTCACAGGGTCAGTGCTGAGGGAGTGCCGCACTGTCGGAGGGTCAGGGCTGAGGGAGTGCCACACTGTCGGAGGGTCAGTGCTGAGGGAGTGCTGCACTGTCAGAGAGTCACTAGTGAGGGTGTACTGCACTGTCAAAGACACCGGGTTTTGGTGTAAACTTTAAACTCTGCCTGTGTTGACTGGTGTGAAAATCAGATGGTAACATTTTGGATAAAGGTCAGGCAAGATGTAGCCTGCGTGTTGGTCAACAATTCTCTCTTGAACAGCACCAAAAGAAACAAGATGATCTGGGTCATTATTATGTGTTTTTATGGTATTGTGCTGTGCACAAAATGGTTTTTGTGTTTTCCATGTTAAGTTCGATAAGACAGTATTGACTGTCACACACTTTGGTACATGCTGAGGTACAAGGCACTTTTAAAACATTAGGATAATACTGAGACTAAGCCCTGATCTTTGGAATTCCCTCCCTAAACCGAACCTCTACTCTATCTGTTATTGGCTAAAACCAGCCTCCTTCACCAAGGGACATTGGAGATACAGGTAATGTGGGTAAATGAGTAATAGATTACGTCAGTTTGTATTTTGACTGGGTTAACCAAGGCAGCATTGAAGCTGTGTACGATGAATCCCAAGGACTGTGTACAAGATGGAGATCTGGCACAGGAGCCAACCATGGAATGGGCAGTTTGGGACCTGGTCAGGGTAACGAGGAAAAACTAAATTAATGACCTTGCCGTTAAGGAGATCCTGGCAAATAGTGACCATAAAATATTAGAAATTTACATGAAGTTTGAAAGGAAATGTACGGGGCGTGTTGGGCAGCGTGGATTGGGAAAATATGCTGAAAGATTTCAAAGAGGAAAGGCAAGGCTACTCTTTAAAGAAAGACAAGATGGTGTACAACAAAAACACATCCTTCTAAGCCACTGACAGCCAAAGGGAACAGTGAATCAACAAAAAAAAATTCAAGATTTTATTAGATCACAGGAAGTGGTTTATGAAAACGCAATCACCTGCACTCAGCAAGTCCTTTCTAGCTCGATTTCTGGTTGTTTCATGATGATCTTGTGACTCTAGATGTTTCACAGTGTTAACGTCGCTATATAAATGCAAGTTGGCCTGCTTCTGAGGTTTAGTGACTGTGTTGTGTGCCTTGCTCTTGAACACCCCTCCATTCTGTTGTCTCTGCTGCAGGCTATTTCCAGATGTACAGGCGAGCGTTCCTGAGGCCAGGCACGAGGACTTGTGCAGCAGCTGGTGACATTGGCGTCTGTCAGAGGGACAGCCACAGAACCATGGGTACCTCGGAGTGAGCTCAGGGGTCCAGGAGCAAGGGACGGAGTTGAATGGTGAGCGTGGTGGAAGGGGGCACAGGGCATGAGGAGGCTTCTGTGCAAGAGGTGGGAGAGGTTGCTGCTGTCACTTGGCAGAAGCTGGTGGGTGGACTGGAAGGTGATTGGCCAGTGGGTGGACTGGAAGGTGATTGGCCGGTGGGTAGACTGGAAGGTGATTGGCCGGTGGGTGGGTGGATTGGAAGGTGATTAGCCGTTGGGTGAGTGGACTGGAAGGTGATTGGCTGGTGGGTGGACTGGAAGGTGATTGGCCAATGGGTGGGTGGACTGGAAGGTGATTGGACAGGTAGGTGGACTGGAAGGTGATTGGCCAGTGGGTGGACTGGAAGGTGATTAGCCAGTGGGTGGGTGGACTGGAAGGTGATTGGCCAGTGGGTGGTTTGACTGGAAGGTGATTGGCCGGTGAGTGTTGAGATATTTTCCCGCTAAATGCAGTTTTTAAAGCAATTCTGCGGAAACAGAGATTTACATTAAATCAGCAACTTAAGTTAAATATTTTGGTATAAGGACAAAAACCATACATTAGGGGAAGAAGATTTTGGATTGTACAATCACAATGGCTCAGTAGTTAGCACGGCTACCTCACAGCGCCAGGGACCCAGCTTCGATTCCAGCCTCAGGCGACTGTCTGTGTGGAGTTTGCACATTCTCCCCGTGTCTGCGTGGGTTTCCTCCGGGTGCTCCGGTTTCCTCCCACAATCCAAAGATGTGCAGGTCAGGTGAATTGGCCATGCTAAATTGCTCGTAGTGTTGGGTGCATTAGTCAGAGAGGAATGTGTCTGGGTGGGTTACTCTTCGGAGGGGCAGTGTGGACTGGTTGGGCCGAAGGGCCTGTTTCCGCACTGTAGGGAATCTAATCTAACCTAATCAATCAAGATGTTAAAGTCGAAAAACAGACGTTGCTGGGAAAACTCAGCAGGTCTGGTCTGCTTTTCCAGCAACTTCTGTCTTTGTTTCTGATTTACAGCATTCGCAGTTCTTTCGGTTTTTGATCAAGATGTTAAATCGGTTTGGGTGGACCTATGAAACCGCAAGAGGCAGCAAACATCGGTGCAAGTTGATGTGGGCCACCAAACTGTTGTGGTCATTTTGGACATGGAGAATGGGAGATTGGAGATATGCGTAATGAGGGTGAATGAGTAATAATGGACAACTTCAGTTTGCATTTTGACTGGGTCAACCAAGGCAGCCCTAAAGCTGTGTAGGATGGATACCTGGACTGTGTACAAGATGGAGATCTGGCACAGTGTGTGGAGGAGCCAACCATGGAATGGGCAGTTTGGGGTCTGGTTTGTGTAACGAGGAAAGACTGGAATGATAGAATCCCGAGTGTGGATAAAGACCATTCAGCCCATCAAGTCTACTGTGATCGTCCAACCCAGACCCACCCCCACTACTCTCTCCCTGTAACCCCACGTTTCCCATGGCCAGTCCATCTAACCTGCACATCCTTTGGACTGTGGGAGGAAACCCACTCAGACACGGGGAGAATGTGCAAACTCCACACAGACAGCCGCCCGAGGGTGGAAATAATGACCTTCCTGTCAAGGAAGTTTTGGGGAATAGCGACCATAATATATGAGCAGTTTATCTGAAGTTTGAAAGGAAGCTGTGAGAGGCGAGTTGGCTGTGGTGGATTGGGAAAATATACTGAAAGATTTGATAGTAGTTGCGCAAGTTGTTTAAAGAAACGCAAGAAAGTCTGTGATAGAAATGTGTTCCTTTAAGCCACAGATACCCAAAGGGAAAGGTGAATCAACAGAAAGAAGTTAAGGATTTCATTAGATAACAGGACGTGTCTATGAGAATACAATAAAAGCCTTACCATTGGGAACAGTTTAGGACCCAGCAAACTGACCAAGAAACTGATAGGAAAGAGACTGTTGATGCAAACTCACAAGAAACATGAAGGAGGGTTGGAAGCACTTCTATCAGTACACGCAAGAAAAAACAGAGCGAGGGTGAATGTGAGTTCATTCAGATAGGAGACAGAATTTATATCGAGAACAGGGAAATGGTGGAAGAATTAAACCAGACCAAACCAGTAAGGCTTTTGATAAGATCCCTCATGACAGACAAGTCAAATTGGCTGAAAGGCAGGAAGAATCGAAGCCCCACAGTGCGGAACAAGGCCATTCAGCCCAGCAAGTCTGTACCAAGCGCATCCCACCCAGACCCAGTCTCCCACTCTATCCCTGTAACCCTGCATTTCCCGTGGCCAATCCACCTGACCCACACATGTTTGGACTGTGGGAGGAAACCGAAGCACCCGGAGGAAACCCACGCAGACACGGGGAGAATGTGCAAACTCCACACAGACAGTCGCCCGAGGTGGGAATCGAACCCACGTCCCTGGATCCTTGAGGTAGCAGTGCTAGCCACTCAGCCACCGTGCTTATAGAGGGCGATGGTCGAGGGTTGTTCTGTGACTGGAAGTCTGGTTCCAGTGGGATTCCACCGAATTTGGAGCTGGGCCCCTTAATGTTTGTGATGTGCATTAATGGTTGAACTTAAACGTAGGGCCTGTGATTTCAACATTTGTAGATGATGCAAATTGGTGAGGTGTTGAGTCGTGAGGGGATATCATTAGACTGGTCTGGCAGGAATTCAAGCCAGAATACTGAGGTAAAGCAAAGGATTACACTGTGTGTGGCACGATGTGGAGGAGCCAGTGTTGGACTGGGGTGGACCAAGTTAAAAATCCCACAACACCAGGTTATTGTCCAACAGGTTGATTTGGAAGCATTTGCTTTCGGAGCGACGCTCCTTCATCAGCACCTGGTGCTTCTGAATAAACCTGTTGGACAGTAACCTGGTGTATTGGGATTTTTAACAATGTATGGCAGCATCCATACATTGGATGCTGCCATACAGGCGACTGACTGTGTGGAGTTTGCACGTTCTCCCCGTGTCTGCGTGGGTTTCCTCCGGGTGCTCCGGTTTCCTCCCACAGTCACAAAGATGTGCAGGTCAGGTGAATTGGCCATGCTAAATTGTCCGTAGTGTTAGGTAAGGGGTAAATGTAGGGGTATGGGTGGGTTACGCTTCGGTGGGTCGGTGTGGACTTGTTGGGCCGAAGGGCCTGTTTCCACACTGTAAGTAATCTAATCTAATCTAATCCCTGGAAAGTGTTGAGGATCAAAGGGATCTTGGTGCACGTATCCACAAATCGCTGATGGTATCAGACTAGGTAAATGGTATGCTGAAAATGTGTTGCTGGAAAAGCGCAGCAGGTCAGGCAGCATCCAAGGAACAGGAGAATCGACGTTTAGGGCATAAGCCCTTCTTCTTCGGGCTTATGCCCGAAACGTCGATTCGCCTGCTCCCTGGATGCTGCCTGACCTGCTGCGCTTCTCCAGCAACACATTTTCAGCTCTGATCTCCAGCATCTGCAGCCCTCACTTTCTCCCCTAGGGTAAATGGTATGGTTAAGGTAGCGGTTGTGGTTTTGGGATACTTGCCTTTATTAATTGCGGCACTAACTACAAGAGCAGAGAGGTTGTACTGGAACTGTATCAGCGCTGGTTTGGCATGCAGTTGTAGTCACCACATTATAGGAAGGATGTGATTGTCCTGGAGGGGGTGAAGCGGAGATCGGGTGGACAGGAACGTTTACCTACCATTAGTACAAACATCAGTAACCGGGGGAAGAGGGATTGAAGGTAAGAGGAGATTTGAGGAGAAATATTTTTCGCTGAACTGCAGAAAGGCAGGATATCAACAAGGTAATGATGTCCTCAGCATCGATCTCCTGAAGATGTTTGTTACAGTGAGCTCATGGGAGAACAGGGACAATAGCAACGTAAACACCAAACTGGCTGAGTGATGGGTTACGGAGGGTCCGGTGCAGTTTTCAGGATGGGGAAATGTTTGTCGCGGAGTTCCCCAGGGGTCAGTATTGGGATCCTCGCTCTTCCTGACTGATATAGATGATCTGGATCTTGGCGTTCAGCGGACAATTTCCAAGTTTGCAGATGACACAAAACTTGGAAGAATTTGAAATTGTGAGGGGAGAGTGTGGAACTCCAGAAAGACTCTGCCAGGTTTGGTGGAGTGGGCGGATGAGATTCAACGCAGAGAAGTGTGAGGTGATGCAGTTTGTCAGGAAGGACGTTGAAAGGCAGCGTACAATAGGGGGGTACAATTCTATAGGGGGAAGGGAGCAGAAGGACCTGAGGGTCGATGTACACAGGTCACTGAAGGTGGCAGGACTGGTGGCAAGTGGTCTCTGCTTTATTAATTAGGGAGTGGTGTACAAGAGCAAGGTGAGGTTGAACTTGTCCAAGACCACAAAACAGAAATTGCTGGAAAAGCTCAGCAGGTCGGGCAGCATCTGTAGAGAGAAATCTCCCAGGCCTTTGTCCGTCCAACTGTTCTCACTCTCTTTGGGCTGGATCCCCACCTATCATTTACTGCATACCCTGCGTTCCGCATAAAAGCCAACCTTTTCCAAGTTACCATCAGGTTCTGAGGAAGGGTCACCTGACCTGAAACATTCACTCTGATTTCTCTCTCAGCAGACGCTGCCAGACCTGCTGAGCTTTTCCAGCAATTTCTGCTTTTGTTTCTGATTTCCAGCATCTGCAGTTCTTTCAGTCTTTGTTGAGAATGTTAGAATTCTTGACAGGGGGAATGAGAACAAAAGTAGGGAGGTTATAATACAAACGGATTGTTACCACCTCATTCAGAATTAGTCATCTTTAAAGGGGAATATGTTTGAGGGAGTTCGGAGCAGGTTTAATAAACTGGTACCTGGTATGGAGAGTTGTCAAATGAGGGTTGGCTGGGACAGACTAGTGTTGAGAGTGTGGCGCTGGAAAAGCACAGCAGGTCAGGCAGCATCCGAGGAGCAGGAGAATCAATGTTTCGGGCTGGAACCCTTCAGCCATTCCTGATGAAGGGCTTTCGCCTGAAACATTGATTCTCCTGGTCCTCGGATGCTGCCTGACCTGCTGTGCTTTTCCAGCGCCACACTCTCGACTCTGATCTCCAGCATCTGCAGCCCTCACTTTCTCCTGAGAGAGACTAGGCTTGTATCCACCAGGGTTTGGCAGAGTGAGGAGTCAACTGTAAAAAGGTCCAGAGGGATCGTGACTGGACAGATGTGGAAGGGGACGTCCTCCTTTTGTGGGAGAACCTAGAACTAGGGGTCACCCTTTGAGAATCAGGGATTGCCTCTTTAAAACCAAGAGACAAAGTGAAGCTTATTCTCTGCTGGTTCTGAGTCTTTGGGATGGTACAGTGGTTAGCACTGTGGCCTCACTGTGACAGGGACCCCAATTCTAGTATTGGCTGACTGTTTGGTGGATCGGCCAGGCTAAATTGCTCATAGGGTACAGGGATGTGCAGGCCTGGTGCGTTAGCCATGGGAAATCCCGGCTTCCGGGGATAGGGTAGTGGGTGGGTCTGAGGGAGATGCTCTTCGGAAGGTCAGTGCGGACTTTGTGGGCTGAATGGCCTGCTACCACACTGCAGGGATTCTGTGATAACTCTCTCCCTGAAAAAGCCGTGGAAACCGAGTGTTTTGTTAGGGCTGAGGCAGAGGGGCTTTTGTTAAGTTGGTGTCAGTCAACGATTGTCAGGGGTTGCTGGGGAATATAGATTTCAGGTGACAATCAGATCAGCCACGAACATATTGACTGGCAGGGTAGGCTTGAAGGGCCGAATGGCCTACTCCTGCTCACTGTTCATATACAGACATACAACACAGAAACAGACCCTTCGCTCCAACCTGCCTGTGCTGACCAGATACCTCAATTTGTCCTAATCCAATTTGCCAGCTTTTGGCCCATATCCCTGTGAATCATGCTGTATTGTCAGAGCCCGGACAGTATCCAGTGCCTCCAGTTACTTCCAGACATCATGTGGAGTGAGTCGAATTAGCTAAAAACTACAGGTGGCATGGTGGCTCAGTGGTTGGCACTGCTGCCTCACAGCACCAGGGTCCCAGGGCAACTGTCTGTGTGGTGTTTGCACATTCTCCCCGTGTCTGCGTGGGTTTCCTCCCACAGTCCAAAGGTGTGCAGGTTAGGTAAATTGGCCATGCTAAATTGCCCGTAGTGTTAGGTGCTGGGTGGGTTACTCTTTGGAGGGTCAGTGTGGACTGGTTGGGCTGAAGGGCCTGTTTCCACACTGCAGGGAATCTAATCTAGTTTCTGTGATGGTGGGGACCACTAGAGAAGGCTGAGATGGACCATCCACTGGGCATTTCTGGCTCAAGATTGTTGCGAATGCTTCATCTCTCGCTCTTGCGCTGACATATTGGCTTCTCCATCTGCGAGGATGGAATATTTGAGGAACGTCCCCTTCCAGTGAGTTGTTTAATTGCCTACCACCGTTCACAACCAGATACGGTGGGATAGCAGAGCTTAGATCTGTTCTGTTGGTTGTGGGCTCGCTTAGCTCTGTCTTGCTGCTGATGCTGTTGGGTACGCAAGGCCGTCCTGCTTGGTGACTTCACCAGGTTGGCACCTCAGTTTTAGCTATGCCTGGCGCTGCTCCTGGCGTGCCCTCCTGCACTTTCCATTGAAGCAGGGTCAGTGTGAACGAGTTGTCAGTGTTCGTTTCTGCAGCTTTGTGTAAGGAGAGGGTTAACCATCAGCCTGTGACCAGTGTGCCTGACACACACTGACTCTCCAGCAGCTCCTCCTACACCACAGCGGCTTGCTGGAGCTGTGACTGAGGCTCCCTGAGGTCCTACTGAGAGCCATTCCCCTCCCCCCGCCCCCTGCTGCTTCCTCATTGGCTGCCTGTAGTCAGCTGACACAGTTCTGGCAATTCGGTCGAGCAGACTGACCATAATCGACGGAAAGAGCAGCCGCTGACCAGGGTCAGAGGTCAGAGGATAAAGGTAGCATCAGGTGACAGTAGGCCATGACCCACTCCTCACCCCCTTCCTTCCAATGGGCTCCTTCTCTTCAGGACCACCCCCACCAGCTGACAAAAATGGAAATCAAATAGGAGAACGTCCCCTCCCCTCTTACCCCTTCCCCTCCCCTCCTACCCCTTCCCCTCCCC
>NC_057748.1:21749090-21757456 GCF_004010195.1 Chiloscyllium plagiosum | reverse complement strand
CCCCTCCTCCCTCCACACCCCCTCCCCTCCCCACGGACCCCCTCTTTCTCAGGCCTGGTTTGACACCCACCCGCTTTCCTCTTCTCCCTCCTTCCGCACCCACCTGCTCTTCCTCACTTCCCCCCCTCCCCCCCCAACCCCCACACTCTGTGCGACGGGGAGGGGGTTATTGGGGGTGAAAATCCGGCACATCTTCTCAACCAGCCAGAGCCCACCCCCCACTGAGACCGTGAAGCACCAGTCCACACTCTGACCTTTGAACTCCATTTCAGTTTGGAAGACGTGAACCTCCTTCAGGGGAGTTGCTAGGCAACCTCCAGCTGTCTTTTGCTGATAAATATCTCCGGGCATTTGGTAATGTTTGAACAGTTGCAACAGATTTCTTCCCAGCACAGTCAGTCAGTTTTTGTGAAAATCCACAGATGTGATGTGGGTGTCACTGGTTGGGACTGCCTTTATTGCCTATCCCTAGTTGCCCGGCAGGTAGTCAACCACCAATTAGATAAAGGGGAGTTTGGAGATACCTGCAGTTGGCTTTTGATGAAGTGGGAATGTGGAATTCAAAACTCTAACATCCTCCGGATCTTACTGAATCTTAACAATGGGCCACATTTAATCTCACATCGGCCAGACCGAGCAAGGACGGCAGATTTCTTTCACCCTTGACCGTTTTCCAAAGGTGGGGTTGAAACTGATCAAAGACGAAAGTGAGCTGGAGATCAGAGTCAAGATTAGAGCGTGGTGCTGGAAAAGCACAGCAGCGTCCAAGGAACAGGAAAATCGACGTTTCGGGCATAAGCCCTTCATCAGGGAGTGATATCCCCTGGACATTAGCCTGGGACTCTCGATTACTAGTCCAGTGATATTTACACCACTACCTCCTCATTCATGTGTTCGTATAAGTAGATACACCGTGACCTGAATTAACAGGGACTGTCTACAATTGATTTGTAAGTAAACCTTACCCCGCTGAGTAAGTACTGACTCTGTGCAGCTCAAAGGGTTAATGAGGAAAGTGACACAGAATTGAGAAAGGTCTCCAGGTCAAATTGATTTTCATTCCAGCTTGGAAGGAAATAGCTGACATTACTGGGAAATTGTAGTTTTTTTTGTATTCACTAATAGGACATGGCTGGGTGAGCATTTATTACCCGTCCCTAGTCGCCCTTAAGAAAGTAATGGTGAGGTGCCTTCTTGAACCTCTGCTATCCACAGTGAGGAGAACCCAGTGTTGGACTGGGGTGGACACAGTTAAAAAAAAATCACACATCACCAGGCTATAGTCCGACAGGTTTATTTGGAAACACTAGCTTTCGGAGCACTGCTCCTTCATCAGACAGCTACCTGACGAAGGAGCAGTGCTCTGAAAGCTAGTGTTTCCAAATAAACCTGTCGGACTATAACCTGGTGTTGTGTGATTTTTAACTTCATCACAGGAAGGTGTGCGAGTAGCAGGGTTAAAGTTGTAGGAGACTTCCGTTTTTCCAACATTAATTGGGATCGTCTGAGTGTGAAAGGATCAGACAGGGTGGATTTTTTACGTTTGTCCAGGAGAGGTTTCTGTGCCAGTGCGGAGATAGTCCGACGAGGGATGGGGCAGGACGCCACCTAATCCTCAGGAATGAATCTGGTGAAGTGGTTGAAGGGTCGGTGGGCGAGCATTTTGGGGATCGTGACCATAACTCGGCAAATTTCAAAGAATTGGATAAGGATAGTGCAGAAATTAACTGTTTAACTTGGGGACAGGCCGATTTTAATATTGGTGCCAGGATCTGGCACGCAGACTGGAACAGGTAAGTCTACACTTGGACAGTGGGAACCTTTGAAAAGTAGTGCAGTGACAATTCAAAGCCAGCGTATTTCAAAGACTGAAGGGCAAGTCCTTAGGAGCCCTTGATATCAAGGGACATTGAGGGTTTGATAAAGAAAAAAGAAGGAAGGTTATGTCAGACACAGGGCATTAAAAACAAGACAGGCTCTTCAAAAGTATAGGCGGTTAATTAAAAAGGAAATTAAGAGGGCCCACAAAATGTCATTGGCAAGGTAGGATCAAGAAAAGCCCCAACACCTAAGAGTAAGGGGATTACAGGGAAAGAGTGTGTGGAGCCAGTGGGCAGGGGGTGAGGTCTTAACTATTTTTATAGAGGTGAAAGACATTGCAGATGGGGTTTTCAGTGGAATGTGAGGTTCTAGAGTGAGGAGGAGGTATTCGATGCTTCATTGGGCATAAAGGTGCATAAAACTCCAGGGCCTGATGGGATGTATCCCAGACTGCAAGGGGAGGCGAGAGAGGAGATTGCTGGAACCCACGGGAGACATTTAATATCTCACTGGCCACAGGTCTAAGTGCCAGATGATTGGAGGATAGCAAATGTGGTTCCTGTGTTCAAGAAGGGCAGTAAGGATAGGCCAGGTAATTATTCACCAATTGGTCTGATGTTAGTGGTAGAGAAATTATTGGAAAAAGTTCTGAATTATTTTTAAAGAAGGGAGAGAGAAAACAGGGAAAAAAAGCCGGTTAGCCTGACATCAGTGCTGGGGAAAATGCTAGAGTCAATTATTAAGGATGTAATAACAGCCTTTGGAAAGCGATGACTGAATCGGTCTTCGTCAGCATGGATTCACTAAAGAAAAATCATGTTCGACAAATCTTCTGGAATATTTTGAGGGTGTGACCAGTGTAGGGGACGAGGGTGAATCAGTAAATGCTGTGTATCTGGACTTTCAAAAGGCTTTTGACAAGGTTCCACCCGAGAGATTAGTGAGGAAAATTAAAGCTCATGGTATCAGAAGTAATGTATTGATATGGATAGAGATCTGGTTAGCAGGCAAATACTTGGCAAACGCAATATAATGTGGATAAATGTGAGGTTACCCACTTTGGTGGCAAAAATAGGAAGGCAGTTATTATCTGAAAGGTGGTTGTTTAGGAGAAGGTGAGGCGCTTCGAGACCTGGGTGTTATGGTGGAACAGTCACTGAGGGCTGACACGCAGGTGCAGCAGGCAGGGAGGAAAGCTAATGGCATGCTGGCCTTCATAGCGAGAGGATTGGAGTGTCGGAGTAAGGATGTCTTGCTGCAGTTATACAGGGCCTTGGTGAGGCCACACCTTGAGTATTGTGTGCAGTTTTGGTCTCCGAGTCTGAGGAGGGATATCCTTGCTGTTGAGGGAGCCCAGCGGAGGTTCACCAGACTGATTCCCGGGACGGCAGGACTGACTTATGAGGAAAGGCTGGGACAACTGGGCTTGTACTCACTGGGATTTAGAAGAATGGGAGGGGGGGGAATCTCATAGAAACAAAATCCTGATGGGGCTGGACAGGCTGGGTGTGGGAAACCCGTTCCTGCTGCTGTTGACTTCCCCAACAGCAGGAGGGTCACAGTCTAAGAATAAGGGGCAAGCTGTTCAGGACTGAGATGAGGAAGAATGTTTTCACTCAGAGAGTTGGGAATTCTCTCCCACAGGAAGCTGTTGGGGCCAGTTCATTAGATACATTCAAGAGGGACTCTTGCAACTAAAGGGATCAAGGAGTATGGGGAGAGAGCGGGAATGGGATACTGAGATTGCATGATCGTATTGAATGGTGGTGCAACTCGAAGGGCCGATTGGCCTAATCTATCTACTCTCTATGTTTCTAATCAACACTCGGAAAGGCAGGGATTGATCAGGAATACATAGCCAGCACAGCTTTGTTGGAGGGAGATCCTTTCTAATGTAACTGAACGTTGTGAAAAGGTGACTAATTATATTGATGAGGGGAGTGCCGTTGATATAATTTACATGGACCTCATTAAGGCCTTTGGGAAGGAAGACCACTCGGAAGGCTGTTCCAAAAGGGAAGAGCCCATGGGATCCAGGTCAGGTTGGCAAACTGGATCCAAAATTGGTGATGGTGAAGGGAAGTGTTTGTGATGGGAAGCCTGTGACTAGCAGCGTGCCATAGGGAACGGTGCTGGGACCCTTGCTGATTTTTTATTTACGTTAATGAAGGTAAATGTAAAAAATATAATCAGTAAAGTTTGCAGATGAAACAAGAATTGATGGCGTTGATCGTGAGGAGGATGGTCCCAGGCTACAGTCTGATATCGATCAGCTGGTAAATTGGGCAGAGCAAAGGCAGATGGGTTTAGTCCTGATCATTGCGATGTGATGCATTTTGGGAGGTCTAATGCAGGAAGGATTTACACAACGAATGGTAGGTCCCTAGGGAGCACTGAGGAACGAAGGGACCTTGGTGGGTCCAAGTCCATAGATGCCCAAAGGTGACAGCACAAGGTGGTGAGGAAGGCATACACAATGCTTGCTTCCATGAGCTGGGCGGACACAATAGGAGCACGGAAAGCCTTGGGGGATAATACAGATCACCACTTCAGGAAGGCTGAGCATTCTCTGGAGACTACAGAGGAGCTTTACCAGAATGGTTCCAGGAGTGAGGAGGTCTTAGCTCCACAGATAGATTGGAGAAGCTGTGATTGTCATTGGAGCAAAGGAGGCTGGGAGAGATTTGATCGAGGTGCACAAGATAATAATAAGTTTAATTAATAGTCATTTCAAAGAAAGGTTAGCAGTTAGCTATCAGTCATCATTAACTGGTGTATTCTCTTATGAGAGTACTGCTGCCAATCCACTGTCCACCAATCAGCATTCACCTCCCACACAGTATAAGCGTTACCTTCCTTTGGTATTGCTTGTGAATTGACGCGATCGGTTCAGGGCAAAAAGCCTCGACAGAGTGTGTTCCCTTTCTCAGCAATACCTGAGACGGGCTGCAGGGAACGATAAAAAGGTGTTCCTTTTCTTTCTGGGCTGGGGCAGGGGAGTCTCAGACATTTAAGGTCCTGTATAAGAGAGGATTGGCGAAAGTGGGTGGGTGGCTGTGTGAGAATGAACAGTTTTACACAGTGGGTAGGAATGATTGAGAACTCGCTGCCTACAAAGGCCAGTGCAAATGGAGATAATCAGTGATTTCAGAAGGAAATGGGATGGGCATTTAAAGGAAGTAATCTTGCAGGAGCTACAACATTAACTCAGGAGCGGAGCTGAGTGAACTGTATTGATCTGCTGAGAGCTAACATGGAGTTGATGGGTTAAATGGCCTCCTGCTGTGCTGTGTTATTATTATGTTCCAGAATGCATATCCTGAGAGAATAATGGAGGCAGATTCCATTGGAATTTCCTGAAGGCAACGCAATAATTCCTTTGAAGTGGGGTGTGGGGGGAGGATAATACTGGGCCACCCCCCAGCTGTGAGGCTGACCCAGGAAGTGATTCTTGGTAACCATGTCTCTGGGAATTCTGGGTAGCAGCCACTTGCGTTGCTTCATTGATGTTCCTTTCCCTCTTGGAATTTCCAGAGATCCTGCCAGGGACTGGACTGTGGAACGCCACGACATGCAGTCATACCGGGAGCAGAGCAGTTACCACGGAAACCAGAGGCTCCTTCACCAAGAGGCTCAGGAGTCTCCCCGATTGGACAGCTACAGCCAGCACCACCAGGGCCCCCTCTTCAGCGGCTACGCCAACCGGCCAGGCGGCGAGGGCTGTGACCAGCAGCTGTACCCGGGCTTCCGCAGGGAGCCCACCGATTACTACTACCCCAGGGCCAAGGACCTAACCGGGCCCCAGGCCCAGCGAAGGCTGCCCGGGCCTTTGCAGAGCGGGTATGGGGCACAGCAGGCAGGAGGCTACTCCGTGCAGTACCTGAGCGAGGGTCAGTGGAGGGCACCTCACTCCGCCACCATGTCAGGCTACGGCCAGTTTGACCAGGAGGCCTACACTGGTCAGTTTTCACCCGGCAGTGTGCAGCAGCAGCAGCAGCAGCAGCTACGACACCAGGCCTTCCAAGCTCCCCTTGGCTCCCAGACGGTGGCCCAGCCTTCTCCCTCCGCCGCCCACCACCCCCAGCATTCCCACCAGCCCAGCCCGGCCCTGTTAGCCAAGTATCAGCAACGGGTGGCTCAGTATAACCCCCAGCAGTTCCAGACTGCTGTATCCTCATCCTCCTCATCCTCCTCTTCTTCTTCTTCCTCTTACCTGTCACCTCAAGGCTACAGCCAGCCCCCGGGGCAGGCTTTCGATAGTTACCATGTCAACGCCGGTGCCCAGTGCGATGGCTACATGGTTAACACCACGACTGCCCCCAGCTACGGGACCCAAGCGGGTTATAGCTACCAGGCACCAATGGGCAAGGCCTGTTTCGAACAATCAAAGGCAGGCCAGGGTCAGCAGCCTGGGCCTCAGGCCCTGCAGTACCCCAGTGCGGCCAAGGTGCCCTTGGGGAACCAGCAGTTCGCCCCCTACTGTTCAGCCGACATTCCCGTCAAATCGCCCATGCCCTTCCACCAGAACTTCAGCCCGAGTTCCAACGCCTCCCCGGCCACCCCAGTGGCCCAGTCCCCGTCGTGTAGCTCCACCCCTTCCCCTCTGGTGGTAAGCAGCGAGAGCCTGCAGTGTGGGCCGGGCGCCATGGGCATGAGGGGCCGGGTGGTACCGCTCATGCCCCAGCCCAGTCCCACCCCGGCGGGCCTGATGCCGAGCCCCGGCTCGCAGCCTGTGGCCTACGAGGGGTTTGGGTTGGAAGGCGGGGCTGAGAAACGCCCCTCAGACTTGGGCCAGAGCAGCCTGACGGCCCTGAGCTCCCAGGTGGCCAACATCCCCAACAGAGTGCAGCACCTGCTCATCTCCGACACCTTGGCGTTACACCGACGGCAGGGCCGGCGGCCCAACAAGAGGCCAGGCCCAGGAGGCCCGCCCGAGCACCAGGGCCTCGAGGAACCACTGAAATCACCGCAGGCCGAGTCCTTGGACGGGGCC
Source organism: Chiloscyllium plagiosum (assembly GCF_004010195.1). Lineage (NCBI taxonomy): Eukaryota > Metazoa > Chordata > Chondrichthyes > Orectolobiformes > Hemiscylliidae > Chiloscyllium > Chiloscyllium plagiosum. Next base: position 21,750,642 of record NC_057748.1, on the reverse strand, counting down.
TGCTCGAGTTCATCTGAGGACCCCGCGGAGAGAGTTCGTCAGCTCAGCGGGCAGAGCGGCACCTCGGAGCGAGGCTACAAGGCCCACAACCCAGACACCGTGCCCACTGCCACCTGCTCGCCAGCAAGTTCCATCGGTGACAGCGCCGGCCGGCCCCTCTCCAAGGAAGAGGTCATTGCCCAGATGTGTCGGGATGGTAAAGGCAACGCCGTGCCACCACTGACAGAGCAAGGCCTGGCCCGCAGCGAGAAGCCTGTCGGAGTGATCGTCGCCCGGGAGACCATGGCCGCTCGGGGCAATGCCATGGCTCTCGGGGGCCAAGGGGAGGAGCACCCGCAGCAGAACGCCTTCCTCACCGGCGGCGAGAAAGAACCCGGCCTCCAGCAGCAACTAAGCAACGCCCGCAACATCATGGCACCTTCAACGACCCCGAACGGGAACGGGCTGGGGGTGCACCAGGGCCAGGTGGCGCTCAGTGACCCCCTGGCCACAAGGATGGACACCTCCAAGTCCCCTGGCTACTTGGCGTACGGGCTTCGCGATGTGCCCAAGGGCGATGGCCAATACCACTACATGCAGTACCCAGCAGCCAGTTACGGTCACCCAGGGCCCGAGCAGTTTGGTCTGGGAGACGGGAAGGTGCACCCGGGAAAGCCTGACAAGAGCCACAGTTTGCTGCAAGAGGCTTTGCAGGCCACCTATCATGGGAGGAAGTTCCACCCGGCTTACGCTCCAGAGGATCATTACCCAGGCTTCCTGGAGAGCCCATTGCAGCCCGTCAGGCAGATGATCGAGTTGACCAGGAAAGGGGGACATAACAACAGCCTGGCCTCTCCCCCGGGCTGGGGGGAGTCGAGGACTCCCGGCCCAGGCTTCAGCCTGGAGCTGAGCAAGGCCGACCATGAGCCTCCATACGAGCCCGGGGCCGCCGAGAGGAAGTCAGTCATCTGTGATGTCTCCCCTTCGAGACCCTTCGGTCACGGGCCTTTACCCCCGGGCTGCGGGCAAGGGCAGGAGCGGGAGCTGGGCCGCAGCTTGAAGGCAGCTCGGGCCTGCAAGACCGGCCAGACGGTTATCCAGGCCGGAGTCTACATGGGGGCAGATGGGAAGGCCAAGGGGCTGATGGAGCAGCATCAGGGTCAACTGAGGAGCCTGGGGCAGTACGACAGCAGGGAGCCCCACTGGAAATACGACTCATTTGAGCTGGCCCGGTCTTCAGCGCTGGTCTCCATGCCAATGTCGATGGGATCCTCCAGCACCCTGCTCCATCATGCCCTCAACAGTCGACCCTCGAGGGGTCGGAGACCCTGCGGACGGGCAGGAGGTAGAGCCGGGGTGAGGAGGAGAGCGCCAACTCGGACAGACGACAAAGCTCTGATGGCCAGGGCCCCCCTGATCAAACAGGAGGAGGCGCTGGGCTCCAGGCTGCCTGGATTCCTGGGCCGCGCCGGAGAGCATCTGCCCATCTTGCCTTGCGCTAGTGCCCCGCACCCTCCCTCCTCGCACTCCGAGACACTCTCCTCCCTGCTGACCAAACAAGATGGCCCCCGCT
>NC_057748.1:21737453-21748590 GCF_004010195.1 Chiloscyllium plagiosum | reverse complement strand
GCAGACAGTCGCCCGAGGCTGGAATCGAACCCGTGTCCCTGGCGCTGTGAGGCAGCAGTGCTCGCCACCGTGCCTGTGCACACTTCCTTTCAGTGACTGGTGTGCAAGAACACCCAGGTCTCATTGAAGATCCCACCCTCTCAATTTACAGCCTTTCAAATAATAATCTGCCTTCCTGCTTTTGCACTCAAAGTGCATAACTTCACATTCATCCACGCATTTGCCAACTCACTCAGCCTGCCCCACTGCACACTCCTAGCCTCTGTTACTGTGTACACAACATGCCTCAAACTGTAGTACTCCTGTGAATGGTACCTTACCATGTAGGCATCCTCAGTTGGAGGTGCCCCTGTGCTCTCTGTTCTGGCATTTTGCTGCGATTCAGAGTTCAGTGGTTTCTGGAAAACAGGGAAATCTGAGGTCAGGAATATTTTTCATGATTCTTTTAACATGGAACCCGTGTGCAGCTCAGTAAAGGCAAATTAACTTTAGTACGAATTCCACACCGTAAATCCTGTGGAACTTTCTTCAATCCTAACATACATGCTTCAGGGGAACAACTTTCAGCTTCAGGTATGCAAGTCTTAAACAGTAAGGTAAGTTTAAACAAAAACATGGGACTGAGAAACTGGTAAATGACCTTCCGATAATTAATTCACAGGGTTGTCCATACTGACAGAAAACCATGCAACAAGTGATTGCTCTGAAATATCTCTGTGGAGACGAGATGTTGACAGTTATCCTTATAACAAATTCAAAATCAGTGCTAAACCAGAAAGCTTTATAAACAGGTGTAAGGAGACAGCCTGGAGAGAATTAATTTTGATAGAGATACAAACTATTCAGGTCAGTCCCTGAATCAAAGGGATTTGGAAGGTGAAAGAGCATCCGTTCAAGTTTCTGTTTGGAATATCCCAAGACTGCCACATTGCCAAGAAGGTGAGTTATGGAGGTTAATGAGGTTCCTTTATATGACATAGTTTTGTATGTTTTGAAGACAGAAGTGAACTGTTCAGCTAGAAACAGTTACAGCTCCCTGGATTGAGTAAAAGAGATAAACTTCAGCCAGGCCTGCACATTAAGCAGAGAAAATACTAACTTCACTGTTCAAAGCACCAACATGAACGAGAGCTCAGACTCGGTTTGAAGATAGCATTTCTGAGGGAGGAGAGGCTGGAAGATTTGATTAGCTTGGAGCGAGAGGGGAAAAGAAAAATCTCCAGTCGCCCTCAATGTGAAAACTGTTCAGCTTAAAGACAGAAGAGAGAGAGAGAGAGAGAGAGAGAGAAAGGAAATCTGCCAAGAATTGCTGTGGATCAGGGGTAACAGGAAGCGAGTGTTTTTGAATTTGTATCAAATCATTGCCCAGGAATTGTTTTCAGTCTGGAACCACCCTCCCTGGGCTTCCAATGCAGCTATGACCAAGTTTGAAGTTAGTGGCGAGAATACTCTGTTAGAAGCTGAGAAACAGCCAGAGACTTTCTGCGAGCTGGGGGAGTGGGGGAGGAGGAGGGGAGTGCAGGGAATAATGGAAAAAAAAATGTTGACTTCGGGATTTGCCTTTAAATAGAGTCATAGACTCAAACAGCATGGAGTCAGACCTGTCGGTCCATCTCCTCCATGCTAACCACAGATCCTAAATTAATCTAGTCCCATTTGCCAGCAGTTGGCCCACATCCCTTTAAACCCCGCCTATTCATGTACCCGTTCAGACACCTGTAAATTTTTTTTTTGATTAGATTCCTTACAGTGTGGAAACAGGCCCTTCGGCCCAACAAATCCACACTGACCCTCTCCTAACACTATGGGCAATGTAGCACGGCCAATTCACCCTGACCTGCACATCTTTGGACTGTGGGAGGAAACCGGAGCATCCGGAGGAAACCCACTCAGACACGGGGAGAATGTGCAAACTCCACACAGACAGTTGCCTGAGGCGGGAATTGAACCCGGGTCCCTGGCGCTGTGAGGCAACAGTGCTAACCACTGTGCCACCTTGCTGCCCATTGTTGTAACTGTACCAGCCTCCACCAGTTGGAAGTCGAGTTTTGCTTTGGTTTAAATGCGACGTAGAAGTAATTACCCAAAACATTTTGCTTATTTTGAGTGTTTGCTTTACTTAATCCTCAAACAGTGAAATATTTTCATTTTTCCATTTTAGAGTGGCCTTATCCTCTCATTAAATCACTTGGTTTTCAATTTAGTCTTTAATGATCACTATGAGGATTGTAAAATATTGATTATAAAGTACAATTCTTCCTGGGGAGTATGGATCACAAACTGTAATGTGCCAGTCAGGCGTGTTGGTGACCTGATCTTCCCCCATTCCACTCCATGGCTTTGGTTCGTGCTGCTGATAAAGGTGGCTGAAATGTTTGGTTCTGTTTTTCTCATGGGCTTCTGATAATAAGAAAAGGAGGGCAGAGCAGGGCTGATTTATTTACTGCCTCCCATCAGCACAGAGGGAGTGCCACACTATCAGAAACAGCACCTTCAAAATGAGGCCCTGTAACTGCCCACCCTGCCACCCAGATATCGAACACCCCCCTCGACACATTTTCCACTCGAGCAGGGGAGTTCTCCTCAATGATCTAAGACAGCTTTTCTTCTGCTGAGAATGTGTATAGGGTACAAGCAAGCCGGGAAAGAGTTAAGTTCTGAGTTTTGTGAAACAAGAGGTTCAGCTGAGCATGACTCAGATCAGATAAGAACTTACAGTTAGCAATGGGGTGCTGGAGGCAAGGGTAATGGGTTAACAAAGTGGAAAAGCATTCATTATGTTGGGCTGTTTAACAAGATGAAGAACGATTCAAGTATGTAACAAGGTGAAAAGTATTCATTATGTGAAACCAGTGTGCGACAGTCTCGAACATAGATATAGAGCGAGAGGAGATAGGTTCGAAACGGAGCTGAGGGGAAGCTACTTCTCCCAGAGGATTGTGAATCTATGGAACTCACTGCCCCAGAGTGCAGTGGAGACAGAATCAATCAACAGATTCATGAAAGAAATGGAGAGGTTTCTGATGAAAAGCAGGATAAAGGGGTATGTGTAGCAGGCAGGAAAGTGGGGTTGGGACCAGGATATGAAAATGTGTTGCTGGAAAAGCGCAGCAGGTCAGGCAGCATCCAGGGAACAGGAGAATCGACGTTTCGGGCATAAGCCCTTCTTCAGGAAGGCTTATGCCCGAAACGTCGATTCTCCTGTTCCCTGGATGCTGCCTGACCTGCTGCGCTTTTCCAGCAACACATTTTCAGCTCTGATCGCCAGCATCTGCAGCCCTCACTTTCTCCTGGGACCAGGATATGTTAAACATGGGCACATGTTAAATGGCGCAGTCAGGTGAAGAGAAAGTTCTTCACACAGAGAGTATCACCCGATTGGAATTCTATTCCCCCCCCCCACAAGAGGATGCTCCATTGCTGAACAGATTTAAGGCAGGGATCGACAGATTTCCAATCTCCAGGAATCAGGTAGGGAGAGTGTGGGAAATTGAGGCAAAGTCAATGTGTGGCCATATATGAAAGGCGCAGGAGGACTGAAGGGCTGAATGGCCTCTGATCTATGTTATTGGAAACATAAATTTTTCTTCAGACATGCTTTCTGAGAAGGGAAAGCCAGTCACAGTTGGAAAAGAAAGTTCCGGTAGTTTTGCAGCGCTGCTGTGATGCATTCTGGTTGACCCAGGCCCAGATGTGCCATCCGCAAATCTTCCCGATTTCTCCCTCCAGGGCAGGGTGTCGTGATCCACAATATGGCCAATGGATTGGGGTTGTGGGGGTGGTGTTTCTGGTACACATGACCCTCCGCACTTACCTGAGCCTGTGGCACTGGGTTCAGATCAGCAGCTTTCACCGGGTGAGCTTTACACCGGGCACACGTCTGAAATAGAAAGAAGATGTCTGAGCTTCACTCTCTTCCCTTCTACAGGGTCTGACCATTCAGCCCTTCCTCCCTCGGGCGTGTGTCAGTTTTCTCTGGAAGGCGCAGTTTGCTGCTGCCTCTCCAGATCCCCTCACTTTCTCGATTGATCTCCGTGATCTACTGCAGATCCACGTTCCAGTAGGTTCCACATGACAGACGTTCAGAGCTTGTTATCCAACCCACTGGATGGTCTCCCAAAACCTTAACCCATATCCAACTCGACTGCCTCTAATTTTGGGATAATCCAAGTTTCTCAGTCTGTCCAGTCCTGGGATAATCCCAGATACCCAGTTACACTAATCCTAGGATAATCACAGTCACAGAGTCTTGGAGTCACAGACTTATACAGCATGGAAACAGTCCCTTCGGTCCATCCAGTCCATACTAATCGTAATCCCAAACTAAAATCGTCCCACCTGCCTGCTCCTGGCCCATATCCCTCCAAACCTTTCCTTCTCATGTCCTTTTCCAAATATCTTTTAAACATTGTAACTGTACCTGCGGCCACCCCTTTCTCTGGAAGTTCATTTCACACGTGAACCACACTCTGTGTAAAACATTTGCCCCTCATATCTTCTTTAAATCTCTCTCACCCTCAAAATGTGTCCCGAGTTTTGAAATCCCCCCCATCCTAGGGGAAAGGCATCTACCATTCAGTCTATACCTCTGATTATTTTGTAAACCTCTGTCAGGTCACCTCTCAACCTCCTATGCTCCAGTGAAAAAAGTCCCAGTCCAGTCAGCTTTTCTTTGTAACTTCAGCTTTCCAAACCTGGCAAGGTCCGGTAAATCTCTCCATCTTTAATAACATTCTTCCTGTATCTAGGCGACCAGAACCGGACACAGTGTTCCAGAAGAGGCCTCATCAATGTACAACCTCAACGTGACATCCCAACTCCTACACTCAAAGGTCTGAGCGACAAAGACAAGGAAGCTAAATGTCTTCTCTCTAATCCTGGGATAATCTCAGTCTCCCAATCTCTCCCTAAACCTGGGATGATTCAATTTTCCCAGTTTCTCTAATCCTGGGATAATCCCAGTCTCTCTAATTCAGGACATTCCAAATGGGAGTTGTGATTCCTGTCAGACACTAACCTTCCTTTTGACGAGAACCACCGATGTAGCAGCCACACTGTACAACGCCAGGATGATGCAAATGGTCCCGAGGATGTACTGCAGGGTGAAAGACTTCTCCATATAAACAGCATCTGGGATTGGGAGAACAAACACAGTAATGACAGCAGGCAGCGTGAGGTTCAGAGAGTGTCACGGTCACCGTCTGCTGGTCATGTCCTGATGCGGGAACTCACTGCAGGAGATTATACAAGGATGGAAACTGAGGTAAAGGAGAGGGACTGCAGCAGTTAGAATCAATCTTCTTTGAAGAGGTGGAGTTTTTTTTTGAGGAAGCTACCAAGAAGATTTGATGAGGACAGAGCAATAGACTTTGTTTACTTGGATGTTAGCAAAACCATCAGCAAGGTTCTGTATGGTAGACTAACTAGTAAAGTTAGGTCGCATGGGATTCAGGGGGAGCTTGAGACACAGAGTCAGAGAGATGTACAGCACAGATGCAGATCCTTCAGTCCAACTCGTCCATGCCGACCAGATATCCCAACCTAATCTAGTCCCATTTGCCAGCACTCGCCAACTGGACACAAAATTGGCTTCAATGACAGGAGAGACCGAGAGTAATGGTGGAGGGTTGTTTTTCAGATCGGAGGCCTGTGACCAATGGTGTTCCACAGGGATCGGTGCTGGGTCCACTTTTGTTTGTCATTTATATGAATTATTTGGATGAGAATATGGAAGGTTGGGTGAGTAAGTTTGCGGATGACACCAAAATTGGTGGCCATGATTCGGAGATGCCGGTGTTGGACTGGGGTGGACAAAGTTAAAAATCACACAACACCAGGTTATAGTCCAACAGGTTTAATTGGAAGAACTAGCTTTCGGAGCGACGCTCCTTTATCAAGTCAACCACCTGATGAAGGAGCGTCGCTCCGAAAGCTAGTTCTTCCAAATAAACCTGTTGGACTATAACCTGGTGTTGTGTGATTTTTAGCCAAAATTGGTGATACTGTGGACAGTGAAGAGGGCGATCTAAAGAGATCTTGGTCAATTGGGTCAATGGGCTGAGGAGGGGCAGATGGCGTTTAATTTGGATCAATGCGAGGTAGTACATTTTACTAAAACAAATAGGGGCAGGACTTACACAATTATTAGATCGGCTTTAGATAGGGGTTCAGGTACATAATCCTTTGAAGTGTGTGTGATATATAGACAGGAGGGTTAAAAAGGTTTATGGCATGCTTGCCTTCATTGTTCAATCCTTTTGAGTGTAGGGAGTTGAGACGTTGTGTTAAGGCCTCTTCTGAAGAACTGTGCCCAGTTCTGGTCGCCCTGTAAGGGGAAGGATATTATTAAGCTGGAAAGGGTTCAGAAGAGATTTACCAGGCTGTTGCCAGGAATGGAAGGTTTGAGCCATATAGAGCAACTGGAATAGGCTGGGACTTTTTTCATTGGAGCGTGGGAGGTTGGCGGGTGACCTTACAGAGATTTATAAAATTATGAGGGGTACATATAATGGTATGTACCCCTCTTCCCTCGGACGGGGGATTTCAAGATCCGGGGGCACATTTTTAAGGTGAGAGGAGAGAGATTTAGAAAAGGTATGAGGGGAAAATGTTTTACACAGAGTGTGATTCACGTGTGGAATGAATTTCCTGAGAAGTGGTAGATGTAGTTACAACGTTTAAAAGATACTTGGATAAGGACGCGAGTGGGAAAGGTTTGGAGGGATGTGGGCCAGGAGCAGGCAGGTGGGACTAGCTTAATTTGGGATTATGTTCGGCATGGAGTGGTTGGGCCGAAGGGTCTGTTTCTGTGCTGGGTGACTCTCTGACCATTTGTGGGGTAAAACAGTGAAAGATAACAGAGAGGGGTAACAGTGAGGGGTGGAACAGTGAGAGGTTACTGTCCTCGGTATAACAGGAGGACGTATAACAGGGAGGAGGAACGGTGAGGGGTAAAATGGTCAGGGGTATCAGAGAGGGGTGACAGTGAGGGCTAAAACTGTGATGCCAGTAACAGTAGTGCCACGGTGACTCAGTGGTTAGCACTGCTGCCTCACAGCACCAGGGACACGGGTTCGATTCCAGCCTCGGGCGGCTGTCTGTGTGGAGTTTGCACATTCTCCCCCTGTCTATGTGAGCTTCCTCCGGATGCTCCCGTTTCCTCCCTCAGTCCAGAGGTGTGCAGGTCAGGGTGGATTGGCCGTGCTGACTTGTCCCATAGTGCACAGGGATGTGCATTGGTCATGGAGAATGCTGGGTTATGGGGATGGGTGGGATCGGAAGGTTGGTGTGTACTTGATGGGCTGAATGGCCTGATCCCATACTGTGGGGATTCAATGATCCCCTTATGGGGAGTAGGTTGGGTCTGTGCTCATTGGAATTAGAGGAGGGGGAGGTGACCAGAACCGCACAACCTTCTTTGAGGGATGTTACTGTGGGGGATATAAAACCAACTGGATTTAATAAGAACAGTATCCCTCCCTCTGCTCCTTACGTTTCACTTGGAGCAATGTCCCTGATGTTGTTCTGGTGGAGTCTGTGCAGTAATAGACACCGCTGTGGTCTGTGTGATTCACTGTCAGCTCCCAGTCCACCCTGACACGGGGTTCAACTGCCTGGCCTGAGATACGGTAGACAGTGCGTTCCTGACGGTCCTTGTAGAGTCGCACTGTGAACTGGACAGGAAGTGGTGGCGAGGAAGTCAGGTTTGCCGGCTGGTGTTTGAGCTGGCACCGGTACTCACACGTAATCTTCACGCTCTCGTTTAGCACGGCTACTATCATTAATTCTTCCTGCTTGATCTGACATCTCAGGTCCCCCTGACCTTGAAAGGAGAAAGGTTAAAAACAATGACTGCAGATGCTGGAAACCAGAGTCTAGATGCTCTCGTTTAGCACGGCTACTATCATTAATTCTTCCTGCTTGATCTGACATCTCAGGTCCCCCTGACCTTGAAAGGAGAAAGGTAAAAACAATGACTGCAGATGCTGGAAACCAGAGTCTAGATTAGAGTGGTGCTGGAAAAGCACAGCAGGTCAGGCAGCATCCGAGGAGCAGGAAAATCGATGTTTCGGGCAAAAGCCCAACATTAGGAATACAGGCAGAGACCCTGAAGGGTGGAGTGATAAAGGGGAAAGCAAAGGCTTGTGGTTAGACCCCCACTGCGTCCTCTTGTACGAGAGCGTTGGGCATGGCTCCAGCCCATCCTGAGGGGATGAACTCTGGAGGTCGTGGGCTCACTCTGTCTCACCAGCTCGAACCCCTCGCTGCCAGGGGTCAGCCTCTGACCGGGATGGGTCCACCTCCCACAGTGGGGCAGGGGGAGGGAGGGGGGGGGGGGCAGTTTGCCGAAATACTTCTCAAAGACTTCCTTCCTGAGGGGGATAGGCACCATCCAAGTTCAACCCACTGTGGGGGTGGGGGGGAGATTTCTGCTCATTGCTGTCTTTTTGGGAAAGGGATAACATTTGAGAAAATACACCAAGTGACCTGACTTTCATGTTAAGATGAGGAAGACACTGGGGGGAGGGGTGTAGGGCAGGTGGCAGTAGAAGGTTGGCACGATATAAAAGCAACTGACTGGAAAACAGGAAGCACTTGTCTGATGTAGGGTGCACTGCAGTTTCACTTCCTGACTATTCAACTACGGCTGGCTTCATGTCCGACTAATGATCAGTCACGCACCAGGGCTCGATAAACGCTTGCAGGTTCATTCATTTTTTTTAAAAAATTCACTTGTGCGACATGGGTGTCACTGGCTGGGCCCAGCTTTTATTGCCCGTCCCTAGTTGCCCCCTTGAGCTGCCTTCCTGAACCCCTGCAGTCCATCTGCTGTGGGTTGTCCCACAATGCCTTTAGGGAGGGAATTCCAGGATTTGGGCCCAGCGACAGTGAAGGAACAGGGATATATTTCCCAAGTCAGGGTGGTGAGGGACTTGGTGGGGAACTGGCAGGGGGGGTGGTGTTCCCATGGATCTGCTGCCCTTGTCCTTCTAGATGGAAGTGGTCGCGGGTTTGGAAGGTGCTGTCTGAGGGTCTTTGGTTGATTTCTGCAGGGTACCTTGTAGATGGTACACACTGCTGCTACTGAGTGTCGGTGGGGAGGGGAGTGGATGTTTGTGAATGCGGTGCCAATCAAGCAGGGGGGGGGCTGCTTTATCCTGGATGGTGTTGAGCTTCTTGAGCGTTGTTGGAGCTGCCCCCATCCAGGGCAAGTGGGGAGTATTCCCTCACCCTCCTGACTTGTGTCCTGTAGATGGTGGATAGACTTTGGGGTGTCAGGAGGGGAGTTACTCCCTGCAGTATTCCCGAGTCTCTGACCTGATTATGCAGTGAGTCCAGTTAAATTCCAGGAGAAAGTGAGGACTGCAGATGCTGGACAGTCAGTGCGGAGCTGGAAAAAGCACAGCAGGTCCGGCAGCATCCAGGGAGCATGAACCCTTCATCAGGAATGTGGAGGGGAAGGGGGCTGAGGGAGCTTTATTAAAGCAATAAAACACATTTAAAGCGACGATGCAGTGAGGTGATTGCTTTCGGTGTGAACAACCATTGGCACACAATCACAGCATTGTATACACACAGCACATGGATAACTTAAAGATGACCTCTCTTAAAGGCCAGTTGCAAAGCCAGCTGTATCCGTTGTGCTGAACGCTGGCCTGCTGTTCAATCACTCACTGCGCAGAAATGGTGTGGAAACATTCAAGAGGAGGGATTATCTGAAGAAGTCTTCATCAGTGCAGTCTGTGGGTTAGAGGGAGCAATCCAGCTGGGTGATGGTGAGGTGGGACACGCAGTAGCAGCTGTCTGTCTCAGGACAGAAGGAGAGGGTACACTGCCCATCTGGCAGCTCACTGTCCTGTCTGATTAATGAAAGCCCCATGAAAGTGGATATTTTCCAGAACTCAGAAATCCCGCTCTGTAGCTGACAAACAGCTGTGTGACCAGACCCTGCAAGATTTCAGCCTGAGGTCAGTAATATTTACCTTTCTGTCACTCCCCCCGGGTGTGTAAGAGTGAGGGTTTGCGCCGACGTTAGAGATCAGGAAGACTGAAACGTGATACTCAGTGCCGACTCCATCCCCCAGCTTCTAACGCCATCCTGTGTCTTTTCTGAGGTGGAGTCAGTCTGTTCACAAGATGAAAGTGAGGACTGCAGATGCTGGAGGTTACAGTCAAGGTCAGAGTGGTGCTGGAAAAGCACAGCAGGTCAGGCAGCATCCGAGGAGCAAGAAAAGGAGGCAGGGAGCCTCTAGCAGTGGAGAGATCTCATTCCCGATGAAGGGCTTTTGCCCGAAACGTTGGTTTTGCTGCTCCTCGGATGCTGCCTGACCTGCTGTACTTTTCCAGCACCACTCTGACCTTGACTCAGTCTGTCCACGCTCTAGTTGAGGGTAATTAGGGATTGGGCAATAAACTTTGGCCAGTGATGCCTGTGAGCTTATGGCTGGATATAGAAGACACTGGTCCCCAGATGAAGTTCCAGTCTCATATATACACCATCTCTAAGACCCTCCTACTTCCACCATCACCTGACTTCACTCCTGCTCAGCTGATTGGCTGCTAAAATCATGATTCAGGGCTATGCCAGACATGAAAATTCCAATGCCCTCCTGACTGATCTCCCACAGTTTACCTTCCTGTGTATTTGAAACTGTCATAGAATCATGGAGTCAGACAGCACATAAACAGACCCTTCGGTCCAACCAGCCCATGCTGACCATTATCCCAAGCTAAACTAGTCCCACCAGCCTGCCTCTGGGCCATACCTCTCCAAAGCTTTCCTACACATGGACTTATCAAAATGTCTTTTAAATGTTGCAACTGTACCTACATCCACTACTTCTTGGGAAGTGCAGTCCACACACAAACAATTCGACCCTCTCTGTAAAACATTGCCTCTCTCCTTTGTTTTAAATCTCCCTCCTCTCACCTTTAAAAAGTGCCCTCTGAGACTCAGAGAGATGTACAGCACGGAAACAGACCCTTCGGTCCAACCCGTCCATGCCGACCAGATATCCCAACCCAATCTAGTCCCACCTGCCAGCACCCGGCCCATATCCCTCCAAACCCTTCCTATTCATATACCCATCCAAATGCCTTTTAAATGTTGCAATTGTACCAGCCTCTACCACTTCCT
>NC_057748.1:21722326-21736389 GCF_004010195.1 Chiloscyllium plagiosum | reverse complement strand
TGTCCCTCAGGATTCCCTCCAACAACTTGCCCACCACTGTCATCAGGCTCACTGGTCTATAGTTCCTTGGCTTGTCCTTACCACCCTTCTTAGACAGTAGCACCAGGTTAGCCAACCTCCAGTCTTCTGGCACCTCACCTGTGACTATCGATGATACAAATATCTCAGTAAGAGGCCCAGCAATCACTTCCGAAGCTTTCCACAGAGTTCTCAGGTACACCTGATCAGGTCCTGGGGATTTATCCACTTTAATGCATTTCAAGACATCCAACACTTCCTCCTCTGTAATATGGACATTTTTCAAGATTTCACCATCTATTTCCCTACATTCTATATTTTGAAATCCGCCATCCTGGGGAAAGGACAATCACCATTGACCCTATCTATGCCCCTCATGATTTTATAAGCTTCTATGAGGTCAACCTCCTGTGCTCCAGTGAAAAAAGTCCCGTCCTCTCCAGCCTTTCTTTGTAACAAATTGGAACAATAGAAGCAGCCTGAAGGGGTGGAGTCAAGCTCCTACAGAACCAGGACTTTTTGTTTCAGTTTTTCAGTAGCAGCTGCTACTCGGGTCTAGAAGGTGGAAGATCTTATTCCTTGCTCTGTCACAGCGAAAAGCTGGGGGTTTCTCTTCCTGCTGAAGGAATTGGATGTGAGACAAATCTATTTTATTGAATTTGCATTTGTCAAGGGTGTATTTATGGGATGTTACTATCACCTTAACAAGATTATTTTGTTGTTTGTTTTCAAGGGAGGTTGTAAAGGCAGAGGTGCTGAAATGTCTGGTCCGAGAGCCTAGTTTAACAATGGCAGGGGAGTGGTCCGTTCTCCCAGTTCAGTTTTTTTTTAGTTTCTTTTAGCTGTAGCAGTGAGATGAAAGATTCCAAGCTTCAGCAGATGATTCCTGACCGGCTTTCTGTCAGAAATCTCTTTGGATATTGTTCCCTCCTGCCTTTTAGAACGTGTGTTTGAATTTACCTTCTGCCAAGGAGTGTGTTAATGGGATGTTGCGGTAATTGGAACAGCTCCTTAGTTAAGTTGCTATATTGAGTCGGTTGGGTTTTCAAATAGGTGTTATTGTAAATTCTGTTTCCTTTCGCTCGTGATTAAATAAATTCTGTTTTGCCTAAAGCCGAGAGGTTTGACCATTTGTATCGCTCCTGGATTATCCACTACACATCTACATTAGGGTCCGGGCTACCTTCTGAAAATGTTTTGAGGGGGTTCTGGCCTGGTCTATATCAGACTGGGGGCTCGTCCAGGATTTACTTTATAGTTCCAATTTGGGATTAGGGTTGTTGGAGTGGTAGGTGTTAGTGTCTTTTGTTCCAGGTTTTGAATTCGGGTGGTTTAAACAGTGTTTGGTGCAGTAGATGGCTGTTTCAGTCACAAAGAGTTTTCTGGGGGTGGAAGAAGTGACTCTGGGGGCTTTACAAAAGGTGACCAAGGCAAAGCCGCTGGAATTGGCAGACAGGTTGGAGTTGGGATTGCCTACGTCAGTGAGAAAAGGAGAGAGAATAACAGCTGCAACTCGACATTTAAATTTGCTGGAAATGCGGTCGGAATCTTTGAGAATCTTTGGGAATAGCTAAATCTCAATGGAACATGAAGCAGCTTGGGTTAGAGGCAGCAGAGGAAGAACTGAAACTGTTTGAGTTACAATTAACAGCAGGGGAAAGAGAAAAGGGATGAAATGCCCTGGCAGAATGAAAAGAGAGAGGAAAGGGAGAAGGAGAGAGAGTTTGAACTTCATAAATTGGCACTTAGACTGGAAAGTCACCTTAAAAGGATGGAGATGAAGGTAGAAGGTGGGCTTAGTGAGTGAGAGAGTAAGGAGGAGCAAACGCATGGCAGCCAAAGGCCTGGAGGGGATTTCTTTAAATAAATCCAAGCTTTGCCTCAATTCGAGGAGAAGGATACAGCAACCTTTTACATCTCACTTGAGAAGGTGGCTAAACAAATGCAGTGGCCAGTGACCACGTGGGTTTGGTTGATCCAGACAAAGCTGGTTGGTGGACCTAGTGAGGTATTTGCATCACTATCGGAGGAGGTATCTGTGGAGTATGAGGGGGTGGAGAAAGCCATCTCAAATGGATATGAGCTTGTACCAGAAGGAGGGACCCTGCTCAAACACATGGTGGAAGGGCCGAACAAAGTAATATTGATAGGCGGATTAGGGCATTAAAAATAGAACAAACCTATGACGCTCTTAGAGAGACAATTATTTTGGAGAAGTTCAAAACTTCACTTCCTGAAGTAGTGAGGACTCATGTGGAAGAGCAGAGATTTAAAACCGCAAGATCAGCAGCTGAAGGGGCTGATGGTTTTGAGTTGGCCCATTTATCAAAGTTTGGCTTCCACCATCAATTTCAATCCGGGAGGGATAGAGGCCGGGGGAAAGAGAAATCCTCACACACTAAGGGAAAGGTAGAGCTCAGTGAAGATAAAGACAAGGAAACCCATGAAGGGGACAGAGGAGATAAACAAACTCCAGTGTTTTCACTGCAATAAAGTAGGCCCCGTGAAATCACAGTGTTGGTGGGTTAGGGAGAGCACTGGGAAGCCAGATGCTGGAAAACGGGACAAGCCAGGGAATTTTGGTGGAGTTGTAACAGAAAGCACAGTAGAGGCTAGAAAGCTGCACCAGGGTGTACCACCTGGTCAGAGGTTAGTGAGGGAGGAAGTGCCTGATCTTCTTAAAGTATTTATTTGTGAAGGTGAAGTTTACTCACATAGGCCGGAGCAGCAGGTAAAGAGGTTACAGTATTAAGAGATACGGGATCATGATCCGAGATTAGAGTGGTGCTTGAAAAGCACAGCAGGTCAGGCAGCATCCGAGGAGCAGGAAAATCGACGTTGCGGGCAAAAGCGCATCATAGAGGCAGGAAGCTGTGCTTTTCCAGCACCACTTTAATCTAGACTCTGGTTTCCAGCATCAGGTTACAGTATTAAGAGATACGGGATCATGATCCGAGATTAGAGTGGTGCTGGAAAAGCACAGCAGGTCAGGCAGCATCTGAGGAGCAGGAAAATCGACGTTGCGGGCAAAAGCGCTTCATCAGGAATAGAGGCAGGAAGCTGTGCTTTTCCAGCACCACTCTAATCTAGACTCTGGTTTCCAGCATCTGCAGTCCTTGGTTTTACCTAGATACGGGATCATGTCAATCTTTGATGTTGAGAGATGAGGAGATTGGTAACTCAGAAAGACTACTGCCAGAAAACGTGCTAGTATGTGGAATTCACGGTGAGACAAGAAGTATTCAATTATTTGGAGTGAGGTTAAAGTGTTCAGTGAAAAGTGGAGATGTCATGATAGCAGTATTGGAAGAACTCTTGGCTCCAGGAATACAACTTGTCCTCTCTAACGATATAGCTGGATCACAGGTTGGAGTGCTGCCTCGTGTGGTTGAAAAGCCAGTAGAAAATTAGGCAACTGAGGTATTACAGGAAACATATCCTGGGATGTTTCCTGACTGTGTGGTAACGAGGTCACAAAGTCACTAGTTGAAACAGGAGGAGAAATCAAAGAATACAGAATAAGGAGAAAGTGAGAATTCAGAAACCACGTATTTGGACTATGTGTCAAATTTTAGGAAACAGTTAAATAGAGCAGGGGAGTTGGCTATACAGCATTTAAAAATATCACAGTATATGATGAAACAGGAAGCAGACAAGAAATCAAAAATTCACCATTTGCTAATGGAGATAAAGTGTTAGTGTTAGTTCCAGTAACAGGTTAGCCTTTAAAAGCAAGGTTTAGTGGACCGTATCAAATCAAAAGGAAATTGAGGGAGGTGAACCACTTGATAAGGACTCCAGACAGGAAGAAATCTCACAGAGTGTGTCATGTGAATATGCTCAGAAGGTACTTTGAGAGGGGAGGGAAGCAAGAGGAGGCTGTGTTATTGGTTAAAACACAGAGGAAAGAACCAAGTTCAGAGGATTCTGAATTGGACATTCCTCAAGTTAAATTGGACAATGAGGAAGTTCTCAAAAATTAGCATAAATTATTGAGTTAACTTTCACAGAAAAATCGAAATGACCTGAAAGAGTTAGTGCTATCACATGGGAAAATAAGGTGGACTCAGCTGGGCAGTACGAATCTAATTATGCATGACGTAGATGTAGGAAATGCTGTTTCAATTAAGCAACATCCTTATAGACTTAACCTTCTAAAGTTGGCCAAGGTTCAGAAGGTGATACAGCACATGCTCCAAGACGACATAATCGAAGTGAGTTACAGTGACTGGGGCTCACCCATAGTCATGGTGCCAAAGCCAGATGGTACCCAACGGTTATGTGTGGACTAGCGCAAAGTCAATGCAGTTACAAAGTCTAATCCATATCTGATTTCATGTTTGGAAGACAGTATTGAAAAGGTGGGACAAGCAACTTATATTTCTAAATTGGATTTACTCTGAGGAAACTGGCGGGTACTTATTTTCTGAAAGAGTGAAGGCAATTTTATCTTCCATAACACCGAATGGACCATATCAGTTTGAAGTCATGCCATTTGGTATGAAAAATGTGCCAGCCACATTTCAAAGCCTAACCAATAAGATCATTGCTGGTTTACCCAATTGCGTGGTATACATCAACGACCTGGTGATTTTTAGTCACACGTGGAAAGATCATTTGCAACATTTATCAGACTTGTTTGATCAACTTCGGAAGCCAGGCTTGGGTGATAAACCTGAGTAAGTGTGAATTTGGCAAAGGCCAAGTCACCTTCCTGTCAGACATGGACAGATAACCCCGCGGAATGTGAAAACCAAGGTTATTGGAGAGTTTCCCACACCATCAACAAAGAGACTAGCACCACGGTTCCTGGGATTGAGTGTGCTTTATCGGAAATTCGTGCCGAATGTTAGGAGCTTCACTCACTGGATTACTGAAGAAAGGCAGGAAATGTCAGTGGATGGCAGACTGTCAGAAAGTATTTGACAGCCTGAAAGCTGTGTTAACCACCGCCCCAGTATTAGCCACACCTAATTACGCTTTTGAATGTGTTTAAACTGTAGTTTCAACTGTAGGGGGCGGCACGGCGGCTCAGAGGTTAGCACTGCAGTTCACAGCGCCAGGGTCCTGGGTTCGATTCCAGCCTCGGGCGACTGTCTGTGTGGAGTTTGCACGTTCTCACTGTGTCTGCGTGGGTTTCCTCCCACAATCCAAAAGATGTGCAGGTCGTGCTAAATTGCCCTGTAGTGTCAGATGCATTAGTCAGAGGGAAATGGACCTGGGTGGGTTACTCCTCAGAGGGTACGTGGGGCTGAATGGCCTGTTTTCACACCGTAGAGAATCTAATCAAATTCCATTTTGCTTAAAGCCGAGTGTTTTGACCAGCTGCATCCCACCTGGAACATCCGCGTCACATCTACCTTTAAAATAAGAAAAAACCTCAGGTCGAGGCTACCTTCTTCAAATATTTTGAGGGGGTCTGGCCTGGTCCATAACAGGAACAGTTGCTGTTAGTAGTGAATTAATCTACCATTCTGTTAAGTTTTCCAATAGAATTAAGTTATTCTGATTTCTTGTTTCTTCCGTTGAACTTTAACTCCAGAGCAGGAATACAGTGTGTTGTTGCTGCAGTTTGACCAATCCAATTACTTCCAGAACACAACCGCTTACCTTTACCTTTAAACATCAGGAAACAACGGGGTCTCAGCTATCTTCTGAATATCTTTTGAGGGGGTTTGGTCTGGCCCATAACAGAGTGCTTGTGGTGCAGTGGTCGTGTCACTGCCTCAAAGCCAGGAGGCCTGCGTCCAAATCCTACTTGGCCCCAGACCTTTTTTAAAATAAAGAGTTGACCTCTGACCTCCCTGAGGAGCCTGTGCCTCACATTGTCCAGGCAGCTGCTGTTGCACACTGTCCACATTGACGCCTCCCTCCATCGTCCGGACACACATTTACATCCAAATTGTCTCTGTGACCTCTCTCTCTGTGACCTCTCTCTCTGTGACCTCTCTCTGTGACCTCTCTCTCTGTCACCTCTCTCTCTGTGGCCTCTCTCTCTGTGACCTCTCTCTCTGTGACCTCTCTCTCTGGGGCCTCTCTCTGTGACCTCTCTCTCTGTGGCCTCTCTCTCTGTGGCCTTTCTCTCTGTGACCTCTCTCTCTGTGGCCTTTCTCTCTGTGACCTCTCTCTCTGTGACCTCTCTCTCTGTGGCCTTTCTCTCTGTGACCTCTCTCTGTGACCTCTCTCTCTGTGACCTCTCTCTCTGTGGGTATCCTCCCGCTATCTTTCAGGGGAGTCAGGCAGGAAGGTGTAAGATTCCCACCTTGCTGCCTCTCTCCCTCAGTCACGTCTGTGACGGAGGGGGGGGGGGTGCTATAGAAAGGAAGCACATGATGTCCCCCGGAAACCATGCAGCAGTTAGGGATGGGTAGGCAGCCGGCAGAATTTAAACTCAGTGAATAAATCTGGAATTGAAAGCTACTCTCTGTGATGGTGACCGTGGCGACCATCATCGATTGCTCCAGAAACCTATTTATCGAACTCCTACAGGGTAGAAACAGGCCATTCGGCCCAACAAATCCACACTGACCCTCCAGGGAGCATTCCACCCAGGCACATCCCCCTCACCCTATCCCTGTATTTCCCATGTCTAACTCACCCAGCCTACACACCCCTGGACACTTCAGCGTGGCCAATCTGCCTGAGCTGTGGGAGGAAACCGGAGCACCCGGAGGGAACCCACACAGACACGGGGAGAGTGTGCAAACTCCACACAGTCAGTCGCCCGAGGCTGGAATCGAACCCGGGTCCCTGGTGCTGTGAGGCAGCAGTGCTAACCACTGAGCCACCGTGCCGTCCTGACTGATGTCCTTTAGGGAAGGAAATCTGCCATCCCTATCTGGTCTGGCCGACATGTGACTCCAGCCCCACAGCAACGTGGCTAACTCTTAATCGGCCTCTGAAATGGCCCAGAGAACAAATCAGTTCAAGGGTCATCAGGGAGGGGCAGGAAATGCTGGCCCTCTCGGCGATGCCCACATCCCATGAATGAATAAAGATCAATAAACGTAGGCCATGAACCGCAGCCTGCGGTCTGAGATTTGGGCCTAGGCTGTCCGGCTCTGCTCAGCTGCCTCAGGCTGCCACCCCTCAGTTCCCAGCCTGGGGGGAGAGAGAGTTCGGTTAGCGTTCCCTCACACGCCCACCCCAATGCCCCCCCCCCCATCCCCCACCATCGCCACACCGCGCCATTAAAGGTGAGAGCCTACCTTGCTGCGTGTACAGTAACAGACAGACCAGGATCCTCACAGAGAGCAGCATTCTGCCTCACCCCTCTTCGTTTGCCAAGAAATGGAAAGAGGAACTCGCTGCATCAGCTTCCTTTTAATGGATGATGGTTGTGTAATGTTCCCTTCTGATGGCCAGTCATGTGATCATGCCAGCAACCTCCAACCCAGGCGCAGTGTGAACGAGAAACTATATCGATCTGAGAGATCTCGGTTTCCCCCATGTGCTGGGGAATGAGCCTGGAGCATTTGTTTGTCACTCTTTAAGTTGGTGAGACTGTGTCAGAAATGGTGGTATCCTCTTTAATTTATTTTTGATATGCGACTGTCACATCCTGTAGTGTACGCTCATGGTTCTGAAAGAGTTCATTAGTGGACTGGAGTCATACAGCACAGAAAGAGGCCCTTCGGCCCACTGTGTTCCTGCTGACTCACAAACACTGAATGGATTCAGAGGTTGCTGGGAAAACTCAGCAGGTCTGGCAGCATCTGTGAGGAGAGAGTGCAAGAGTTAACGTCTTGGGAGCCTCCTTCAGAATCTTCTGTCATTCTGGACAAAGAGTTTTCCCAGCAATTTCTGATTTTGTTTCTGATTTCCAGCATCTGCAGGTCTTTTGTTCAGTACCAGACGACACTAACCCCACTTACTTGCACTTGGTGTACAGCTGACTAGGTCCTGGCATTTTAAGGAGCGAGAAGCTTTTAAATCTTGTGAGATCACCCGTCTCCATCACTGTCTCAGTGCCCTCCATATTTCCATCGCCCTCTGGGTTAAAAAAAAAACTATTTCTCAGATCTCCTCTAAATCACTTACTCCTCATTTTAAACTTCTGCTCTCCAATCTTAGACACGGCTGCCATGGGAACACATCCTCACAATCCACCCCGTCTATTTTGTGTAGACATAATTTTGTATATAACTCAATCAAATTCCCCCTCTGCTCCAAGGGAAAAAAATGCCCAGTCTATCCAATCTCTCCACATAACAGACATCTTACCCCAGGCAACATTGTGGTGAATCTCCCCTGTTCCCTCTTCAGTTCACTTCTTCCTGATAGTCTGGTGACCAAAACTGTCCACAGTATTCCATCTGTGGCTTAACCAATGTTTTATAAAGTTGTAACAAGACTTGCCTGCTCCTATATTCTATGTCCTGGCTATTGAAGGCAAGTATTCCATATGCCTTCTTCATCCCTCTATCGACCTGTACTGACACCTTTGGGAAGCTATGGACTTGCACACCAAGGTCCCTTTGTTCCTCAGTACTCCCCGAACCAGAGGACACAGCTTAAAAATATGGGGTAGACCATTTAGGACAGAGATGAGGAGAAACTCCTTCACCCAGAGAGTGGTGGCTGTGTGGAATGCTCTGCCCCAGAGGGCAGTGGAGGCCCAGTCTCTGGATTCATTTAAGAAAGAGTTGGATAGAGCTCTCAAAGGTAGTGGAATCAAGGATTATGGAGATAAGGCAGGAACAGGATACTGATTAAGGATGATCAGCCATGGTCATATTGAATGGAGGTGCAGGCTCGAAGGGCAGAATGGCCGACTCCTGCACCTATTGTCTATTGACCTACATGTCCTTGTGCATGTCCTTCTCTTAACACCTCCCAAAATGCATCACTTCATACTTCTCAGGATTACGTTCCATTTGCCATTGCTCTGCCCAATTTACTGGCTAACTGATATCAGACTGTAGCCTGAGACCATGCTCCTCACTATCAACAACACCTCCAATTTCATGCCATCTGCAAACTCACTAATTATAAAACTTCTACATTTACATCCAAGTTGTCAACGTACATAACAAACAGCAAGGATCCCAGCAACATCCCTGTGGTATACTGCTGGTCACAGGCTTCCAATCAGAAACACATCTCTCCACCATCACCCTCAGCCTCCTGGTCACAGCCAGTTTGGGATCCAATTTGCCAACTTGACCTGGATCCCACGGGCTCTTCCCTTTTGGAACAGCCTTCCATGTGGGACCTTGTCAAAGGCCTGACTGAAGTCCATGTAACCCACATCAACTACAGCAGCCTCAACAATATATTTAGTCACCTTTTCAAATAACTCGATTAAATTATTCAGACAGGACCTTCCTCTAACAAATCCGTGCTGACTATCTGTCCCAGATCAATTCCTGTCTTTCCAAGTATTGAGTAATCCTGTCCCTCAGAATATATTCCAATAATTTCTCCATCACTAACATCAGACCAACTGCTCTGTAATTACCTGGCCTATCCTTGCTGCCCTTCTTGAACACAGGAACCACATTCGCTATCCTCCAATCATCTGGCACTTAGTCCTGTGACCAGTGAGATATTAAATGTTGGCTCAGTGGTTGGCACTGATGCCGCACAGTGCCAGGGACCCAGGTTCGATTCCAGCCTTGGGTTGGGATATCTGGTTGGCATTGATGGGTTGGACCGAAGGGTCTGTTTCCGTGCTGTTCATCCCTGTGACTCGATAATGAAATTGGCCTTAGAGACTGAATTTCTCCACCATCCTTATCCCCATCCCTTCAACCACTTGACCGGATTCATTCCCTACGGTTCGGTCTAGCTGTGCCCCGTCTCTAGTTGGATTATCTATGCATTGGCACAAAAAGCTCTCCTGATGTACTTATAAAAATCCATCCCTTTCACATGATCTTAGTTAATGTTAAGAATCACACAACACCAGGTTACAGTCCAACAGGGTATATTTGGAAGCACTAGCTTTTGGAAGCACCTGATGATGGAGCAGCCCTCCTAAAGCTAGTGTTTCCAATTAAACCTGTTGGACTGTAACCTGGTGTTGTGTGACTTTTAACTTTGTCCACCCCAGTCCAACAGTTAATGAAATTCCGTATGAGTGTACCCCTATTCCTGTCTGTAATTAGTCTCTGTATCTGCTCCTCTGTCACCTTTCTGGGTATATCATCCCAGAAAATCCCCCTTTTGTGTTTCTAAACTCCACTCAGATGGTCTCATTTGAAGACCCTTACATGATTTAATCCATGACGTTGCGGGCTGTTCACCCTCCCCCCTTCAGCAACCACTCGGAGACATCCCTGACCCTGGCACCAGGAAGGCACCATCCCATTCTAGAGTTTTGTTCGCTGCCACAGTATTGCAGTCATAGCTTTTCTTTAACACAAAGCCCCCACTCTCTGACACCCCTCCACTCCTCCCTCCCCTCCCCCGTCATGCCGGAAACTTCTATTACACTGGAATGTGGAGCATCAAGTCCTTCCCCCCCTTCAAACAGTCATACAATCCCTACAGTGTGGAAACAGGCCCTTCGGCCCAACAAGTCCACACTGATCTTAGGCACAGTATCCCATCCAGACCCATTCCCCAATCTTATTGCTCACCATTTACCCCTGACCAATGGACCTAACCCACACATCCCTGAACACTAAGGTCAATTTAGCATGGCCAATTCACCTGGCCTGCACATCTTTGGACTGTGGGAGGGAACCAGAGCACCCGGAGGAAACCCACGCAGACACGGGGAGAATGTGCAAACTCCACACAGTCAGTTGCCCTGAGGCTGGAATTCCACCCGGGTCTCTGGCGCTGTGAGGCAGCAGTGCTAACCACTGTGCCACCGTGCCGCCCACAAATGACATTGACCAGTCAGGCTCCTTGCATTCAAATAAATACAATTGAGTCTTCCAGTCCTCCTTTTGCTTTAGCCTGCCTCTGTCTCCTCTGCCTGCTGAACTCTCCGAGTACTCCTTCTATATCTGATTGGACCTTTGCCTGAGTTTATATCTACTCTGTGCCCCATTCCCCTGTCAAATCAGTTTAAAATCTCCTAATAGCAGTAGCAAACCTCCCAGCAAGGATATAGGACCCGCTCGAGTTCAAATACAATCTGTCCAGCTTGCGGGTCCCATTTACTCTAAAAGCTGTCTCAATGATCCAAAAATCTAAAGCCCTCTCTCCAGCACAATCTCTTTAGCCACATGTTCATACGGTGGCTCAGTGGTTAGCACTGCTGCCTCACAGCACCAAGGGTCCCAAGTTCGATTCCAGCCTCGGGCGATTCTCTGCGTGGAGTTTGCACGTTCTCCCCGTGTCTGCGTGGGTTTCCTCCGGGTGCTCCGGTTTCCTCCCACAGTCCAAAGATGTGCAGGTCAGGTGAATTGGTCATGCTAAATTGCCCACAGCGTTCAGGGATGTAGGTTAGGTGCATTAGTCAGGGGGAAATGTAGAGTAATAGGGGAATGGGTTGAAGGATGAAGAGAAACAGGGAAGTGTTCAGTGGCGGGAGTGAACAGACTGAGATAGAATGTAGTAGTCATTGTTTGCATCTTAGAGCCAACGTAATATATATGTGTTGCAGTGTACTAACAGAGAAAGATTAAGGGGTTTAAAATGAAGTCATCTTTGTATATTGAAGGTTAATTCTTTTTAGGGGGGAGGTGTGACGATGCTGTCACTTTAAAAAAGATTATTATGTCTTTGTGTTTTTTGCAGAGAGGTCATAAAGGCAGAGGGGCCGAAGTGTCTGGTTTAACACTGGAAGGGGAGTGGCCAGTTCTCCCAGTCCATGTTCTCTCCTGTTTGCTTTAGCTGTAGCAGTCACAGGATGTGAGAGTCCAGGGGAACTGCAAGCTTCAGTAACAAACTCCTCGGACCTTCTTCTGAAATGTCTCTCCAGATGTTGTTCCGTCCTGCCTGTCAGAACCTGTGCTTGAATTTACCTTTTTTGCCAAGGGGTGTGTTTAAGGGATGTTACTGAATTGGAACAGTTAATTAGTAATAGTTACTGTATCAGGTCAGCTAAGTTTCCCAATGGTTAAGTTACTTTAAATTCCATTTTCTTTTGTTCATGTTTCAACTATTGTGTTTAAATAAATTCTGTTTTGCTTAAAGCCGAGTGGCTTGACCAGCTGCATCACACCTGGAACATCCACTTCACACCTACCTTTAAAATAACACAAGTTAGGGTCTCGGCCACCTCCTTAAAACACATTGAGGAGGTCTAGCCTGGTCCATAACAATAGTACACACTGCTGTTGCTGAGAGTCAGTGGTGGAGGGAGTGGGTGGTTGTGGATGTGGTGCCAATCAAGTTGCTTGCTTGGTCCTGGATGATGTTGAGCTTCTTGAGTGTTGTTGGAGCTGCCCCCACCCAGGGCAAGTGGGGAATAATCCATCACACTCCGGACTTGTGCCTTGTTGATGGGGTGTCAGGAGATGAGTTACTTGCCGCAGTATCCCTAGCCTCTGACCTGCTCTTGTATGTGGTGAGTCCAGTTGACTTTCTGGTCAATGGTAACCCCCCCAGGATATTGACAGTGGGGGATTCAGTGATGGTCACATTATTGAATGTCAAGGAGAGGTGGTTAGATTGTTCCTCATTGGAGATGGTCACTGCCTTGTATTTGCTGATGTTACTTCTGACTTGTCAGCCCAAGCTTGGATATTGTCCAGATCCTGTCCTATTTGAATATGGACTGCTTCAGTATTTGAGGAGTCATGCATGGTGCTGAACATTTTGCAAACATCAGCGTACACCCCGACCTCTGACCTTATGATAAGACCATAAACAGAGGAGCAGAATTAGGCCAGTTGGTCCATCAGGTCTATTCTAAAGGGTCGTCCCTTCACTCTTGAGTCTGTGCCCTAGTCTCTTCTACCAGTGGAAACGTCTTCTGCAAATCCAGGTCTCTCTGTATTATTGAAGTTTAAACC
Organism: Chiloscyllium plagiosum; assembly: GCF_004010195.1. NCBI lineage: Eukaryota > Metazoa > Chordata > Chondrichthyes > Orectolobiformes > Hemiscylliidae > Chiloscyllium > Chiloscyllium plagiosum. The sequence continues at coordinate 21,723,457 of NC_057748.1, read as the reverse complement.
ATATTCCTCTCCCTGATCCTGCCAAACTACATCAAGGACAGACCCAGAATTCTGAACTGCTCCTCAGATGACAAGTCCTTCATCGTTGGGATCATTCCTATAAACTGCCTCTGGGCCCCTCTCCAAGACCAGCATGCTTCCTTAGATACGGGACCCAAAACTGCTCAGGACGTTCCAAATGCAGTCGGACCAGAGCCTTACACAGCCTCAGCAGTACATCTCTGGTCTTGTATTTTCACTCTCTTGAAATGAATGTTAACATTTCATTTGCCTTCTTAACTGCCAGGTGAATCTGCACGTTAACCTTCAGAACAATCCTGGGGCCAGTACTCCGAAGCCTTTCCCCAATTACAGCCATAGGATCACAGAGATGTACAGCAGGGAAACAGACCAACCCGTCCACGCCGACCAGATATCCCAACCCACCTGCCAGCACCCGGCCCATATCCCTCCAAACCCTTCCTATTCATATACCCATCCAAATGCCTCTGTTAGGTTTACTTTCGTGATGGAAAGGGATAGGTGTACTCCACCGAGCAAGCGTTACAGCTGAGGGAAGGGAAATCACGATGCGATTAGGCAAGATTTAGGAAGCGTAGCATGGGGAAGGAAACTGCAGGGGATGAGCACATTAAAAATGTGGAGCTTATTAAAGGAAAAGCTCCTGTGTGTCCCAGATAAGTATGTACCTGTCAGGCAGGGAGGAAGACATAGAACGCGGGAGCCGTGGTTTACTAAGGAAGTGGAATCCCTGGTCAAGAAGAAGGCGGCTTATGTTCGGACAAAATGTGAAACCTCAGTTAGGGCGCTTGAGGGTTACAAGGAAGTCAGGAAAGACCTAAAACGAGAGTTCAGAAGAGCCAGGAGGGGACATGAGAAGTTGTTGGTGGATAGGATCAGGGTTAACCCTAAGGCTTTCCATAGGTATGTCAGGAATAAAAGAATGACGAGAGTTAAATTAGGGCCAATCAAGGATGATAGTGGGAAGTTGTGTGTGGAGTCAGAGGAGATAGGGGAAGCACTAAATAAATATTTTTCGACAGTGTTCACTATAGAAAATGAAAATGTTGGTGAGGAAGATACAGAGATACTTGCATCTAGACTAGAAGAGATTGAGGTTCACAAGGAAGA
>NC_057748.1:21720180-21721441 GCF_004010195.1 Chiloscyllium plagiosum | reverse complement strand
GATAATCAGAGGGTTAGATAGAGTGGACAGGGAGAGCCTTTTTCCAAGTATGGGGACGGCAAACACGAGGGGACACAACTTTAAAGTGAGGGGAGATAGGTATAAGACAGATGTCAGAGGTAGTTTCTTCACTCAGAGAGTAGTAAGGGTACGGAATGCTTTGCCTGCAATGGTAGTAGATTCACCAAGTTTAAGTGCATTTAAGTCGTCATCGACAGGCAAATGGACGTACATGGAATAGTGTAGGTGGGATGGGCTTCAGATTAGTATGACAGGGCGGCGCAACATCGAGGGCCGAAGGGCCTGTACTGCGCTGTAATGTTCTAGGTTAAATGCTGCAATTATACCAGCCTCCACATCCTCTGGCAGCTCATTCCATACAGTACCATCCTCTGCGTGAAAAAGTTGCCCCTTAGGTCTCTTTTATATCTTTCCCCTCTCACCCTAAGCCTATGCCCTCTAGTTCTGGACTCCCCCACTACAGGGAAAAGACTTTGTCAATTTACCCTATCCATGCCCCTCATAATTTTATAAACCTCTGTAAGTTCACCCCTAAGCCTCTAACGCTGCAGGGAAAACAGCCCCAGGCTGTTCAGCCTCTCCCTGTAGCTCAAACCCTCCAACCCTGGCAACATCCTTGTAAATCTTTTCAAGTTTCACAACATCTTTCCGATAGGAGGGAGACCAGAATTGCACACAATATTCCAAAAGTGGCCTAACCAATGTCCTGTACAGCCACATGACCTCCCAACTCCCGTACTCAATACTCTGACCAATAAAGGAAAGCATACCAAACGCCTTCTTCACTATCCGATCTACCTGCGACTCCACTTTCAAGGATTCTTAGGGATATAGCGGCCACTGGAGCGGGCAGCTGGAACTGACAACCGGAAGCGGCAGAGACAAACCACTATAAATGCCGGAGGAAACATCACAGAAGCGCTTCACAGGAGGCTCCCAAGCACGGAGGATGTCACCTAGACAGGGGACGAAACGTCTGCAACACAAATTCCCAGCTCGGCAAACAGAACCACAGAGGTCCTTAGGGAAATTGTTCTTCGGAGGGCAAGTTGTTGGAAGGAATCCTGAGGGACAGGATATACATGTATTTGGAAAGGCGAGGACTGATTAGGGATAGTCAACATGGTATTGTGCGTGGGAAATCCTGTCTCACAAACTTGATTGAGTTTTTTGAAGAAGTAACAAAGAGGATTGATGAGGGCAGAGCGGTAGATGTGATCTATATGGATTTCAGTAAGGC
>NC_057748.1:21718607-21719658 GCF_004010195.1 Chiloscyllium plagiosum | reverse complement strand
GTATGATTGTGTGTGTTGACGAGTGTGAGTGTGAGTGTTGATGTGTGTGTGTGTGTGTGTGAGAGAGAGAGTTGTGAGAGAGTGTGAGAGAGAGAGCGTGTGTGTGTGTGAGAGAGAGTGAGTGAGAGAGATTAAAAAAAAGGATTAGAATTGCCTCAACATTGGTACAGATTTTACCTTCACACATTTAATGCATTTAATACATGTATGGAATGAACTGCCAGAGGATGTTGTGGAGGCTGGTACAATTGCAACATTTAAGAGGCATTTGGATGGGTATATGAATAGGAAGGGTTTGGAGGGATATGGGCCGGGTGCTGGCAGGTGGGACTAGATTGGGTTGGGATATCTGGTCGGCATGGACGGGTTGGACCGAAGGGTCTGTTTCCGTGCTGTACATCTCTATGACTTTAAGATTTCTTTTGACAAAATAACTCTTCCTTCATTAGTAAGAGCTCACAGAGAAACCTCGAAGGCTGTAAAAGCAGGACAACTAGCTGAGCTGGTGTATGCTTATGAGGGAGCAGCATTAGGCCATTCGGTCCATCATATCTGTTCTGCCATTCAAAGAGATCATGTTTGATTAGTTAACCCTCAACTTCACTTTCCCACCTTGAGCTGAAGAAATGTGATTGGACTTAAAGCGTTACCTGTTTTCTCTCCACAGGTGCTGCCTGACCTGCTGAGCTTCTCCAGCAACTTTGTTACCAGTTAGCTCTTACCGGAAGATAATCAACTCCTTATTCCTGACATGAGGTAAGTAGACTCGATAATCATACTGAGAGATATGGGAGCCACTCAAGCCCTCTTGCTGGAGAGAGAGATATTCTCTCTTGGTTTCCTGGTAGATGGAGTTGATTTATTCCTCAGGAATGATTTGGCAGGTGTGAAGATTCCAGCTTCTCTGGTGATAACAGAAAGACCAGGTGAGGTCACACACTTACGGAAAATGGTTCCAGGATATGTCCCTACAGGTGTCGTGACCCGAGAGATGGCTCAACAGGGTTCATCACTGAAGAATGAAGTGGCAGCAGAGGCTGATTATTTGAAA
>NC_057748.1:21712550-21718107 GCF_004010195.1 Chiloscyllium plagiosum | reverse complement strand
TACAGTCCAACAGGTTGATTTGGAAGCACTAGCTTTCGGAGTGCTGCTCCTTCATCAGGTCAGAGGAGGACTGGAGACGGTGGGGCTTTAGTTGGAGAGACGTCCTGTTCCTCGGGGGACGGTGGGGGGGAGCGGGGGGGCTGACAGCCCGATAAGACAGGTTCCAGTCAGAGAGCCATTGGATCTGCACACACACTGCAGCGGTCATTCTCTCTCTCCCACTGAGAAACCAATCAGAGCCATCCCCACCCTGAGGCTAACTCTCCACCTCTTCCCAATCACCATAAAAAAAACACAGTCGCCGTCTCTCTGTTGATTCCTCATGCCCGCCCTCTCTAATGCCTCATTTCCTCTCTCGTTCTCTTTCGCCACACTCTCTCCTTCTCTCATGCCCTCCTCCCTCTCTCATAACCTGTCTCTCCTTCTCTCATGCCCTCCTTGCCTCACGTCCCCTCTCTCTGAAGCACCCTCCCTTCCCCTCCCCTCCTCTGATGCTCAGTACCTGTGCAGATGGGGTCTTGTCTGGTGCTGACTCATGTCAGAGCAGCTCGCACAGACGGTGAGGGTCAGCCGATGGAAGGTTCTGTCAGAGTGAACTCACTTGGGAGATGAGGGATGGAGTTACGAGTGGGACAAGCTCCCTGCAGGATTAGAGTCTGTGGCTGCTTTGTCCTGTCCCTGACCGGTATCACAGTCAGGTCAGACCAGGCTGGGCAACTTGGCACCACAGCGAGATTATTGAACTCCCTGCTGTCTCCTCTGCCACAGCAATCCTCTAGTGGTTGCTGTATTCCTGTGCTTTGCCTTGGTCTATCACACCATGCATACCTGGTCACTGTCTTGTGCAGTACCCTTAGCCTGGCATTCAATCTAGAAGCATCTATAGCATCCCATGCCAACCAATAGCACTGCACTGCAGGGAGATTTTTGTCAGGATTGCAGCTGCACGCGCACCATCTCAGTAACTCGGGCAACGTGGAACCAGCAGAGGTCTGCACAGAGTGGGGTCGGTTACTGTTATTAGCCAAAGGTGCCTCTCCGTCTCCGGCTGCCATGGGCAGTGAGGGCTGTAGGGGGCACTCTCAGGCTGGAGTGTAATGGGCAGTGAGGGCTGTAGGGGGCACTCTCAGGCCGGAATGTAATGGGCAGTGAGGGCTGTAGGGGGCACTCTCAGGCCGGAGTGTAATGGGCAGTGAGGGCTGTAGGGGGCACTCTCAGGCCGGCGTGTAATGGGCAGTGAGGGCTGTAGGGGGCACTCTCAGGCCGGAGTGTAATGGGCAGTGAGGGCTGTAGGGGGCACTCTCGGCCCGGGGTGTAATGGGCAGTGAGGGCTGTAGAGGGCACTCTCGGGCCGGGGTCTAATGGGCAGTGAGGGCTGTAGGGAGCACTCTCGGTCCGGAGTGTAATGGGCAGTAAGGCTGTAGGGGGCACTCTCGGGCTGGAGTGTAATGGGCAGTGAGGGCTGTAGGGGGCACTCTCGGGCCGGAGTGTAATGGGCAGTGAGGGCTGTAGGGGGCACTCTCGGGCCGGGGTGTAATGGGCAGTGGCTGTAGGGGGCACTCTCGGGCCGGGGTGTAATGGGCAGTGAGGGCTGTAGGGAGCACTCTTGGGCTGGGGTGTAATGGGCAGTGAGGGCTGTAGGGGTCACTCTCAGGCTGGGGTATAATGGGCACTGAGGGCTGTAGGGGTCACTCTCGGGTTGGGGTGTAATGGTCAGTGAGGGCTTTAGGGGGCACTCTTGGGTTGGGGTTTAATGGGCAGTGAGGGCTGTAGGGGCCACTTTCGGGTTGGGGTGTAATGCACAGTGAGGGCTGTAGGGAGCACTCTCGGGTTGGGGTGTAATGGGCAGTGAGGGCTGTAGGGCGCACCATCGCTTCAGGGTGTAATGGGCAGTGAGGGCTGTAGGGGGCACACTCGGGTTGGGGTGTAACGGGCAGTGAGGGCTGTAGGAGGCACTCTCGGGTTGGTGTGTAATGGGCAGTGAGGGCTGTAGGGGGCACCATCGGTTCAGGGTGTAATGGGCAGTGAGGACTGTAGGAGGCACTCTCGGGTTGGGGTGTAATGGGCAGTGAGGGCTGTAGGGGGCACCATCGGTTCAGGGTGTAATGGGCAGTGAGGGCTGTAGGGGGCACACTCGGGTTGGGGTGTAACGGGCAGTGAGGGCTGTAGGGGGCACTCTCGGGCCAGGGTGTAATGGGCAGTGAGGGCTGTAGGGGGCACCCTTGGGCTGGAGTGTAATGCGCAGAGAGGGCTGTAGGGGGCACTCTCGAGTTGAGGTGTAATGTGTAGTGAGGGCTGTAGGGGGCACCCTTGGGCGGGCATGTAATGCGTAGTGAGGGCAGTAGGGAGCACTCTCGGACTGGGGTGTAATGGGCAGTGAGGGCTGTAGGGGGCACCCTCGGGCTGGAGTGTAATGCGCAGAGAGGGCTGTAGGGGGCACTCTCGAGTTGAGGTGTAATGTGCAGTGAGGGCTGTAGGGGGCACCCTTGGGCTGGCGTGTAATGCGTAGTGAGGGCTGTAGAGGGCACTCTCGCGGTGGGATGTAACGGGCAGTGAAATCTGTAGGGGGCACCTTTGGGTTGGGGTGTAATGGGCAGTGAGGGCTGTAGGGGGCACCATCGGGCCCGGGTGTATCGGGCAGTGAGTTCTGTAGGGGGCACACTCGGGGTATGGTGTAATGAGCAGTGAGGGCTGCAGGGAGCACCCTCAGGTTGGGGTGTAATGGGCAGTGAGGGCTGTAGGGGGCACTCTCGGGTTGGGGTGTAATGGGCAGTGAGGGCTGTAGGGGGCACACTCAGATTAGGGTGTAACGGGCAGTGGTGGCTGTAGGGAGCACACTCAGGTTTGGGTGTAATGGGCAGTGAGGGCTGTAGGGGGCACACTTGGATTGGCGTTTAATGATCAATGAGGGCTGTAGGGGGCATTCTCGGGTTGGGGTGTAACGGTCAGTGAGGGCTATAGGGGGCACTCTCGGGTCGGGGTGTAATGGCCAGTGAGGTCTGTAGGGGGCACACTCGGGTTGGGGTGAAACGAGCAGGGAGGGCTGTAGGGGGCACTCTCGGGCCAGGGTGTAATAGGCAGTGAGGGCTGTAGGGGGCATTCTCGGGCTGGGGTGTAATGGGCAGTGTGGGCTGTAGGGGGCACCCTCGGGCTGGGGTGTAATGGGGAGTGAGAGCAGTAGGGGGCACTCTCGGGCCGGGGTGTAATGGGCAGTGAGGGCTGTAGGGGGCACTCTCGGGCCAGGGTGTAATGGGCAGTGAGGGCTATAGGAGGCACTCTCGGGCCGGGGTGTAATGGGCAGTGAGGGCTATAGGGGGCACTCTCGGGTCAGGGTGTAATGGGCAGTGAGGGCAGTAAAAGGCACACTCGGCACAGGGTGTAATGGGCAGTGAGGGCTGTTGGGGGCACTCTTGGGTTGGGGTGTAATGGGCAGTGAGGGCTGTAGGGGGCACTCTCAGGCTGTGGTGTAATGGGCAGTGAGGGCTGTAGGGAGCACCCTCAGGTTGGGGTGTAATGGGCAGTGAGGGCTGTAGGGGGCACTCTCGGTTTGGGGTGTAATGGGCAGTGAGGGCTGTAGGGGGCACTCTCAGTCCGGAGTGTAATGGGCAGTGAGGGCTGTAGGGGGCACTCTCGGGCCGGGGTGTAATGGGTAGTGAGGGCTATAGGGGGCACTCTCGGGTTGGGTTGTAATGGGCAGTGAGAGCTGTAGGGGGCACTCTCGGTCCGGAGTGTAATGGGCAGTGAGGGCTGTAGGGGGCACTCTCAGGCTGTGGTGTAATGGGCACTGATGGCTGTAGGGGGCACTCTCGGGTTGGAGTGTAATGGGCAGTGAGGGCTGTAGGGAGCACCCTGAGGTTGGGGTGTAATGGGCAGTGAGGGCTGTAGGGGGCACTCTCGGGCCGGGGTGTAATGGGCAGTGAGGGCTGTAGTGGGCACTCTCGGTCCGGAGTGTAATGGGCAGTGAGGGCTGTAGGGGGCACTCTCGGGCTGGGGTGTAATGGGTAGTGAGGGCTATAGGGGGCACTCTCGGGTTGGGTTGTAATGGGCAGTGAGGGCTGTAGGGGGCACTCTCAGTCCGGAGTGTAATGGGCAGTGAGGGCTGTAGGGGGCACTCTCGGGCCGGGGTGTAATGGTCAGTGAGGGCTGTAGGGGGCACTCTCGGGCCGGGGTGTAATGGGCAGTGAGGGCTGTAGTGGGCACTCTCGGTCCGGAGTGTAATGGGCAGTGAGGGCTGTAGGGGCACTCTCGGGCTGGGGTGTAATGGGCAGTGAGGGCTGTAGGGGGCACTCTCAGTCCGGAGTGTAATGGGCAGTGAGGGCTGTAGGGGGCACTCTCGGTCCGGGGTGTAATGGGAGCGAGTGCTTTGGAAATTGTCAATGTCCTTCATGTTTTCTGTCAAATTAAATCCCTGTTTGAGCATCATCCTCGTGGCAGGAGGCCTCAGCACACCCACTGGTTCCAACAATATCTCTGAGCTCAATTAAAAACCCTTTCAGAGCTGTGTTGGAAGGTTACCTGAGGTTAATTTAAAACGTGACTCAGCGACTGAGTGGGAATTGGTAGCGATACTGGCTACTGCCACTGCTGAGACCATCAAAGAAATGAGGAATTTGTCACAGATCATTTAACGTCACTGAGCGTGCATCCATAATAACAGTAACCGAGCATGTTTCCTCTGTGTTTCGGAGATTAATGGGTAACAAAGTTGTAGCCTTTAAGATGATTAATGAAGTTGATGGGGTAACTAGAGGGAAGCTATTTTCTCTCAAACAGGGAACCCAAAATGAGCCTAAAATCAGAGCCAGGCTATTCAGGGCTGATGGACAAAAATGTATTTTTTTTTAATTTCAAAAATATACATTATTCATTAAATAATTTGATGGTCTGTACAGTTGGTCATGCGATACATACATAAACATTTACATACAGAGATCAGAATTTATCATTTGTATATACAGGTCTGTACGTTTTCAATCATATGCCCATATAATCAGCTGAGGCGCCAGCGGAGCCCAAATGACTGCGTGGGCCCCCTGTTCTTCTCCGACAGGCAGATGTTACAGGGTGGTCTTTCCCCACCACGCCTTGGCGGCAGCTGTCCCAGGCTTCAGCGCGTCCCTCAACACGTAGTCCTGGACCTTGGAATGTGCCAGTCTGCAACACTCATTCTCCACCGCATCTCCTCCACTTCCCGCTCCTCCGCCCTTGAGCCCCGCCCCTCCAACCGCCACCAGGACAGAACCCCACTGGTCCTCACCTACCACCCCACCAATCTCCAGATACATCGTATCATCCGTCGTCATTTCCACCACCTCCAAACGGACCCCACCACCAAGGATATATTTCCCTCCCCTCCCCTATCAGCTTTCCGTAGAGACCACTCCCTCCGCGACTCCCTTGTCAGATCCACACCCCCCACCGACCCAACCACCACTCCCGGCACCTTCCCTTGCAACCGCAGGAGGTGCAACACGTGCGCCCACACCTCCCCCCTCACTTCTCTCCAAGGCCCCAAAGGAAACTTCCATATCCGCCACAAATTCACCTGCACCTCCAC
>NC_057748.1:21706617-21711860 GCF_004010195.1 Chiloscyllium plagiosum | reverse complement strand
TGCATAAAGGATCTCACAGGCAGAGCCCTTCTCGCCACCAGCCAAGCCATGTCTTGGTGCTTGTTGGACAAATAAGTGCTGCAGATGCTGGGAACACACTCTACATTCTCACACACAAGCGCATCCTAAAGTTTCTCAAACTCTTTATCTCAGAGATGCCCAAATCAGTTGTCTGGCTCTGCTGAGTTCTTCCAGCCTCCTGTTTGTCTTGGGGTGTGATTGTTTTCGCAAAGAGGTGTGGAAATCCCGAACTCTCCAACCCTCGGTCCCCACCTCAACAGCGTTCTGTGTTCCCAACCAACATCCATCCAACTTCTTCATCAAACTGTGTCACGGTCACTGTCCATTTGTGATATGTGGATACCCAAGACCACCATAAATACTTCCATTACTACCAATTGACAGGTCGTAGAGATATACAGCACGGAAACAGACCCTTCGTGCCGACCAGATATCCTAACCTCATCTTGTCCCATCTGCCAGCACTTGGCCCATATCCCTCTGAACCCTCTAAACCTTCCCTATGGGCAGGACGGTGGCTCAGTTGTTAGCACTGCTGCCTCACAGCACCAGGGTCCTGGTTCAATTCTTCAGTGTGGAGTTTGCACATTCTCCCCGTGGTGCTCCGGTTTCCTCCCACAATCCAAAGATGTGCAGGTCAGGTGAATTGGCCAGGATAAATTGTCCACAGTGTTCAGTATGTTAGTCAGGGGTAAATGTAGGGTAGGGGAATGGGTTTGGGTGGGTTTCTCTTCGGAGGGGCAGTGTGGACTTGTCGGGCCGAAGGGCCTGTTTCCACACTGTAGAAGATCCAATCTAATCTTTCCATATACCCATCCAGATGCCTCTTAAATGTTGGAGCTGTACCAGCCTCCACCACTTCCTCTGGCAGCTCATTCCATACACATACCACCCTCTGTGTGAAAAAGTTGCCCCTTAGATTGTTTCTTTATTTCTTTCCCCTCTCACCCTTAACCTATGTCCTCCAGTTTTGGCCTCTCCTACCCTGGGAAAAAGACCTTGGCTTTTTAACCTATCCACATTTATCACTGATCTGCCTCATCTCCTCTTCAGTACCACCTCCTCAGAGCCCTCAACATTTCCAACATCTATCTCCCTCTTCTTTAAATACGTTCAGTGATCTAGCCTCCATAACTCGCTGGGATAGAGAATGACAGACATTCCCTAAGTTCTAGGCAAAGCACTTTTGTCACATCTGAGTGTCCCCTTATTCTGTAACTGTCTTCCCTAATTTGAGATTTTTCCCCCTCTTGTAAAAAATTTTCTCAACATCTATCCTGGAAAACTCAGTCAGAATCTTGTGTGTTTCAATAAGATCACCCCCTCATTCTTCGAAATTCAAAGGAACAGAAGTGGGAATGTACCATTCGGCCCCTCCAACCTGTACTATCCTACAATGTGGCTTCTCTTCAGCTCCATTGCTCTCCAAATCTCCCAATTGGCTCACGACCCCAAAATTGATTCAATTAAGTTTGGTTTGTTTTTATAATAAATCCCCTCTCGATAAAGATTGTAAAAGGTACATCACATTACAATTCAACTTTGACGAGAAAGTGAGGTCTGCAGATGCTGGAGATCAGAGCTGAAAATGTGTTGCTGGAAAAGCGCAGCAGGTCAGGCAGCATCCAAGGAGCAGGAGAATCGACGTTTCGGGCATAAGCCCTTCTTCAGGAAAGGGCTTTGACATCAGGTAAACTATTATTGAAGGAAAGACACATTTTATCAAATCTTTGTATCTTAAGCCCATCAGGACAAGTCACAAGAACGCCAGTGTAATGGGAAAACCGACTTTAATACAGTATGAGAGGAAAGTGGTCACTAATGAGCAATTAGACTCTGGGGAAGTTGTTGCCATGGGAAATAGTTAACTGCCAATTATCATCAACCTGTACTTGCTTCATAGAATCCCTACAGTGTGAAAGTAGGCCATTCAGCCCATCAAGTCCACACCTGTCCTCTGACGATCATCCCACCCCAACCCACTCCCTTACCATATCCCTATAACCCTGCATTTCCCATGGCTAATCCACCTAGCCTGCACGTCCCTGGATGCTATGGTCAATTTAACATGGCCAATCCACCCAACCTGAATACCTTTGGACTGTGGAAGGAAGTGCCTGGAGGAAACCCACACAGACACGGGGAGAAAGTGCAAACTCCACACAGACCCGAGGCTGGAATCAAACCCTGATGAAGGGCTTTTGCCCGAAATGTCGATTTTCCTGCTCCTCGGATGCTGTGCTTTTCCAGAACCACTCTAATCAAACCCAGGTCCCTGGCGCTGTGACGCAGCAGTGCCAACCACTGAGTCACAATGCCACCTTATTCATTTTGGCAATGCTTATACCAAACAGAGTCCGCTTGGTAACGTGGCCAAGGATTCATCTCAGTCCTGATGGTGACCCCTTATTGAGAGAGAATGGCACTGCGTCCTCTGCTGTCCAGTTGGGAGATGAGATTAAAAAAATTGCAGATGCTGGAATCCAAAGTTGACAGGCAGGAGGCTGGAAGAACGCAGCAAGCCAGGCAGCAACAGGAGGGGGAGAAGTCGACACTTCAGGTGTAACCCTTCTTCAGGACTGGGGGTGGGTGTGGGGAGTCCTGAGGGCGGTAGGGTGAGGTTTTGTTCCTCCACCAGGCGCTGGGGTTGGTTGTGGCAATGGAGGAGGCCAGGGATGGTCATGTTGGAAAGGGAGTGGTTGGGGGAATTGTAATGGACGGTGACTGGGAGGTCTGGTCAGCCCCTATAGACCCGGCTGCGATGCTCGGTGAGCCGTTCCCTAAGTTTACGTTCACTCTCCCCGATGTAGGGAAGACCATTGGGAGCACCTGATGCAGTAAAGTAGGTTGGAGGGGAGGCAGGTGAACCTCTGGTAGTGTGTCAGCAGGTTTTGCATCTTTTCTGGTTGCAAGGGAAGGTCCCTGGGGGTTCAGTGGGGAGAGTGGAGCAAACCAAGAACTGTCGAAGGGAACGGTCCTTGCGGAAGGCAGAGAGGGGTGGGGGAGGGAAGGATGTTCTTGGTGGTGGGGGGTCTAGTTGGAGTTAGCATCTGTAGAGTGTGGACACAGGCCCTTCGGCCCAACAGATCCCCGCCGACCCTCTGAAGAGTAACCCACCCAGACCCATTCCCCTATCCTGTATTTATCCCTGACTAATACACATCCCTGAACACTACGGGCATGGCCAATTCACCTAACCTGCACATCTTTGGACTGTGGGAGGAAACCGGAGCACCCGGAGGAAACCCACGCAGACACGGGGAGAACGTGCAAACTCCACACAGTCAGTCGCCTGAGGCGGGAATCGAACCCGGGTCTCTGGTGCTGTGAGGCAGCCGTGCTAACCACTGTGCCACCGTGCCGCCCAGTTGGTAGAAGTGTTTAAGGATGATATGTTGGATGCAGAGACTGGTGGGTGGTAGATGAGGACTAGGGGGACACTGTCTTTATTTGGTTGGGAGGGGTTTAGAGCTGTGGAACGGTGAATGGAGGTGATGTGGTGGAGGGCAGTCAACATTGAGTTCTCCAATTTCAAATAACTTCCCTCCCCATCCCCCGACTCCCTTCTCAGCCCCTCCCCCTCCCTCTCCCTTCCACTCCTCCCAGCCACCAATCGGATTCATTCTTCCCATTGACCAACCAGGTTGTACCCTCTCCCTGTCTCCACCTCTCCCCACTTCACCACCCTGCCCCCAACACCCCCTTTATCTGCAGCTCCCCCCACACCCCTCTCCGTCCTGGAGAAGGGTTACACCAGACTTGTCCCCCTCCTGATGCTGCCTGGCTTGCCGTATTCTTCCAGCCTCCTGCTTGTCCAGTTGGGGGATAGCTTCAGAATCGCGGAAACAACTTCACATTCTCCACCACCAGGATTCTGCAAACCTTCCAGCTCACGGGGAGAATGGTGAAGCCACATTTCAATATTTCATTACAGGCATGAATTAGTCAGAGAGAAAACTTTTCCTAAATAAATCAAGTGATCAGTTAAAAGGTGATTGAAAACTGCCAGGCAGCAGGACTAATGAATAAGTTTTATTTTAGGTTTTAGTGAATGGGTGGTGTTAGAGAGGGTCAGACTCGAACCCAAATCCTGACTGTCAAGGGGAGAGGGTACCACCCGGGGCTGAGCTAAGGGGCAGGGTTTACCACACACTGGTCTGGCTGGTGTTTACTTGCGGGTCAGCTGACTCAAATGGGATCCAGCTCAATGGCTTTCCAAATATTTCTGGATGGGGCTTCCTCCTCTCGCAGCCGGTGCTGTGAACAGGAGGAGGGACGGGAAGGTGGAGATGTATTACTCTCAGTCCCACTCACTCGCCTCTCACTCCACTACCACCAACACTCAGCAAATCACAACCACTCCCCCCCGACACACACCACCCAACCCGTTAGTCTCTCAGCACCACACTCGCATTCATGTGCAGACCACTAGGTGTACATATCATTACCATCTCTGACTCCTGATCTGTTGCTGTGGAACACTGGGGAACAGTGCAACTAGGAAAGTGTGTATTACAGTATAACACTGGGATGCAGTACTGGTGGGGACAGGTCTCTCTCTCTCTGTATGACCCTGGGGCACGTAATGGTGGGGACAGGTCTGTCAATGTATAACACTGGGGTACAGTAGTGGTGGGGTTAGATCTGTCCCGGTACAACACTGGGTACAGTACTGGTGGGGACAGGTCTGTCGCTGTATAACACTGGGGTACAGTACTGGTGGGGACAGGTCTGTCCCTGTATAACACTGGGGTACAGTACTGGTGGGGACAGGTCTGTCCCTGTATAAGACAGGTGCAGTACTGTTGGGGGCTGGTCTGTCGCTGTATAACACTGGGGTACAGTACTGGTGGGGACAGGCCTGTCACTGTAAACCACTGGGGTACAGTACTGGTGGGGACAGGTCTGTCTCTGTATGACACTGGGGTACAGTACTGGTAGACAAAGTTCTGTTACTGTATAACACTGGGTTACAGTACTGATGGGGTCTGGTCTGTCTCTGTAAACCACTGGGATACAGTGCTGGTGGGGACAGGTCTGTCTCTGTATGACACTTGGTGGTGACAGGTCTGTCATTGTATAAGACTGGGGTACAGTACTGGTGGGGGCGGGTCTGTCACTGTATAACACTGGGGTACAGTACTGGTGGGGACGGGTCTGTCTCTGTATAACACTCGGGTACAGTACTGGTGGGGACAGGTCTGTCCCTGTACAACACTGGG
>NC_057748.1:21699035-21703973 GCF_004010195.1 Chiloscyllium plagiosum | reverse complement strand
TGGGGTACAGTACTGGTGAGGACAGGTCTGTCCCTGTATAACACTGGGGTACAGTACTGGTGAGGACAGGTCTGTCCCTGTATAATATTGGGGTACAGTACTGGTAGGAAAAGTTCAGTCTCCGTATAACACTTGAGTACAGTACTGGTGGGGACAGTTCTGTAAAATACTGGGGTATGGTACTGGTGGGGAACAGGTCTGTTACTGTAAAACACTGGGATACAGTACTGGTGGAGACAGGCTTGTCTCTGAATAACACTGGGGTACAGTACTGGTGGTGGCAGGTCTGTCGCTGTATTTGACTGGGGTACAGTACTGGTGGGGGTGGGTCTGTCGCTGTATAACACTGGGGTACAGTACTGGTGGGGACAGGTCTGTCACTGTATAACACTGGGGTACAGTACCTGTGGGGACGGGTCTGTCACTGTATAACACTGGCGTACAGTACTGGTGGGGACAGGTCTGTCACTGTATAACACTGGGGTACAGTACTGGTGGGGATAGGTCTGTCACTGTATAACACTGGGGTACAGTACTGGTGGGGACAGGTCTGTCACTGTATAACACTGGAGTACAGTACTGGTGGGGGACAGATCTTTCCCTGTATAAGACTCGAGTACAGCACTGGTGCGGACAGGTTTGTCACTGTATAACACTGGGGTACAGTACTGGTGGGGACAGATCTGTCACTGTGCAACACTGGGGTACAGTACTGGTGGGGACGGGTCTGTCTCTGTATGACACAGGTACAGTACTGGTGGGGACAGGTCTGTCACTGTATAACACTGGGGTACAGTACTGGTGGGGACAGGTCTGTCACTGTAGAGCACTGGGGTACAGTACTGGTGGGGACAGGTCTGTTACTGTATAAGACTGGGGTACAGTACTGGTGGGGACAGGTCTGTTACTGTATAACACTGGAGTACGTTACAGGTGCAGACGGATATGTCCCTGTATAACACTGGGATACAGTACTGGTGAAGACAGATTGATCTATCACAAGTCTGTGAGTCATACGCGTTACTGTTCAGTTTCTCACAGCTTTCATTCTGCCTTTGTCTTTCTGTCCTTTTGTCCTTTATATCATTGGCGAATGTTTCCTTGAATAATTTCTGTTCTAATCTAGTCCAGTTCCATGGGGATTTAAAACTGGGCTGTGCGTGTGTCAGAAACTCTGTTTTTCCCCTGCTATTTATACACTTCCTGCTGCGGATTCAGTGAAGTTCCTGTCATCTGCGTCTGTAAACAGTTTAAGACATACCCAGTTTCAAGACCCTGCTTTCTGAACGAGGTGAATGATCCGGACAAAACAGCTGATGCCAAGTAAAAGGCATTGCTTGCACTTTTACACCCTCCTTATTTCAGAACGACAGATGGTGAAGGATAAAACTGGAGCCAATTTACACATTTTATACATTTATTGACAGGTACAGACATGCACCTCCTCATCCCCCCATGCCGTAGGCTCTATGTAAAGGTCGACAGGAAAATCCCCATTTAAAACCCATTCGTTATCTGCAATTAAACACAATTAAACCCACATTGTACAGGGCACTTGTTAGACCCCAGCTGGAGTATTGTGGATGGTTGTGGGTGCCATATTATAGGAAGGATGTGAATGCATTCGCGAGAGTACGGACATGGGTTTACAAGCATGGCTCCAGAAATGAGAAACTTCAGAGATGGGGATGGATTCGAGACGTTGGGACTGATCACTCAGGGGTGGCTCAGTGGTTAGCAATGCTGCCTCCCAGCACCAGGGACCTGGGTTTGATTCTAGCCTCGGGCGACCGTCTGTGTGGAGTTTGCTCATTCTCTGTGTGGGTTTCCTCCTACAGTCCAAAGACGTGCAGGTGAGGTGGATTAGCAGTGGGATGTGCAGGGTTAGAGGGACAGGATAGGGGCGTGTGTCTGGGTGGGATGCTCTTTGACAGTGTGGACTTGATGGGTCAAATGGCCTGCTTCTTTGTATGATTCTAAGCTTGTAAAATAAACAAGAACGAGAGGGCACCGATTTAAAGTGACATTAGAAAAACCGAAGGTTATGTGAGGAAAACACTATTTTACACAGTTGAGGCATTCAGAATCTGGAATACGTTGCCTGGAAATGTGGTGGAGGCAGGTTCTATTGAAGTATTCAAGAGGGAATTGGATGGTTATTTGCACAGGCAAGGTGTGCAGGGATACGGGAGAGAAAGGCAGGAGATTGGCGCTGGGTAACAGTACTGGTGCAGCACACAATGGCACTTGGGTTTAGTTTAGGAGGTTGGCCAATTAAACTGATTATCAGGTTCGAATATCTTCTTTTTGTGCTGTTACTGAACGGTTATGCTGGACACAAACCAAACTTTCTCCAGCTTTGAGAGTTATAGCTATTCAAGATCAACTCTCCCAGGGTTGGAGGATCTGAGTTACAGGGAGAGGCTGAACAGGCTGGGGCTGTTTTCCCTGGAGTGTCGGAGGCTAAGGGGTCACCTTATAGAGGTTTACAAAATTATGAGGATAAATAGACAAAGTCTTTTCCCTGGGGTGGGACTAGATTGGGTTGGGATATCTGGTCGGCATGGATGGGTTGGACCAAAGGGTCTGTTTCTGTGCTGTAAATCTCTATGAGTCTATGACTCATTGAGACTAATGCCACAGCCCCACGTGTGACTGGAACGGCAAATGGAATGTAAGGGGCATGGGAGATTCAAGAGGGCTGCTTTACTGCAGTTGGTAACACCACATCTGAATTACTGATTTGTTTTATGGTTGTCGCGTGTACCGAGGTACAGTGAAAAGTGTTACTTTGCGAATCGTACCATACAAAGTGCCTCAGGGTAGCAGAACAGACTGCAGCATACAGTGTTACAGCCGCAGAGAAGGCGCAGAGAGAGAGAGAGAGATCAACATTAACACTTGAGAGTCTAGAGTGTGGCGCTGGAAAAGCACAGCCAGTCAGGCAGCATCCGAGGAGCAGGAGAATCGACATTTCGGGAATAAGCCTTCCATCAGGAATGAGGCTTGTGGGCCGGGGGGACTGAGAGCTAAATGAGAGGGGGGGGAGGCTGGGGGGGAAGGTAGCTGAGAATGCAATAGGTGGATGGAGGTGGTCAAAGAGGAGGGTGGAGCAGATAAGATTAGATTAGATTAGATTCCCTACAATGTGGAAACAGGCCCTTTGGCCCAACAAGTCCACACCAACCCTCCGAAGAGTAACCCACCCAGACCCATTTCCCTTTGACCAGTGCACCTAACACTATGGGTAATTTAGCATGGCCGACTCACCCTAATCTGCACATCTTTGGAGTGTGGGAGGAAACCGGAGCACCCGGAGGAAACCCACGCAGACACGGGGAGAATGTTCAAACTCCACACAGACAGTCGTTCGAGGCTGGAATCAGACCTGGGTCCCTGGTGCTGTGAGGCTGCAGTGTTAACCGCTGAGCCACCGTGCCACCCACATTTTGCCTCACGGTCCCTGAGAAACACTCAAAAGGCCTACATTAACATTCCTGTCACAGTTTGATCTCCAGTATCAGCAGTCCTCAGCTTCTCCGAGTTGAGAGGTCTGTTCTAAAATCAGCAGTTATTGGTCTCCCTGTTTAAGAAGGAACATAATTGCGTTCGGTGTTGTTCAGAGATGGTTCAGTCGGCTGATCCTGAGGTATGAGGGGCTTGTCTGATGAGGAAACGTTGGGCCTGATTTAATCGGAGGGGCCTTAACAGTTTACAGACTGAGAGAGTGTTTCCCCTTGTAGGAGAGAACTGAATGAGAGGGTGTAGTTTAAAGAGAAGGAGTCTTCCGATTTTAGATGGAAACAAAGAGGTTTTTTTTTACTGGACAGTGCGGGCATGTCTTTCCCAGAAAGGGTCCTTGAATATATTTAAGGCTGAGTTCAGTAGATTCTTGACCAGTCAGAGAGTAAAAGGTAGGTGGAAAAGGGGGGATTGAGGTCGTGATCAGATAAGCCACAATCTTTTGAATGGCTCCAGAGACCAAACGGCACTCAATTCATGTCTTCATAATCCTGATTTACAATTTGAAAACATTTTAATAATTCAGATTTTTGACCTCCCTGCTCAATAAGAAATCATCAACATGAAGGAGGTCTGAGGTGGACAGTGCCAGGACAATGGTACGGTCTGTTTGCACTGAGTTTCAGTAAAATTGATCTCACTGGACGTTATGTTATGACCATCATTATTTTTCTTTTGTTTTTCTCATTTTTTGGTTTGGAACTGTAAGTTGCAGTTGAGAATCAAACTATAAATTGTGAACAGCCGCTTGTTTTACTAAAAAGAAGAGAACAAAAGACTGATGTTTGCTATGGAAATTGGCCGGGAGAGATCATGCAGGTTAAGTACTGCTGTAAGAACACAGTAGATGGACTGGCACCAGGTTGTAACATTAGAAGCTGCAGGAATTGTTTAGCTTCGCTCTCTCTAGTTATTCTCCAGTTATCGACTTGTTGAAAGTCCTGAGAAAAGAACTCCAGTCAGTAACAAATCAGAGAAAGTTTCCTGAGATCTGTGGAAGCTGTTTACATTGACTGCTGACTTCAGAATTCAAGCCAGGTACAATCCAGCATGCCTGTAATACAACACATTGGTTTTCATGAAGACTTATTTATCATCGAAACAATTATCAAATGGGCAACTTAACAATTCTTGCATTTTTAAAAGTATATTCCTTAGCTGTGTGTCTGTTGTTGCATGAGTGGAGGTTGGTGATGAAAAAAGATTGGACTTAAATCATAGATATTAACTAGATTGCCTTGTATTTAATCTGCGTTCTGCTAAAGTTATATTTTTATTAATAAGGTGTTAACTTTGGATAACATTATAAACTTGGTATTGAAGATCCATTATTTGTAAATTAGAGTAAGTTTGGAAGGGGGGGAAGGGGATGTCAGCACATGTTTTAATATCACTGTGTTGCGATCCCAGTAATAG
>NC_057748.1:21689633-21698535 GCF_004010195.1 Chiloscyllium plagiosum | reverse complement strand
TGGTCACCCTCACATCACTGAGACCAAACCCCCCCTGCTCTGTCTGTACCCACTGCCCACAGTGTGGTCTCCCTCACATCACTGAGACCAAACCCCCTCTGCTCTGTCTGTAGGAGCAACCCTGAGCTTCCAGTTGCTTATCCTCTCAATAAACCATCTCGCTCTCATGTTAACATTTCGGCCCCCGGCCTGCTCCAAGGTAGTTCAAGAGATAACACCTTATTTCCCCACCTCGAGGACTCAACATTGAATTCAGTAACTTCCTCACTTGACCTCTTGTCCTCTATTTTTCTAACATTATCTGCCCGTTCCCCACAGCCTTGTCTTCTTGTTGCTTGCCTTGTTATGCTGTCAGCTAAAAGGACCCACTGTCACGTATTCACACCTTAATTTATACCCATTCACATCTTTTTGTCATCTTTCATCGCAATTAGCAACCCATTTGTTTACACCGAGCCTCAGCACCATCAGTTCCTCATGCTCTTCCTCCGCCTCTGTCAAAGTATCAAATGCAGCATTTTCCAGGCCTTTTTACCTCTGATCAAACGTCTCAGACTCGAAATATTAACTCTGTGTCTCTCCCCACAGACCTGCTGAGGCTCTCCAGCATTTCCTGTGTATGCTTTGGATTTTCCCATCCGTACGATTTTGCTTCTAATTGGATGACGAGTCGGTCAGGGAATTTTGGAGGGATCGCAGTATTGCAGGTTAGCAACAGAAAAAGACAAGGAACAAATCTGGGTGGCACGGTGGCTCAGTGTTTAGCACTGCTGCCTCACAGCACCAGGGACCCGGGTTCGATTCCCGCCTGTCTGTGTGGAGTTTGCACATTCTCCCCGTGTCTGAGTGGGTTTCCTCCGGGTGCTCCGGTTTCCTCCCACAATCCAAAGATGTGCGATAGGCCGTGCTAAATTGCGGAGAAAGTGAGGTCTGCAGATGCTGGAGATCAGAGCTGGAAATGTGTTGCTGGAAAAGCGCAGCAGGTCAGGCAGCATCCAGGGAACAGGAGAATCGACGTTTCGGGCATAAGCCCTTCCTGAAGAAGGGCTTATGCCCAAAACGTCGATTCTCCTGTTTCCGTGCTAAATTGCGCACAGTTAATCATGGTGTGTTAGTCAGGGGCAAATATAGGGTAGGGGAATGGGTCTGGGTGGGTTGCTCTTCGGAGGGGGGGTGTGGACTTGTTGGGCCGAAGGGCCTGTTTCCACACTGCAGGGAATCTGTTCTAATCTTAACAAGATGTAAAGTGAAGGTTGTAGTTTGTGGGAGAGCTAGGTTCAGTCAGTTGGGAATGGATTTAATCCAGAATGAAATATTGGCAGAGAAAACCCTCACCAAAAATGGATTGTGCTTAATACCTTTGCATGCCCCCTCTGTGGGGTGGGAGGTGGTTGGTTAGAATAAAGAAATCCAGAGCTCCCAGGATAATGAACGAGATGGAAAATAAAGCAAAACTGAACCAAGATTAGTGCGTGGATGTAGTGTACAGGTTGAAACCAGTCTGAGTATAGAGCCTTCGGAGGGGAATTAGAAAAACTAATCATAGACAGAGAGCATGAGAAACAACCCAAAAACCCAATATCTTCTGTCGGTTATAACTAATGAAAAGGGGGGCAAGAGTTGGGGAGTTGGGGAGTTGGGGAGTGGGGTTGATCAGGGACCAGAAGGGGTTACACCTGGGGTCAGACAGTACAGCTGAGATCCTAGGATTCTACACTACATCTTTCTTGTTCAAAAAAGGGTGTAAAATTGTGTAAACCAGTAAATGTAATCCCAGTGGTGACCCAAAAATGTCAAGGTAGCTGAACGGATTGTTAAGGGTAATATTAGATTAGATTACTTACAGTGTGGAAACAGGCCCTTCGGCCCAACAAGTCCACACCGAAAGGTCATGAACAAAAAGGGCCAAGGCTATGAAGTTTGACAGGTTTTTCTTTGGACAGATTAGACTAGATTCCCTACAGTGTGGAAACAAGTCCATACCGTCTGAAGAGTAACCCACCCAGATCCATTTCCCTCTGACTAATGCACCGAACACTACGGGCAATTTAGCATGGCCAATTCACTTGACCTGCACATCTTTGGACTGTGGGAGGAAACCAGAGCACCCAGAGAAAACCCACGCAGACACTGGGAGAATGTGTAAACTCCGCACAGACGGGTGGCCCAAGGCGGTAATTGAACCTGGATCCCTGATGCTGTGAGAGCAGCAGTGCCAACCACTGAGCCACTGTGCTGACAGTTGGAGGCAGAGTGGAGTTCTCCAAGCGTAAGCACTGGGACCATTGCTGTCTTTGTGAAAAATAAGAAAAACCAAGACTAGGGTTTGCAGGGCACACTATCTCAGTCACAGACAGCACACAACCTGGAAGGATTGTGGACAGTGAAGAGGATAATCAGAGACTTCATAAAGACACGGACAGGCTGTTGAATTGTCAGACGTGTGGCAGATGAAATTTCATGGAGACAAGAGGGAATTGATATATTCTGCTTGGAAGAGTACCAATCTCTGGTAGCTCCAAGAGCAGAGGGAGTTTGGTGTATATGTACAAAAGTCACTGAAGATGACAGGTCAGGTTGAGAAAGAGATTAATCGTGTGTGCGAGATTCTGGGCTTTATAAATAGGGCAGAGGCTACAAAGCCAGGAGGTTCTGATCTTCCTTCATCAAACATTAATTCAGTCTCAACTGCAGGAAGAATTTCAAGATTTTTGCCCGTCCCTGGGTTATACCAGAAAGAGAGACTACAGCGGCAGGAAGAGAGAAAAGAAGATTGAAAGGTGATTCGGTCAAGGCATTCAAAATCATGAGGGGTCTGAACAGAGGGATGGGGAGAAACTCTACCTGTTGCTGTGATGTTTGTGAATCGGAGGACACTGATTAAAGGTGATTGGCAAAGAATGAGCAGAAACGTCCACATTCCGGCGGATCCTCGACCATTTCTAACAGCTCCATTTTACAGACTGCGCTCTGGGTCAGGGGGACTCCCAGAGATGAGCTCTGTGCTCTGCTGTTCAGTTCCGAATGGCGGTGGACAATTAAACAATTCACACACCACAAGTCTCCTCATCCTCAACGACCAAAGAATCATACAGTACAGAAGAGGCCCTTTGGTCCATCAGGTTTTTACTTACAAAGCCACCCTAAATCTGCAATATGGCCGCATTAGACCCACAGCCTTCAACGTTTTAACAATTTAAGTGCTCAACCACACATTTTTTAGGTTTATGAGGTTTTCCACCTCCCAGCAGTGCATTCGAATCCCCTCTGGGAAAAAAAAGGGTTTTTCCTCAAATCCCCTCTAAACCTCCTGCCTTTCACTTTAAAATTATACTATTATCCCTTCAACTAAAGGGAACTGCTGCTTTCTACTCACCCTGCCCAAGCCCCTCATAATCTTATAGCCCTCTATCAGGTCCCCCCTCAACCTTCTCTGCTCTCAAGGAAATAACCTGAGCTTATCCAGCCTCTACATCACAGAAACACTCCGATCCAGGTAACATCTTGGTGAATCTCATTTACATCCCCCTCCAGTTCAATCGCATCCTTCTGAGAATCTAGTAACCAGAACTGCACACAGTACTCAAACTATGGCCTAACAAAAGCACTGTACAGCTCCAACATAACCTCTATGCTATTATAATCAATGCCTCAACTGATAAATGCAAGCATGTTCTAGATTAGAGTGGTGCTGGAAAAGCACAGCAGTTCAGGCAGCATCCGAGGAGCAGCAAAATTGACGTTTCAGGCAAAAGCCCTTCATCAGGAATACGGCTGGTTTCCAGCATCTGCAGTCATTGTTTTTACCTGATAAATGCAAGCATCCAATATGCCTTCTTAACTATCCTTTTTTCCCTTCCTAGAGTCCTGTCATTCATTCAGTACATCACTGAGTGACAGAAGGGCCCAGTATATCAGTGGAAAAGATAAGGTTGAAGCAGTCATAACAATCTTCGGCCAGAAATGCTGAATGGATGAGACATATAAGATTATGAAAGGATTGGACACTCTGGAGGTAGGAAACATGTTTCCGCTGATGGGTGAGTGCCGATCCAGAGGACACAGTTTAAAAATACGGGGTAGACCATTTAGGACAGAGATGAGGAAAAACTTCTTCACCCAGAGAGTGGTGACTGTGTGGAATGCTCGGCCACAGAGGGCAGTAGAGGCCCAGCCTCTGGATTCATTTAAGAAAGAGTTGGATAGAGCTCTCAAGGATAATGGAATCAAGAGTTATGGAGATAAGGCAGGAACAGGATACTGATTAAGGACGATCAGCCATGATCATATTGAATGGTGGTGCAGGCTCGAAGGGCAGAATGGCCTACTCCTGCACCTATTGTCTATTGTCTATCTCGGACTCCTCCCATACAGATGCTAGTCTCAAACTAATTCGATTCACTCTGTCAAGAAATGTTTGGAGGCACCGAAGATTACAAAGGCTATATGAAGACCTCTGCTCCAGAATGTGCCACTCCCCAAGCCAAGCTCTTCCAGTACAATTACAACATTGTATCTCTCCAACAACGTGAAAATGTGCCCAGAAACGTGCCGAAATCCAACCTGGCCAATTCCTGTCCCATCAGCCTATTCTCGATCATCGGTAAAGTGAGCAGTCGAGCAGCACCTGCTCAGCAATAACCTGCTCAGTGACGCCCAGTTTGAGTTCCCCCAGGGCCACTCAGCTCCTGACCTCATTACAGCCTCGGTTCAAACATAGACAAAAGAGCTGAATTCCAGAGGGGAGAGGAGAGGGACAGCCCTTGACATCAAGGCTGCATTTGACCGAGTATCGTATCAAGGAGCCCGGGCAAAATTGGAGTCAATAGCTTTTGGGGGCAAACTGTCCACTCGTTAGAGTCATACCTGACACATAGGAAGATGGTCGTGGTTGTTGGACGTCAATCATCTCAGCTCCAGGACATCTCTGCAGGAGTTCCTCAGGGGACTGTCCAACACCCAGCCATCTTCAGCTGCTCTATCAATGATCATCTCCCCCAACCCCACCCCATCACAAGGTCAGAGTGTTCAGAATGTTCACTTGCCTGGATGGGCCGCAGCTCCAACAACACTGAAGAAGTTTGACACCATCCAGCACCAACGTTCGGTTTGCAAGTTCCTGCAAGTTCCCCTCCAAGCCACTCTTCATCCTGACTGGGAAATATACCGCTGTTTGCTCATTGTCGCTGGGTTAAAATCCTGGAATTCACCACCTAAGGGCATTGCAGGTCAACTTATAGCACATGAACTGCAACAGTTCAAGAAAGCAGCTCACTACCACCTTCTCAAGGGGGCACCTAGGGACGGGCAATAAATGCTGGGCCAACCAATGACACGCCATCCCATGAGTATCTAAACACCACAAAACACATCTTCTCTTCTCCATCCCCTTTACATACTCAGAGGGGCATACTATTCCAGTTCTCTGTTACTTCAAAAGTCTATCCCCTTCCCTGTTACCTGCAGTGGGAGTGGCTGTAACCCCTGCCTCTTTACTCCTCTCTCTCTCATCAGATAAGGCTCTCTCTGCCACTAGGTAAAGCAGCTATCATTTTAAACCAACTTGACAAATTGAAAATGTCTCGGATTTCCTGCTCACAGTGTAGCTTTGTCTGAAGCTGACAGTGACTATTTTATGAAAGATCTCGGTTCAGTTTGAAAGTGTCATCCCCAGATTCCCGTCAGCATCTGAATTCTATGCCTTGCTCTCAGGCAGACATCCGTGTCCCCAGCTTCCAAACACGGTCCAAAATACCCACCTACCCCACTTCAATGGATGAAACCTTGGTTTTCCTCTCGCTAGTTACGGCCAAACTCAACACTGAGTTCAGCAACTGGGGTTGTTAACCACGAGTAATCCTTCAGCCCGGGCTACAGAGGAGTGAATTCCACCATAGAAGATGCAGGAATTTAAAGGCCATTAGAAGTTGGGAAAGTGAAGCAAGTTTTTCGAATGCTGTCATCTGAATTTGTAGTTTTGTTAAAAACCCAAACTCAAAGGGAAGAAAATCACCCATCCTTACCTGGTCTGACCTACATGAGACATATCACAATGTGGTTGACTATTTCATGCAAAACCCCTCATTCCTGATGAAGGGCTTATGCCTGAAACGTCGATTCTCCTGACCTGCTGTGCTTTTCCAGCGCCACACTCTCGACTATTAACCAGCCTCTGAAATGGCCCTAGTGAACCAAACAGTTCAAGGATCATTAGCTGTGGACAATCAAGTGCCTTCATCTATCTCAGGAGTGAATTAAGGGGAAAAAACACAGTTCCTATTTTTAACAGACAGAAACTGCGTGCTGTGCTATTTAGTTTCCAACTCTGCTGGATCTATCTTTAGAATTTTATTTGTCTTGTTATTACCCCCGCCCGATTGCTACACCTTTCACCTTTCCTGGTTTTTACCCTATCACGGAGCTCTCTCCTGTTCCCACACCTTTCACTGCCATTGTTACTCCATGCCCCACACCCTGGAGCTGTTTCCCCATTTTCCCCAGTTTTGGCAAGAGACTGTCGTCACCCTGAAACGTGAAACTTGTTTTCCTGTCTCTCACAATCTGCTGCGTTTTCCCAATGTTTTTCACATTCCCTGGTACTATATGAAAAACGATTGGCTGATCGCTTGGGGAAAGGGCTGGGAGGTTAAGGAGAGTGTTAAAGAAAAAAAGAGAAAGAGAGATAGAGAGAGAGAGAGTGATGCACAGATTTAGGGAGGGAACTGGAGTGCTTCAGGCTAATGCAGCTGAAAGCATGGCCAGCACTGGGGGAGCTTTGGAAATCAGGAAATACCAAAAGAAAGGATATTGGAACACAGACTGACCACCAGTGGCTGGGCACTGGGACACAGACTGACCAACAGAGACTGGGCACTGGGACACAGACTGACCACCAGTGACTGGGCACTGGAACAAACACTGATCACCAGTGACTGGGCACTGGGACAAACACTGACCACCAGTGACTGGCCACTTGGGCACAGACTGACCACCAGTGACTTGGCACTGGGACACAGACTGACCACCAGTGACTGGGCACTGGGACACAGACTGACCAACAGAGACTGGGCACTGGGACACAGACTGACCACCAGTAATTGGGCACTGGGACGCAGACTGACTACCAGAGACTGGGCACTGGGACACAGACTGACCACCAGTGACTGGGTGCTGGGACACAGACTGACCACCAGTGACTGGGAGCTCGGGCAGAGACTGACCACCAGTGACTGGGCACTGGGACACACAAGCCACCAGTGACTGGGCACTGGGACACAGACTGTCCAACAGAGACTGGGCACTGGGACACACACTGACCACCAGTAACTGGGCACTGGGACACACAGACCACCAGTGACTGGGCACTGAGACACACACTGACCACCAGTAACTGGGCACTGGGACACACAGACCACCAGTGACTGGGCACTGGGACACACACAGACCACCAGTGACTGGGCACTGGGACACACAGACCACCAGTGACTGGGCACTGGGACACACAGACCACCAGTAACTGGGCACTGGGACACACAGACCACCAGTGACTGGGCACTGGGACACACACAGACCACCAGTGACTGGGTACTGGGTGCTGGGACATAGACTGACTACATGTGGGACACAGTCTGATGAACTACAGGCTGAAGTCAGTTTTGATTTTGCTACCACCTTGTGGACTGACAGCATACTGCCTGAAGGAGCTGTCACTGGGGCTGGGAACCCACCCAGTTCCCTTTCTCCAGCTCTGAACGAGCAGAAATATTTCTAAAATGGTGGAAGGAAACATGTCTGCAGTTTGTGTCACTCTTTCAGGGTCTCAGAGGCGATTTACCAGGATATGGCCTGGACCAGAGAGTTTTAGTTATGAAGCAAGATTGGTGTTGTTTCCCATGGAGCAGAGGAAATTGAAAGGGTCCAGATTGAGTTGTCGAAATTATGAGGAGCATAGGCGAGGGGAAAGAAAGAAACATTACCCCTTAATTAGATTAGATTAATTACAGAGTGGAAACAGGCCCTTCGGCCCAACAAGTCCACACCGACCCGCCGAAGCGTAACCCACCCATACCCCTACATTTACCCCTTACCTAACACTACGGGCAATTTAGCATGGCCAATTCACCTGACCTACACATCTTTGGACTGTGGGAGGAAACCGGAGCACCCGGAGGAAACCCACGCAGACACGGGGAGAATGTGCAAACTCCACACAGTCAGTCGCCTGAGGCGGGAATTGAACCCGGGTCTCTGGCGCTGTGAGGCAGCAGTGCTAACCACTGTGCCATCGTGCCACATAGTGGGAGGGGAATAACCAGGATTTTAGATTTAAGGGAAGGCGCAGAAGGTTGAGAGGAGATGTGAGGAAATCTTTTTCACCCAGAGGTTGGGTTGGAATCTGAAACACAGTGCCTGTGACAATGATAAAAGTGGAACCCCCCAGAACTTTTAAGAAGTATTTAGATGTGCACTGTGAGGCTGAGGCATATCAGGCAATGGGCCAAGTGCTGGCTAGTAGGGTGAGGGCCTGAGGGAGCTGGTTGTTTCTGACCAGTAACTACAAAATGGACTGAAGGGCATTTTATGTACTGTCCATCTCTGAGTCTATTCTCCCACACAGGAAACAGCTTTATAACATGCACATGGCCAAGATCCCCGAGAATCTGATAATGTTCCATTTCATCTCTAACTCTTCTAAATTACATATCACTTCAGAAGAATACAACAGTTTGTCCTGACAATGCAGCACTCCTACCACACTGACCCCCGACAGTGCAGCACTCCCTCACTCTAACTCTTCTAAATTACATATCACTTCAGAAGAATACAACAGTTTGTCCTGACAATGCAGCACTCCTACCACACTGACCCCCGACAGTGCAGCACTCCCTCAGCACTGACCCTC
>NC_057748.1:21684702-21686121 GCF_004010195.1 Chiloscyllium plagiosum | reverse complement strand
AGTGCAGCACTCCCTCAGCACTGACCCTTTGACAGTGCAGCACTCCATCAGTACTGACTCTCCGACAGTGCAGCACTCCATCGACACTGACCCTCTGACAGTGCAGCCCTCCCACAGCACTGACTCTCTGACAGTGCAGCTCTCCCTCAGTACTGACCCACCGACAGTGCTACACCCCCTCAGCACTGACCCTCTGACAGTGCGGCACTCCCTCAGCACTAACCCTCTGACAGTGCAGCACTCCACCAGCACTGACCCTCTGACAGTGCAGCACTCCCCCAGTACTGACCCTCTGGCAGTGCAACAGGCCATCAATACTGACCCACCGACAATGCAATACTCCCTCAGCACTGATCCCCTGACAGTACAACACTCCCTCAGCACTGACCCTCCGACAGTGCAGCACTCCCTCAGCACTGACCCTCCCAAGTGCAGCACTCCCTCAGCACTGACCCTCTGATAGTGCAGCACTCCCCCAGCACTGACCCTCCCACAGTGCAGCACATCCCCAGCACTGATCCCCTGACAGTACAGTGCTCCCTCAGCACTGACCTTCTGACAGTGCAGCACTCCCTCAGTACTGACCCTCTGACAGTGCAGCACTCCCTCAGCACTGACCCTCCGACAGTGCAGCACTCCCTCAGCACTGACCCTCCAACAGTGCAGCACTCCCTCAGCACTGACCCTCCAACAGTGCAGCACGCCCTCAGTACTGACCCTCTGATAGTGTGGCACTCCCTCAGCACTGACCCTCTGACAGTGCATCACACCCCCAGCACTGACCCTCTGACAGTGCAGCACTCCCTCAGCACTGACCCTCTGACAGTGCAGTGCTCCCCCAGCACTGACCCTCTGACAGTGCAGCACATCCCCAACACTGATCCCCTGACAGTACAGTGCTCCCTCAGCACTGACCCTCTGATAGAGCAGCACTCCCTCAGCACTGACTCTCTGACAGTGCAGCACGCCCTCAATACTGACCCTTCGACAGTGCAGTACGACCTCAGCACTGACCCTCCGACAGCGCCCACTCCCTCAGCACTGACCTTCTGACAGTGCAGCCTGTGAAGGGACAGGAGATGACAGAGGCACTGAATTTGTCGAAGAACAGGCTGTTGGGTATACTGGTGGCAGGGGCAGGTACAGTTGGGACAGTGTGCTCTGTGATCTGAGACTCCCAGATGCTTGTAAGAAAATAACAACTGAGGCAGTAACAAAAACCAGTTTTTATTTCGAGTTCAAAGGTGATGTTGGTCCCAGAATCCAGAGATTGTACTGCGTGTCCATCCCGCCTTTGATCTGAGTGTTCAGTGTAGGTGTGGACAGTCGGATGGGGAACACTGATGGAGCATGGTCACATAATGTGGCAGGTTGTTGCAAACGAGTCTGGGGGAGGGGGCCAGAGTCTGAGGGGGAGTG
>NC_057748.1:21676982-21684626 GCF_004010195.1 Chiloscyllium plagiosum | reverse complement strand
AAAAGGGGATTGGAAATGTGAGGTCAGGGTGTATTGGTGTGGAGGGGATGGTGTGTTGAATGACCCAGTGTGTGAGGTGCAGGGCATTATTAATTGTGTGTCTGAGCTCTGGTTCACACGAGGAAGACAGAAAGCCCTTTCCCTGTCCCGATGAGCACTGCCCTCACCCTGTTACTGACGGACCCGCTGTGCTCCCAGGTCATTGCGCAGGACTGTGTGTCCACCGTGCTGCTGGATACAGTCTCTGATGGTTTGCAGGATGGTGTCCAGCCTGCGGTTCAGGGCAGTCAGGTGAGGTTCACTCAGGATCGGCGTGAGGCTGTCGCTCAGCAGAGACTCCCACATCACGTCACTCAGCTTGTAGTGGTCAGTGGCTAGGAGCTGCAGCCGGAGAAATGTCCCTCTGCGGATCCTGACAGACAACGTCAAAGATTAAACTCAGGGAGAGCTTTCTCATCACCGTGAGACCAGCCTCGCCCCACACACATGCAGGGTCAAAGGTCACAGGATCTCTACACACATGCAGGGTCAAAGGTCACAGGATCTCTGCACACATGACGGGCAGACTGTGGGGGGAGGTTAAAGGGCAAAGACTGCAGGAGGTCAAAGAGCAATGACTGGGAGGTCAAAGGGCAGTGACTGTAGGGGGGTCAAAGGGCAGTGACTTTGGAAGGTGAAAGAGCAATAACTCTGGAGGGGTCAAAGGGCAGTAACTGCTGGGAGGGCTTCGAAGGCAATGACTGCAGAGGGATTCTAAGAGCAGTGACTGCAGGGGTCAAAAGGCAGTGATTTGGGGGGTCAAAGGGCAGTGATTGTGAGGGGGTCAAAGGGTAATGACTGCAGGGGTCAAAGAACAGCGACTGCAGGGGAGGTTCAAAGGGTAATGACTGCAGGGTCAAAGGGCAGTAACTGCAGGGGGGTCAAAGGGTAGTGACTGCAGGGGGGGTCAAAGGGTAGTGACATCTGGGGGGCTCAAAAGGCAGTGACTGTGGGGGCCATGGTGCAGTAACTGTTCACTAACAGAAAAGAAAAAATGAAATAAACTCTGACCCAGCAGATCGAGAACAAATTTTCTTTGGAGTCTAGAATCAACAGGTTAAGGGTCTTTATCTGAGGATAGCCTTTGTTGGTTGGGATGTGGACATTAGCAAAAAGGCCAGAATTCGTGACCCATCCCTCTTTCCCCCAGAGTGAAGCACAGACTGAGTCATAAAGAGCTTGCTCCATCTTACTAAGATATGCAGAGTGCTGAACAGAGCACGAACTCCTCCCTGCAGTGTTATACCTGAGAAAGAGGGAGCTGTGGCGAGGGCAGGATTGTAGTTGGCCTTACCTGCAGCATTGTCTGAGAGGGGCCAGGATCGAGGGCTCATCCCGAGAATGCCGTCCAAACCTTGCAAACAAGAAAAGAAGCCGATTGGTCATTTTGCAGATCCACAGTCACACTCCTCCCAACACAAAGTCGCCTATAAAACCTCCATCAGAAAAACACAAACTGAGAAACTTCTTGCACCAACTCCATTAGGGAAACACTTAGAGGAATTCTCAAAATGTCATGAGGTGGGGCCTTGGGAAAAATGGCTGAAGTGGAAGTCATTACCATTCTACTCAATCCAGTTAATGTGATTGGTGATATTGAAACAGAATAGAGTGGCATGGTGCCTCGCTGCGCCAGGGACCTAAGTTCGATTCCAGCCTCAGCGACTGTCTTGTGTGGAGTTTGCACATTCTCCCTGTGTCTGTGTGGGTTTCCTCCCACAATCCAAAGAAATGTAGGTTAGGTGCATTAGCCATGGGAAAATGCAGGGTTACAAAGGTTGGTAGGGGGTTAGGGTGGGATGCCCTTCAGAGGGGCGGTGTGGACGTGATGGGCCAAATGGCCTCCTTCCGCACTCTAAGGATTCTATTCTAAATGCCTGAAATACTCAGTAAGTCAGGCAGCCGCTGTGAGGAGAGAAAGAGTCCATCTTTCAGGTGTGTAACCTTCCCAAATAGGGAAACATAACTGGTCTGAGCAGAAGCCAGGAGGATACATTACATTAGATTAGATTATATTACAGTGTGGATACAGGCCCTTCGGCCCAACAAGTCCACACCGACCCGCCGAAGCGCAACCCACCCATACCCCTACATTTACACCTTCACCTAACACAGGGAGAATGTGCAAACTCCACACAGTCAGTCGCCTGAGTCGGGAATTGAACCCGGGTCTCTGGCGCTGTGAGGCAGCAGTGCTAACCACTGTACCACCGTGCCGCCCACATCTCTGCTTATTCCACAGAAACCGCTCTGGGTACACTGCTCGTTCATTAAAAGATAATTCCAAACGAGGACAGGGCAGCAACAAAGGAACACTGCTGAAAGAAAGCACTTTCTTTAGAAGCTTGTCATCTAGAACTCAGCAGCAATTCACACCAAATACGAAAAGCATCCGAAAGGGTCCTGAGTGATGTAGGCCACAGCAAGATTTTGGGCTGAAATGGATGAGAAGTCAAGCAAGGCCTACCTCAGCATGGGGAGCAGCTTGCTCTGGTGGTTCTGTTTTCACTTGGGTGGGTAGTTACATGGAGGGCAATGGGCCCTGACAATGTCTCAGCAATAGTACTGAAGACTTGTATTCCAGAGCTTGTCACTCCCCTAGCCAAGCTGTTCCAGTACAGTTACAACAATGCGGAAAATTGCCCAGGAACAAATCCAACCCAGCCAATTATCGCCCCATCTATCTACTCTTGATCATCAGTAAAATGATGGAAAGTGCTATCAAGCAGCACCAGCTCAGCAATAACCTGCTCAGTGACGCCCAGTTTGGGTTCTCCCAGGGTCACTCAGCTCCTGACCTCATTACAGCCTCGGTTCAAACAAAAGAGCTGAATTCCAGAGGGTGAGGGGAGAGGGACAACCCTTGACATTAGGGCTGCATTTGATGGACAGGTTGGACTGAAGGGCCTGTTTCCATGTTGCACATTTCTGTGACTCTATAACTGTATGATCAAATACAGCATCAAGGAGCCCGAGCAAAAATGGAATCAATGGGCATCAGGGGGCAAACTCTGCACTGGATGGAGTCAAACCTAGCTGACAGGAAGATGGCTGTTGTTGGAAGTCAGTCATCTCAATCTCCTGGGCATCTCTGCAGGAGTTCCTCAGTGTAATGTCCTAGACCTAACCATCTTCAGCTGCTCCATGAATGACCTTTCCTCCATCATAAGGTCAGGAGTTGGGATGTTTGCTAATGATTGCACAATGTTCAGCACCATCCGTTACTCTTCAGATACTGAAACAGTCCGTGCTTAAATGCAACAAGATCTGGACAATATCCAGACTTGGGCTGACAAATGGCAAGTAACATTCATGCCACACAAATGCCAGGCTATGACCATCACCAATCAGAGACAAACTAACTACTGTCCCCTGACATTCAATAGTGTTACCATCACTGAATCCCCCACTATCAACATCCTGAGGGTTACCATTGACCAGAAACTCAACTAAACACATAAATACAGTAGCTACAAGAGTAGGTCAGAGGCTAGGAATACTGTAACAAGTAACTCACCTCCCTGACTCCCGAGGTGGACTGCAACAAGTTCAAGCAGGCAGCTCACTAGCCCCTTCTCAAGGGCAACTAGGGATGGGCAATAAATGCTGGGCCAGCCAGCAATGTCCATGTCCCATGGATGAATTTTGAAAAATTACTGAGCCCTCCATTTTATTACTGCGCTCACCGTTTCATTGCTGAACCTTTGCTTTGCTACTGCACCCGTCATTTTACGACTGTTTATTACTGAGATCTGATTTCTCTTTAAACTGTCCCCTGTACCAAGACCCCATGTTATTTCTGAGCCCTGTGTTTTATTGTTTATCTAACGTCACTTATTCTTCCAATCAACTTGTTCAGAGGTTGTATTACCCACTGCAGAAGCAGGGGGGACATGAACCTGGCCTCCCCCACTGGGGTATAGGAAGGGCCATGTGTTATATTACTGACACCTACATTGTCCTGCGTTTTACAGCTGGGCCCTGGGCTTGCCACGTTTATGTGCTGTGTTACTTTTCTCTTTGGCTCACAGCACAGGTTTGGAAGCAAAGTAGGAAAGAGCTGAGAGTGGAACACTCCCCCATTCAACTCCCCCCATTAGGGCGGCACAGTGGCTCAGTAGTCAGCACTGCTGCTTCTTATTGTCTGGAACCCGGGTTCGAATCCACCCTTGGGCGACTGTCTGTGTGGAGTTTGCACGTTCCCCTGTGTCTGTGCAAGTCCACTCTGGGTGCTCTGGTTTCCTCCCACAATCCAAAGATGTGCTGTTTAGGTGAATTGGTCATGCTAAATTGCCCATAGTGTTCATGGGGTTGCGTAGATTAGGTGCACTAAGTCAGGAGTAAATGTAGAGTATTAGGGTAGGGGAATGGGTCTGGGTGGGTTACTCTTTGGAGGGTTGGTTTGGGCTGACGGGTCTGTTTCCACACTGTAGACATTCTATGATTCTATGAACTCAAACCCTGACTATTAGTAAGCCAACCCAGCGCCTCCTGCTGGAGACACATGGAAACTTGATCCTTCGTGGCCCAAACAAAAGCTTCGAGGAGGAGATTTTACCCCCAGGTGTGCAGGGGACATGTCAAACTGCCAACTCTGGGCTAATAGCTCTGGAGGAAGCTTGAACACAAAAGGGGTAGAAAGTTCACAATGGAGCCCAACAATGGACTGAGGTCTACATATGGCAACTGTGTCAAATGGGCTACGCTGTACTTGTATTCCTTTGGATTCAACCAGGACAGCTAAGAAGAGTTCTCAGTTTTGGCCATTCAGGGTTTCATTAAATGTCAACGCAGCTTGCAGCCTGGACAGGACATCGCAGTTTTACTGAAGAGGAACACTAAACCCAGAGTTAACCACCATCAGGCAAACACATGGTCTGATTGGATGGAAGATGCCACTGTGACCAGGGTGAGTTTATGACTGAGCCATATCCTTGAGGTACTGTGTGGCACAGTCTCAGAGATACCCACAGTGGCACTGTCGGGTCCTGGCAATATTCACTCACTCCTGGTACTCACGCTCGACCGTTGTCCAAGTGAAGGATGAAGCTCTCATTCCCAAATTTCTCAAATGTTTCATAGTGATGTCGGTCCATGTTTCCTGCAGAAGGGTGAGAGACCAGGAGAACAGTTATTGTAGATTGGGAGTGGAGTCAGGCAGAGAGGACTGCACTCAGGAATTTACTACGACAGGAACACTCCCAGCTTGGCACATCTCACCCACACATACCTGGAGCCCTCACATGGGCCAAAAGGGAACAGCTCTCTGACTTAGTCAGGCTTTCCTCAATTCATGGGTGTCACAGGCTGGGCCATCCTTAACGTCCCTGAAGAATGTGCTATCGAGCTACCTGCTTAATATGCTACAGTCTATGTGCTCAGTCACAACCACATTTCAACAGGAAGGGAGTTATAAAGTCATAGATTCATAGAGATGGACAGCACAGAAACAGACCCTTCGGTCCAACCCATCCATGAACCTATGTCCTCTAGTTCTGGACTCCCCCACCCCAGGGAAAAGACTTTGCCTATTTACACTATCCATGCCCCTCATAATTTTGTAAACCTCTATAAGGTCACCCATCAGCCTCCGGCGCTCCAGGGAAAACAGCCCCAGCCTAGTCAGCCTCTCCCTGTAGCTCAAATCCTCCAGGAGTTTTACCCAGAAACAGAGAGAGGAACGGTGCTATATTTCCAACTGGGGATGATGAGTGGCTCAGAGGGGAATTTGCAGAGGGGTGGTGTTCCCAGGTATCTGCTGACCTTATCCTTCTGGATGGAAGGTGGAAGAGTTGGTAAGTTTGGAAAGTGCTATGGGAATGGTTTTGATGACCTGCTCTTGGAACTTTACAGTTTCCTGGCCCTGATTGGCTGGTGACCATAAGACATTGGAGTAGACATAGGCCATTCAGCCCAACAAATCCATTCTGCAAATTCAATGAGATGATGGCTGATCTGATAATCCTCAATTCCACTTTCCTGCTTTTTCCCCAAAATCCTTGATTCCCTTACTGATTAACATCGTCTCCCTCAGACCTGAAAATACTTAACCACCCATCCTCGACAGCCCTCTGTAGTAAAGAATCCCACAGATTTCCTACCTTCTAGGGTAAGAAATCTCTCCTCACCTCTGTCTGATTGGGCGACCCCCTTGATCTGAAATGATCCCCCTTTTTTCCCCACCAGAGGAATCAGCCTTTCCACATTTGTTATGTCAAGTGCCAGAAGAATCTTTTATGTTTCAATAAGCTCGCTTTCTCATTTTCCTAAACTCATATGAGCACATGCCCTACCTTAACCCTCACGTCACGGGATATCCCTCCAAACCTGGGACCAGCCGAGTGAACCTCCTCTGGACTGCCTCCGGTTCCAATGAGTCTTTCCTTCGATAAGGAAACCAAACCTGTTCACAGTATTCCAGCTGTGCTCTGACTAGTGTCTTGCATAGTTTTAGCAAGACCTCCCTGTTTTTATACTCCACTTCCTTTGAAGTAAAGGCTAACATTTCATCTGGCTTCCTTACCCACTGATCTCAGATGCTCGCTTCTTTGTGATTCATGTTTGAAACCTCCCAAATCCCTCTGTGCTGTGCTTTCTGAAGTCCCTCTTCAGTACAATCTATAGTATTCACTTCTCTCATCCAAGTCACTAATATATACGGTAAAAAACGGTGACCCCACCGCTAACTAGTGTTACTCCACTAGTTGCAGATTGCCATCCTGAAATATGCCCCCACCCCAATCCCAACTCTCTATTTTATATTAGTTAGCTAATCCTCTCTGTACACTGATGGACCAACACCGTGCGCTCTAATTAAGTACACTAATGTAATCAAATATCTTTTGGAAACCCAAAATATTATATCTGTTGGTTAATATTTTTCTAAACTGCTTGTTACTTCCTCAAAGAACAGTAATAAGTCTGTCAACATGATTTCCCTTTGAGATGCCTTCTAAATATTCTGCTATTCCTTCCCTTAAAATAGACTCCAACATTTTTGCAATGATAAGCATTAGGTTAAATGATCTACAGTTACTTGAATTTTGTCTCCTTGACATTTTAAATAAAATGGTGGCTTTCCAATCCTCTGGAACTTTTCCAGAGTTGAAGGACTTCTGGAGGTTTGTTAGTGCATCAACTGTCTCTGTAACTACTTCCTTTGGTATCTTCGGATGCATCGCATCAAATGCAGGAGACTGATCAGTATTATTTTTCCTATTACTTTTCTCCAATGATTGGTATTCACTGGAATATATATTTGTTATGAGCCATGAACTGTTTTCCTAAATCTTTGTCATTTCTCAATAACTGTATTTGCTGCTAAACTCCTTTCCCAGTCCACCTGAACCAACTCTGATGTAATTCCTTTGTAAATGCTAAATGTTATCACCTTATGGTCACTATTTCCTGGGGGACACTTCAATAGAGAAACATAGAGACTAGGAGCAGGATGAGGTCATTTGACCCTTTGAGCCTCGTCCACATTCTGTATGGTCATGGCTGAGCATCCAACTCAGTCCATTCAGTTCTGCTCTAACATGGGAGTTCCATTCTTGTGCAACCCCTTGTTATAATTAAACTGCGTAATAGCAGCACTATTTCAAC
>NC_057748.1:21664374-21676482 GCF_004010195.1 Chiloscyllium plagiosum | reverse complement strand
TGGTCTTCCAGCTGGCGCTGTGCTACACTAGAGCACTGCAGCAAGCCTGAGTCAGAGATGTTAACCAGGGTTGGGTGCTGAAGTGGCAGGTAATTGGAAGCTCAGGGTTTTTTCTAATGGACAGAACATTCTGCAAAGTAGTGGTCCAGCTTGTGCTTTATTTCCACAGTGTAGAGGAGGCCACATTGTGAGCAACGAATGCAGTAGACTAGATTGTGAGAGAGGAAGTGAGGACTGCAGGTGCTGGATAGTCAGAGTTGAAAAGGGTAGCGCTGGAAAAGCACAGCAGGTCAGGTAACATCCGAGGAGCAGGAGAGTCGACGTTTCGGACATAAGCCACATTACTGATGAAAGGCTAATTCCTGAACATCAACTCTCCTGCTCCTGAGATGCTGCCTGACCTGCTATGCTTTTCTAGCACCACAACATACTGATGGGGTCATGACCTCTCCAGTGGTGTCCCATGGCCTCTCAGATCCACTCCAACCCCTCATGAGCCCCCCCCCCCAGGATTGGGCTCTGCGACAAACGCAGGTCCAGCCGTCAAAATAAATATCAATAAGATATGAGTGATGAAGGCCCAGAGAGGAAGGGAGGGAGGTTGGGACTGACTATACATGAGTGAGAGAATGTTTAATGTCTCGACAGATTCTGTCCCATTCTTTCCTGGAGACATCAAAGAAATAATGAGTCTAATATGTGTGTGACCTACTTGTGGCTGGGACACTCCTTCCTACACTTGTGTTGTTAAAGGAACAGCTATAATGTGGCCTCCAGCATGTCTGTCCCTTATCCTGGACTGTATATGTCAACACTGTTTCTGAGCTGAATCACTTTCCATTTGTTGTATCAGGGACAGTGGAATGTTGAGCTATTGTCTGCCGATGACCCCGCTACTATGTTTTGAAATAATAGTTGAGACCTGGCACTGGGACTGGGCTGGTCACTGACTAAAAAAAAGTGAACAAACATATGGAAGGAGAGGAAATATTGCAAAGGGATTATTGTATGTCTGGAATGTGGAGGAGCTCATGGCTCAAAGCCAGGCTTTATTGTCAATATAGATCTTTTGTAATCAGACAATGGCCTTCGTCAGTGCACTTCCTGTGTTTGAAGCAAGTCAAAGCCTAGTTGCTAGGCCTCATTTCCTGTGCTGGGCCCAGGCAACAATAGTTTATGTAATTGAAGCTGAAGTGAATGGCTCTCACTGACTTAGCTCATTCTGTTTTTAAAGAAGAACTTGTTGCTTGGCCTTGACAAACAGACTGCTTTCTGGACATCTGACAGGAGGGCTGCCGACAGCCTGGATTCACACAAACATGTTGTTTCCATGGCTGGTATGTTGTTTGAAGCAGCCAGATCCTGTCTGATCTCCTGGACTGTAAAAGGGCCACAGGACAGAGGAACAACAGGATGGACCTGCTCCACGTCTGAAGATTAAAGTGTTCTTGCTGCAAAGTTGTCATCTTGCTGTTGTCAACAGTTTAGATCCTGATATTCTGTCTTCCTCGTCCCTTGTCTATCTGCTGTCTGTGCATCCTGAATTCATAGACACCTGATCCCAGACTCTCACACTCTCACGCTCCTCTCTCTCTCTCTCTCTCTCTCTGATGTTCACATACTCTTTTCCGTTTTCATGGGCGGCTCAGTGGTTAGTACTGCTGCCTCACAGCACCAAGGGACCTGGGTTCGATCCCACCCTCAGGCGACTGACTGTGTGGAGTTTGCACATTCTCCCCGTGTCTGCGTAGGTTTCCTCCCACAGTCCAAAGATGGGCAGGTCAAGTGGGTTGGCCATGGGGAATGCAGGGTTACATGGATTAGGTAGGGGTGGGTCTGGGTGAGATGCTCTTCAGAGGGTCAGTGTAGACTTGATGGGCTGAATGGCCTGCTTCCACACTGTAGGGATTCTACGATTCTGTGGATGGCCTGCTACCTCTATGCCAACTGCCTGACTCCTCACATCCTCATCCGCTTGCCATGTCGGCAGCCTCTCGATGTTCAGTAAGTCTCCTTCCCATGCTCCCTGATTCAAAATGTTACATCCCTCCACTCCTGGCCAAATCTGTCTACTCTGCCTCATTCTTTCTCCTCCTTTCTGCACCACTCCCCTTTTAAA
Organism: Chiloscyllium plagiosum; assembly: GCF_004010195.1. Lineage (NCBI taxonomy): Eukaryota > Metazoa > Chordata > Chondrichthyes > Orectolobiformes > Hemiscylliidae > Chiloscyllium > Chiloscyllium plagiosum. Next base: position 21,674,363 of record NC_057748.1, on the reverse strand, counting down.
TTCCAAACTCAAATATTCAGTCTTTACCCTCCCCACAGAACTCCTGAAAGCAACAACATTCAGCCATCTTATTTTCTCCATCATCATAAATCTTGTAGTGTGAGCACAGTGGGTAATGGGGATGGTGAGGACAGTGAGGGCAGTGTGGACAGTGAGAACATGGTGGCTCAGTGGTTAGCACTGCTGCCTCACAGTGCCAGAGACCCGGGTTCGATTCCAGCCACGGGCGACTGTCTGTGTGGAGTTTGCACATTCTCCCTATGTCTGTGTGGGTTTCCTCCCACAGCCCAAAGGTGTGCAGGTCAGGTGGATTGACCATGCTACTATCGCGAGATGTGCAGGATAGGTGGCTTAGACATGGGGAAATGTAAGGTAGGCAAGTGGGATGCTCTTTGGAGGGTCAGTATGGAATTAATGGGCTGAATGGTCTGCTTCCACACTGTAAAAATTCTATGATTCGATTCTATAACAGTGTGGAGAGTGAGGACACTGTGGATAGTTTGGCAATGGCTCTTTGTAAGACATTACAGAGAGTCATGAACACGGCCCAGTCCATCACACAAACCAGCCTTTCATTCACTGACTCCATCTATACTTCCCACTGCCTTGGGAAAGCAGCCAACATCATCATAGACCCCTCCCACTCCGCTTATCGACCCTTCCAGCAGGCAGAAGATACAAACATTTGAATGCACGTACAAACAGATTCAAGAACAGCTTCTTCCCTGTTGTTAGCAGACTTTTGATCAAACCTCTCAAATGTTAATATTGGTCTCTCTCTTTCTCTGTCTCTCTCTCTCTCTCTCTCGCTGTGCACCTTTTCTGTGGCTGTAGCACTGCACTCTATTCTGTTACCCTGATACACTTTGTATAATATGATCTGCTTGTAGGACACGCAAAGCAATATTTTTTGCTTTTTCTTGGCACATGTAATAACAATAAATCAAATTTTAAAAACTGAGCTGGAGTCACAGAATCATTGAATTGTCACAGCATGGGAGGAGGCCATTCAGCCCATTGTGCCTGTACCAGTTCTATTACCTCGCCTCCATTTCCTAGCTTTTCCCCGTATCAGTGCACAATGTTTCTGTCCAAACCACCATCCAACGCCCTCTTGAATGCTCCAATTGAACCTGCCTCCATCAGTATTCCAGCCAGTGTGTTCCCAACTCCATTTCCAGACCCTACTCTCTGTATGATGAAGTGTTTGCCCACATCATCCTTGCTTCATTTGCACATCATTTTAAACCTATGCCCCCTCATGTCTTTCTCTCTACAAGCGGGAACAGCGTCTCAATGTTTACTCTGTACAGCTGATGCATGGTTTTGAAACCGACAATCAGATCTCCTTTCAGCCTTCTTCTCTCCAAGGTGAATTGCCTTAGCTTCTCTCCTCATCACTGAAGTTTCTCATTCCTGGAACCATTCCTGTAAATTGCTTCTTCACTCTCACCAATACATCCACCTATTTTCTACAATGTGGTGTCCACACTGTATACAATCCTGCAGCCGAGGTTCTAAATAGCAAAGGAACAAAGAACAAAGAGCAGTACAGCACAGGAACAGGCCCTTCAGCCCTCCAAGCCTGTGCCAATCATTATGCGCTAACTAAACTAAAAAGCAAACCTCCTGCCCTTATTTGGTCTGTATCCCTCTATTCTCACCCTATCCATGTAACCATTCCGATGCCTGTTAAATGTCCCCAATGTGCCGGCTTCCACCACCACTTCTGGCAGTGTGTTTCAGGCTGCTACCACTCTCTGTGTGAGAATCTTCCCTCACACATCTCTCTTAAACTTTCCCCCTCTCCCCTTGACCCTGTGACCCCTTGTAATTGAAATGTCAACCCTGGGAAAAAGTCTCTGTCCCCCCTCTCACAATTGTGTACACCTCTATCAGGTCTCCTCTCAGCCACCGTCTTTCCAGTGAAAACAAGCCTAGTCTGTTTAACCTTTCCTCATTGGCCAATCCCCTCGAGACCAGACAACATCCTGGTAAGCCTTCTCTGCACTCTCTCCAAAACCTCAGTGTCCTTCTGGTAGTGTGGTGACCAAAACTACACACAATACTCCAAATGCGGCCTAACAAAGGTTTTATATTGCTGCAACATGGTTTGCCAGCTCTTGTAATCCATGCCCCGACCAATGAAGGTAAGCAGGCCATATGCCTTCTTATTCACCTTGGCCACCTGGGTTGCCACTTTTAGGGAACCGTGGGCCTGCACACCCAGATCCATCTGTACATTAATGTTCCTAAGGGTTCTGCCATTTACACGATAATTCACACCTAAGTTTAATCCTCCAAAATGCATCCCCTTGCGTTTTGTCTTGATTAAACTCGATCTGCCATTTCTGTGCCCAAGTCGCCAATCTATCAACATCCTGTTGTATCCTTTCACAATCATTGGCAACTCCACCAACCTTTGTGTCATCTGCAAACTTCATATTCAGACCCACATTTTTCTCCAGATTGTTTATATACACGACAAACAACAGAGGACCTAAGACTGATCCCTGTGGAACACCACTGGTTACTGGTTCCATTCTGAAAAACACCCTTCCCCCACTACCCTCAGTCTTCTATGACCAAGCCAGTTTTGTATCCATCTAGCCACACACACCCGAATCCCATGTGATTTTAGTTTCAACATCATCTCCCTGCTCTTGTACTCTTTGCCCGTATTAATAAAGCTGAGGACATTGTATGCTTTGTTAACTGCTCCCTCCACCTTTCTTGCTACTGTCAATGATCTGTACACATATACACCCAGGCCCCTCTGCTCCCTCACCCTCTTTAAGATTGTACCTCCTAATGCATATTGTCTTTCAATGTTGCTCCCACCAAAGTGCATTACCTCACACTTCTCTGCATTGAATCTCATCTTCCACCCATCAGTCCATTCCGTGGACTTGTCAATGTCCTTTTGGACACACAATAGACCACTCAGTACTTTATCCCTGCCCAATAAGATCATGGCAGGTCTGATTATAATCTCAAACTTGTCTTCCTGCCTACCCTGATCATCTTCCACCCCCTCCCCTCCCTTCCCTCCCAACCCCCCTTTGATTAATAAGACTCAATCTATGTGTCACTAAAATATATTTAAGGACTCTGCATCCACCACCTTTTCAAGAAGAGACTTCCAAAGGGAACTCAAAGAGAAAACAAATTCACCACGTTTCTGTTTTAAACAGTGATGCTTACCTTCAGATTCTCCCACAAGGGCAAGTCTCTTCCACATTGACCTTTATAAGCTTTCTCAGGATCTTGCATGTTTCAATTAATTTACCTTGGTCTTGTATATTCCAAGTGGTTCAACCCCTGTCCAACCTTTCATCAGCCCCCCACGCCCCGCCACATTCCAGGTATATGGACCAATAACTTTCTCTGACTTGTGCTTGCAACACATTTATATTCTCTCTGAGATAAGGAGACGAACACTGTACACTGTACAGTAGATGTGATTTACCAATGCTCGGTATAACTGAAGCATAACTTCCTTACTTTGGTTTTTAATTCCCCTCATGATGAATGACAACTCTGTACCAGCTTTCCTAATTACTTGCTGTACCACCACACTAACCTTTTGTGATTTGTGCACTCAGATCCCTCTGCATTCTTCCATAATTTAGATATTATGGCAGCATCCAAGGAACAGGAGAGTCGAAGTTTTGGGCAATAGCCCTTCATCAGGAATTCCCAAAACATTGACTGACCTGCTCCTCGGATGCTCCCTGACCTGCTGCGCTTTTCCAGCACCACATTTCCACATCTTCATCCATTGTTATTAATATAATTTGTGAACATGGATGTCCCAAGCAGTGATCCATATGACACACCATTTGTTGCATCTTGCTAACCAGAAAAATACCTAGTTACATGTACTCTCTGCTTTGGGGTTAAAAATCACACAACACCAGGTTATAGTCCAACAGGTTTAATTGGAAGCACACTAGCTTTCGGAGCGACGCTCCTTCATCAGGTGATTGTGGAGGGCTCGATCGTAACACAGAATTTATAGTAAACATTTTTGCTATAAATTCTGTGTTACAATCGAGCCCTCCACAATCACCTGATGAAGGAACGTCGCTCCGAAAGCTAGTGTGCTTCCAATTAAACCTGTTGGACTATAACCTGGTGTTGTGTGATTTTTAACTTTGTACACCCCAGTCCAACACCGGCATCTCCGAATCATCTCTGCTTCCGGTTAGCCTGCCAATCTTGTATCCGTTGCTAATCTGCTACCCCAGACACTGTGAGCCTTTATTTGTGGCATTATCCTTCAGGTGGCACTGAATCATCAAGCCCAAAGACATTTCGTCGATTCAATGTGATCATGGTTGGACTGACAGTCCTTAACTCCACTTTCCTGCCATTTCCTCAAAACCCTCACTGATTATAAAAACTGTCTATTTCAGCCTCAAATCTACTGAATGGCCCAGTCTCGACAGCCCTCTGCAGTAAAAACTTCCACAGACCCTCTGAAAGACCAAAGTCCCCCTCCGTCTGAAATGGGTGATTCTTCACTCTAAGATTTGTACCCTCTGCTCTGAGACTTTTCCGCATCTACCCGGTCAAGTCCTCTATGAGTTTTGACTGCTTCCATAGGGTTGTATCTCATTCTACTAAACTCAAATGAGAACAGGCCCAACCCCCTCCACCTCACCTTATGAGACAGTTCCTCCATACCTGGGATCAGCTGAGTGAACCTGCTGTGGACTGCCTCCAATGCCAGCGAATCTTTCATGAGATAAGGGGCCCAAAACTGCTCATAGTACTGCAGATATGGCCAGACAAAAACTTATAAAGACCAATAGGTCCCTAGGACCTGATGGGATGCATCCCAGCATATTAAAAGAAGGAGCTTCAGAGACACAAGGTAGTGATCTTCCAAGATTCCTTACATTCTGGAAGACTCCCAGAAGCCTGGTAAATTTCCAATGTAACACCTTTACTTAAAAGGGAAGGAGACAAGAAACAGCTAACTGTAGGCAAGTTGGCGGAACCTATTATTAGGAAACTGTTGAAGTCTATTATAAAGGAGGACATTTACAAATACATGTGATGAAGCAGAGTCAATTTTTCAATGTATAATTTCAGTTACATCACACTGTAAATTTTTGCTATAAATTCTGTGTTACGATCGAGCCCTCCACAATCACCTGATGAAGGAGCGTCGTTCCGAAAGCTAGTGTGCTTCCAATTAAACCTGTTGGACTATAACCTGGTGTTGTGTGATTTTTAACTTTGTACACCCCAGTCCAACACCGCCATCTCCAAAAAAAGCAGAGTCAGGAGGGGGAAGTCTTGCATGACAGATTTATGAGATTTCTTTGAGCAGTTAATGAGCAGGTTAGTTAAAGGAGAAACAGGAAGTGAAATATATTTGAATTGTCAGGAGGCATGGTTAGATTAATGTTAGGTTAATTAATAAGAGCCCATGATGTTGGGAGAAGTATATTCGCTTTGATACAGGATTGGCTAATCATGATGAAAGGCTTTGGCCAAAAAGTCGATTTTCCTGCTGCCTGACCTGCTGCGCTTTTCCAGCAACACACTCTCAACTCTGACCTCCAGCAGCTGTGGTCCTCATGTTCTCCTAATCCATAGAATCCCTCCAGTGTGGAAGCAGGCCATTCCGCCCATCAAGTGCATACTGACCCTCCAAAGAGCATCCCGCTCAGACCCACATGCATACCCTATCCATTTAACCCTGCATTTCCCATGGCTAACCCAACTTAACCTGCACATCTTTTAACAGTGGGAGGAAAATGGAGCCCGCAGGAAATCCGCAGAGACACAGGGAGAATGTGCAAACTCCACACACAGTCACCCAAGGCTGGAATCAAACCCGGGTCCCTGACGCTGTGAGGCAGCAGTGCTAACCACTGAGTCACTGTGTTACCCTGCTGGCTAACAGAAGACAGAGAGTTGGGATTATGGAGACATTTTCATGATGACAACGTTTAACTAGTGGAGTGCCATAGGCACCAGCACTGGGGCCCGAATTATTAACAAAATATATTAACAACTTGGAGGAGGAAAGTGAATGTACTATCACTAAGTTTGTGAATGACACAAAAATAGTTGGGAAGGCAAGGGATGAGGATGGCACTGAGATTTCATAGAGGGATATAGACAGGTTACAATAGTGAGTAAAAACCCTGACAGATGGAATTTCACGAGGGAAGACATGAGAGCATGCACTTTGGCAGGAAGCATCGAGGAACTGAACATTATTTAAATGCAATAGAGTTGCCAGATACGTACCATACAGCTAGCTTTTTCCCATGTGGTGTTGTAACAGCCAATTCTAAATGGCTGGCCTCTGCCTCGGATCCTTTGTCTTTTTGCTCTGGTATTCTAGCCCTTGTTTTACTTTTGCTTGTTTTAAATCTAAAGTTTCAGCCTCACTCCTCTATACCTTCACATTGAATGATAGGACCCTGGGTAGTGTTGAAAAGTGTGGTGCTGGAAAAGCACATCCAGTCAGGCAGCATCCAAGGAGCAGGAGAATCGACGTTTCAAGCATCAGGAATGAGGTTATTGGGCAAAGGGGAGCTGAGGGATAAATGGGAGGGGGGGGGTGTCGATCTGGGGGGTAAGGTGGCTGGGAATGCGATAGGTAGATGAAGGTGGGAGTGATGGTGATAGGTCAGAGGGGAGGGTGGAAAGGATATCTGGGAAGGAAGATGGACAGGTCAAGAGGGCACTGCCAAGTTGGAGGGTTGGATCTTGGATAAGGTGGGGGGAGGGGATATGAGGAGACTACTGAAATCCACATTGATCCTGTGTGGTTTGAGCATCGCAAGGTGGAAGATGAGGCGTTCTTCCTCCAGGCGTTGGGTGGTAATGGTTTGGCAGTGGAGGAGGCCCAGGATCTACATGTCCTTGGCAGAGTGGGAGGGGGAGTTAAAGTGTTTGGCCACGGGGCGGTGGGGTTGGTTGATGCAAGTGTCCCAGAGGTGTTTTCTGAAATGTTCCACAAGTTAGCGTCCTGTCTCCCCAATGTAGAGGAGGCTACATCAGGAACAACGGACACAATAGATGACGTGTGTGGAAGTGCAGGTAAATTTCTGCTGGATGTGGATGGATCCTTTGGGGCCTTTGATCGAGGTGAGGAGGGAGGTGTGGGCGCAAGTTTTGCACTTCTTGTCGTATGATGTATATGGAGGTTGGTGGGGTGGAAGGTGAGGACCAGGGGGGGGTTCTGTCCTTGTTGCAGTTGGAGGGGTGGGGTTCAACATTGGTTCTCACCTTCTCCCCTACCAACCTCCGGATACACCGCATCATCCTCCGTCACTGCCGCCGCCTACAAACGGACCCTACCACCAGAGATACATTACCCTCCCCAACCCTATCTGCATTTCAGAGAGACCATTCCCTTCGCAACTCCCTTGCTAAGTCCATGCCCCCCACCAAACCATCCTCCCCTCCTGGCACCTTCCCCTGCCACCATAAGGGCTGTCAAACCTGTGCCCACACCTCCCGCCTCATCTCTGCCCAAGGCCTCAAAGAATCCTTCCACATTTGACAGATAGATATATAGATAGATCGATAGATAGATAGATAGTAAGTCCTTATTACTTTTATTTGTAAAATGCAGTGCCATCTACTATGTCCGTTGCTCCCGGTGTGGTCTCCTCTACATTGGGGAGACAGGACGCCAACTTGCGGAACGTTTCAGAGAACATCGCTGGGATACCCACATCAACAAACCCCACCGCCTCATGGCTGAGCACTTCAAATCCCCCTCCCACTCCATCAAGGACATGCAGGTCCTGGGCCCCCTCCATCACCAAACTGTAACCATCGCCAAACAACGCCTGGAGGAAGGGCGCCTCATCTTCCGCCTTGGGACCCTCCAACCACACGGCATCAACATCTATATCACCAGTTGCTTCATCTCCCCTCCCCCCACCTTATCCCAGATCCAACCCTCCAACGTGGAACTGCCCTCTTGACCTGTCCTACCTGTCCATCTTCTTTCCTACCTCTCCGTTCCACTTTCCCCTCCGACCTTTCACCTTTACCCCCACCTTCATCTACCTATCAGATACCCCCCCATCCCCCTCCCATTTATCTCTCAGCTCCACTTGGGTCACAAGCCTCATTCCTGACCTGCTGTGTTTTTCCAGCACCACACTCTGTTTTGACTCTGATTTCCAGCATCTGCAGTCCTCACCTTCTCCCTGGGATAGTGTTAGCAAACAGAGAGACCCGGGAGTTCAGCTACAAAGACCTTTGAAATTTGTGTCACAGGGTGGTTAAGAAGGCATTTAGCACACTTGCCTTAGACCTTTGAGTGTAGGAGTTGGAATGTAATGTTGAGATGGTACAGGACATTACTGAGGCCTCTTCTGGAGTACTGGTTGCAGTCCTGGTCACCCTGCTTTAGGAAGGATATTATTAAACTGCAGAGGGTTCAGAAAAGACTTGCCAGGATGTTGCCAGCAATGGAGGGTTTTAGCTGTAAAGATAGACTGGAAATACCGAGACTTTTTTCATTGCTGCGTAGGAGATTGAAGTTTGACATCATTGAGGTTTATAAAATCATGAGAGGCTTACATAAGGTGAATGATAAGGATCTCTTCCCCAGGGCGAGAGAGTGCAAAACTAGGGGGAGTATCTCTGAGGTAAAGGGAGAAAGATTTAAAAAGGTCATGAGGGGCAACCCTTTCACACAGAGAGTGGTTTGTGTGTGGGATGAACTTCCAGAGCAAGTGGTGGCTGCAGGTACAGTTACAATGTTTAAAAGACATTTGGGTAAGTACTTGAGTCGGAAAGGTTTGGAGAAATATGGGTCGAGTATAGGCAGGTGGGACTAGTTTAGTTTGGGAACATGGTCAGTGTGGACTAGTTGGACCAAAGGGTCTATTTTCATGCTGTTTGACTCTAAGATCTTTACAGATTTTAATATGCATCCCCTAAATGGTGCTGTATTTTACAAATAAAAGTAATAAGGACTTACTATCTATCTATCTATCTATCTATCTATCTATCTATCTATCTATCTATCTATCTATCTATTTGTCTCTGTCTATCTATCTATCTACCTAGTTACCTATCTATCTATCGATCCATCTATCTGTCTATCCTCACCGAGCTGTGTCCAGATGTTACTCCTCTCTCTCTCTGCTGCTTTTCATCATGAAGTGACCTCGCTATAAAAGGAACATCATGATGGTCTGGATGGTAAAGAGGTCTCATTGCCTTCTGCCCTCTGGAATAGTCAGGACAGTGGGAGGTGATTGGGCAGTCATTGGGAGGGGACACACCTCCGCGTACAAGTGGGGGGGCTTAGGATGATCAGAGAAAAAGGTGAGAGGCAGGGTGAAAGCTGACAGGCCGAGGGTGAAAGATGTGGGGTGAATGGCGAGGACACAGGGGATGGTTGAAGGGTCAGAGTGAAGGATGAATGGTGAGGTTGTAGAGTGACCCACACAGATGAAGTATCCTATCAGGATGTATCATAATGTAGTTTGGTAACTGCTCTTCCCAAGACGTCTTGATGGACTCAGCAAAAGGGTTTATACAACACACAACAACACACACACACAAGGCAGGAGAGAGAGAGGGCAGCCCTGCCTGATTCCGGATCTGATCGGAAAGATTGAGACTGTGCTAACAGTGTTGGTGCAGAGCAGTCAAATCCAACTGCAGATGCCCTCCCAAAGCCCATTTTGGAGAACACATCCTACATGTCGGTGTGTGATATCCTATCAAAGACCTTCTCCTGGTGCAGACTGGTGAGGCAAGCACCAACCCCCTGCGACGCACAAGGTGATCATATCCATGAGGCTCTCTGAGATCACCCTGCCTGGTTCAGCATGGGTTTGGTTGGGGTGAATCACTGGTCTTAGGGCAGACCTGAACCTGTTGGTGATGATCTTAGACAGGGTTTTGTAATCTGCGTTCAGCAATGAGATTGGTCGCCAATTTTTAATTTCCTCTCTCTCCCCCTCCCGCTTGTAGATGAGGGTGATGAT
>NC_057748.1:21654964-21661006 GCF_004010195.1 Chiloscyllium plagiosum | reverse complement strand
GAGGTGATGAGGTTCTGTATGGTCTGGGAGATGATGGTTTGGTGATGGGGGGTGGGGTCATGGTCGAGGGGGCAGTAGGAAGTGGTGTCCTCGAGTTGGCGTCTGGCTTCAGCGGTGTAGAGGTCAGTGCGCCAGACTACGACTGTGCCCCCTTTGTCCGCTGGCTTGATGGTGAGGTCGGGATTGGAGCAGAGGGATTGGGGGGCTGCACGTTGTGAGAGTGAGAGGTTGGAGTGGGGGAGGGGGTAGACAGGTTGAGGCGGTTAATGTCCCGGCGGCAGTTGGAGATGAAGAGTTACACCTAGCTCTGTAACTGTGACTTTCCCCATCCATCCCAGTGAGGAATCCTTCTCATTCAGCAGTGAGTCAGTGAGTGTGATAGTCAGAGGGTGTGTGTGTGAGTGAGAGACAGTCAGTGTGACGGTGTGAGTGCATTAGTAAGTGTGAGTGCGACAGTCAATGTAAGTGTGACAGTCAGTGTGACAGTCAGTGTGCGTGTGACAGTAAGTCTGAGTGTGACAGTGTGAGAATGTGACAGTCAGTGTGTGTGACAGTCAATGTAAGTTTGACAGTCAGTGTGAGTGTGGCTGTCAGTGTAAATGTGACAGTCAGTGTGAGTGTGACAGTGTGAGAGTGTGACAGGTCCTCCTTGTGGACTTGTTGCGACAGATCCCCCTCATGGAGCTGGGAGGGACAAGTCCCCTTTGTGGAGCTGGGAGGGATAGGTCCCCCTCGCGGAGCTGGGAGGGACAGGTCCTCCTTGTGGAGCTTGGAGGCTCAGGTCCTCCTTGTGGAGCTGGGATGGATAGGTCTCCATTGCAGAGCTGGGAGGGATAGGTCCCCATTGCAGAGCTGGGAGGGATAGGTCCTCCTTTTGGAGCTGGGAGGGATAAGTCCCCATTGCAGAGCTGGGAGGGACAGGTCCTCCTTGTGGAGCTGGGATGGATAGGTCCCCATTGCAGAGCTGGGAGGGATAGGTCCCCATTGTGGAGCTGGGAGGGACAGGTCCTCCTTGTGGAGCTGGGAGGGACAGGTCCTCCTTGTGGAGCTGGGAGAGACAGGTCCCCATTGCGGAGCTGGGAGGGACAGGTCCCCATTGCGGAGCTGGGAGGGACAGGTCCTCCTTGTGGAGCTGGGAGGGACAGGTCCCCCTCGCGGAGCTGGGAGGCTCAGGTCCTCCTTGTGGAGCTGGGTGGGACAGCTCCCCATTGTGGAGCTGCTGAGGGGATTTTGCTGAGGCCATGGCTGTTGGGTGAAGCAGAGGGTGGCCTGAGTGTGCTGTGGAGAGTTCCCGCCGTTCTCTGGGCAGCCTGTGCCTCCTTGATTAACTGGTGTCTGTTAAACAACGACCAATTGTTTTTCTCATCTGGACACCCTTTTCCCATTTTGGGGGTTCGAATCCAGTTGCATTTCCTCAGCTCAGATTATCGGAACTGAATAACCACATGTTGTATTTTTGTCTCAGTGACTCAGAAAACTCGTGTTGTGTGGTATCACTTCCTGTGTTTTTGTGCGCTATGTGATGTTGCAAACAGCTTCCAACCGGTGGAACAGATGACAGTTAGTCTCCTCAAATGGCAGTATACTTCCCAGCCCTGGGACAGAGTCCCTGCACACATGGTCACTGCTGGGAGGGGCTCCGACTAGATGTGGGACTGAGGTACAGAACAGTCTATTTTTAAAATTATATCCAGGGCTGTGATAACCGTATAAACAATACAGACGAGAATGTGGGGAAATGGTAAGCAAGTTTGCAGATGACACAAAGATTAGCTGAGAAGTTGATGGAGGAGAAAGATATCGGGTTACAGGAGGATAGAAAGAAATCGGGCAGATGGAATTGAACCCTGATAAATGGGAGGTGGTTCACTCTGGAAGGCAAGACATGGAAGTACTCAGTGAATGGCAGGGAACGACGGAGCTCAGAGGTACAGAGGGATCTTGGGGTCCTTGTCCACAGAAGGTGGCAGCCAGGTTCATAGGGTGGTGGACCAGGCAGATGGGATATTACCGTTATCATTGAATCACAGAAACCCCACAGTGTGGAAGCAGGCTATTCGAGCCATTGATTCCACACTGACACTCTGAAACACATCAGACCCCAGATCCACCACCCCCCCACCCCCAGCCTATCCCTGTAACTCTGCATTTCCCAAGGCTAACCCACCTAAACTACACACCCCTGGAACCTACCAGGCAATTTAGCATGTCCAGTCCACACTAACCCGCACATCTTTGGATTGTGGGAGGAAACCGGAGCTCCTGGAGGAAACCCACGCAGCCACGGGGAGAATGTGTTCCTATATATATAGAGAATATACAAACCCCACACAGACAATCGCCCGAGGCTGGAATTGTACCTGGGTGTGTGATCCCTGCTGTGAGGCAGTAGTGCCAACCACTGAGCCACTGTGCCATCCAGTTGTAGTGTAGACTATAAGACCAGGAGGATCATGTTGGAGCTGTGACATGACATTGGTTTGACCACAGCTGGAGTACTGTGTGCAGTTCTGGTCACCGCACTACAGGAAGGATGTGATAGCACTGAATACCTTACAGGAAAATGCTGTCCCTACTACCTGCTGTGTGAATTCCCCTACACCATCCTGATTGCAGTCTACTTACCACCCCAGGCGGATGTGAAGAATGCCCCAGATGGGACTTACATCACCACAAAATTCTCCAAGGCCTTATCCATCGTGGCTGGCAATTCCAACCATGTCAACCTCGAGAGGGTACTGCCAAAATCCCACCAACACATCTCCTGCCCCACCAGAGGATCCAACATCCTGGATCACTGCTAAACAATCATCAAAGACACCTACCGCTCCATCCCCTGCCCATACTTGGACGTTCAGATCCCAGTGCTGTGTTCCTCCTCCCAGGTTATAAGCAGAGGCTGAAGTGGAAGGACCCTTCAGAGAAAGCAATACACTGCTGGTCTGAGGCTGTGGAAGAGCGTCTCCAGGAATGCTTGGAATCAATAGACTGGACCATATTCATGTACTCAGCAGGAAACCTAAACAAGTACATCACCACCATCACAGACTTCTTCAACAAAAGTGTAGAGGACTGCATACCAAAGACGTCAATCCAAGTGTTCTCCAAGTGGAAACCTTGGAAGAACTGGGAAATCCAGTCCCTTCTGAAGACCAGACAGGCAGCATTCAACTCAGGCAACCCAGATCAATACGGGAAACCCAGATGCCATCTCCATAATGCCATCAGAGATGGCAGTAGCCAATCACGTTAGAGGCCCAAACCTACCAGATGCACACCTGTGGCCAGGCCTAAACTAAATAATGGGATACAAAATGAAGGACAGCAAGGCAGCAGAAAAAGACACATCCCTCCCTGATGCGTTCAATGCTTTCTGTGCTCGGTTTGGGCAGAATGCCTGTGGCATGATGACAGCCCTGGATGTACCTGCTCCCTCCGTCATCGCTGCAGATGTCAGATTGATATTCCTGGGAGTTAACCCAAGGAAAGGGATGTCCCTGCCATGTATTCAGATCCTGTGTGGATCAGCTGGTGCAGGTATTCACTGACATCTCCAACCTCTCCCTCCTCCAAGCCAAAGTCCCCATCTGCTTCAAGGAGACCATCATCATGCCTGTACCTAAGATAACACAAGCAACGTGTCTTAGTGACACCGCCCAGTGGCTCTGACCTCAATGATCATGGGAGTGCTTCGGCAGACTGGTCAAGGCCCACATCAGTTCCAGTCTCCCAGCCTCCCCGATCCCCTACAACATGCCTACCAATGTAACAGGTCCACAGCAGACGCCATGTCCCTGGCCCTGCACTCATCCCTGGGACATCTGGACAACAAGGACACTTACGTCACTCCTGCTCATCAACTACAGCTCCATCTTCAACATCATTATCCCCTCGAGACTGATCTCCAATCTCAGAAACTTGGGTCTTGGCACTGCCCTCTGCAACAGGATCCTCAGCTTTCTGACCCACAGACCGTAATCAGTTTGTGTCCTATGATCCTGCCCCACTTGCTACGTAATGAAGGAGCAGCGCTCCTTCACTACCATGGTAGGACAGACATCAAACAATGACGAGCCAGAATACAGAAAGGAGACAGAGGACTTGGTGACGTGGTGCAATGATAACAACCTCTCTCTCAATGTTGGCAAAACTAAAGAACTGATCATTGACTTCAGGAAGAAAGGAGGAGAACACACCTCCATCTACATCAAAGGAGTGGAGGTTGAGAAGGTTGAAAGCATAAGTTCCTTGGAGTGACAATAACCAACAACCTTTCCTGGACTCCCTGTGTAGATGTGAGTCAAGGAGGCACCGCAACACCTCTCCTTCCTCAGGCAACTCAGGATATCCAGCATGTCCAGCAGGACTCTCCCCAACCTCTACGGGTACCCCATTGAGAGCATACTGTCCAGGCGCATAACATCCTGGTACGGCAACTGCTCTGCCCAGGACTGGAAGAAACTACAGAAAGTGGGCGGCACGGTGGCACAGTGGTTAGCACTGCTGCTTCGCAGCGCCAGAGACCCGGGTTCAATTCCCGCCTCAGGCGACTGACTGTGTGGAGTTTCCACATTCTCCCCGTGTCTGCGTGGATTTCCTCCGGGTGCTCCGGTTTCCTCCCACAGTCCAAAGATGTGCAGGTCAGGTGAATTGGCCACGCTAAATTTCCCGCAATGTTAGGTAAGGGGTAGATGTAGGAGCATGGGTGGATTGCGCTTCGGCGGGGCGGTGTGGACTTTTGGGCCGAAGGGCCTGTTTCCACACTGTAAATAATCCAATCTAATCTAATCTAATCTAATCTAAAAAAAAGTGAGGTACACAGCCCAGAGCATCACAGAAGTCAATCTCCCATCCACTGACTCCATTTACACGACCTGTTGCCGAGGTCAGGCTGCCAACATCATCAAAGACCCCGCCCACCCTGGCAATGTTCTCCAACAACCTCTTCCATCAGGCAAAAGGTACAGAAGCTTGAACACACGCACCAACAGGTTCAAGAACAGCTTCTTCCCTGCTGTTACTAAACCGCTGAATGGACTCTCTAACTACAAATCATGTTGACCTTGCTTTGCGTACGTCCTGTGGAGCCATAGCCCCTTGCCTCACTCTGTCTTAAACACCCTTTACCTGTATGTCCTTGCTCACTATGATCTATCTGTACTGCGTGGAAACAAAGCTTTTCACTGTACGTAGGTACATGTGACTACAATAAATCAGACCAAGTCAAATGGAGGGAGTGCAGAGAATGTTGGCCTGGGATGGAGCAGCTTAGCAATGATGAGAGGCTGGATAAGCTTGGGTTGTTTGGGGCAGAGAAGCTTGAGGGGGTTCCTGATAGGGGGCTATAAGATTGTGAGGGGCTTGGACAGGGTGAATAGAAAGCATCTGTTCTCCTATTCAAATGGTCATTAACAAGAGGGAATAGTATTAAAATGAAAGGCAAGGGGATTAAAGATCTGAGGTAAAGATTTTCACCCAGAGGGTTTTAGGGATGGAATGTGCTGCCTGGGACAGTAACTGAGATATAAAAAATAACCGCACACCTTTTAAAGAAAATATTTGGCTGAGCACTTGAAATGTCATAACAGTCAAGGCTATGGGCCTAGTGTGGGAAAGTGGGACCAGAGAGTTAAACATCACACAACACCAGGTTATAGTCCAACAGGTTTATTTGGAAGCACCAGCTTTCAGAGCGCTGCTCCTTCATTACGTAGCAAGTGGGGCAGGATCATAGGACACAGAATTTATAGTAAAAGATCAAAGTGTCATACAACTGATATGATAACCTGGTAGAACAGAGAACATAGAACATAGAACAATACAGCACAGAACAGGCCCTTCGGCCCACGATGTTGTGACGAACATTTGTCCTAGCTTAAGCACCCATCCATGTACCTATCCAATTGCCGCTTAAAGGTCACCAAAGATTCTGACTCTACCACTCCCACAGGCAGCGCATTCCATGCCCCCACCACTCTCTGGGTAAAGAACCCACCCCTGACATCTCCCCTATACCTTCCACCCTTCACCTTAAATCTATGT
>NC_057748.1:21651321-21654104 GCF_004010195.1 Chiloscyllium plagiosum | reverse complement strand
AAAATTATGAGGGGCATGGATAGGGTAAATAGGCAAAGTATTTTCCCTGGGGTCGGGGAGTCCAGAACTAGAGGGCATAGGTTTAGGGTGAGTGGGGAAAGATATAAAAGGGACCTAAGGGGTAACTCTTTCACACAGAGGGTGGTACATATATGGAATGAGCTGCCAGAGGAAGTGGTGGAGCCTGGTACAATTGCAACATTTAAAATGCATCTGTATGGGTATATGAATAGGAAGGGTTTAGAGGGATATGGGCAAGTGCTGGCAAATGGAACTAGATTGGGTTGGGATATCTGGTCGGCATGGAGGTGTTGAACCGAAGGGTCTGTTTCTGTGATGTACATCTTGATAGTATTTGACATTTCCATCCTGGGAAAAAGACACCGACTGTTCACCCTATCCATGTGTCTCAGCTGCCCCTCAGCCTCCAACACTTTTGTGTAAAGAATCCCAGTTTGCCCAACTTCTCCTTATAGTGAATAAACTCTGATCCAGGCAACATCCTGGTAAACATCTTTTGTATTCTCTCCAAAGCCTCTACGTTCTTCCTCCAGCGTGGCAAGTGAAAGCTGGAAAGGTATAAGATTATTATTACATGAGACTGTTTGTTTAAAATCTCTGGATATACTCTCAGGATTGTACGGTTCTAGGAATGAGAAATGTCCGTGATGAGGATAGATTGGGACTGCTATCCTTGGAGAGAAGGATGAGCCAGTGTTGGATGACATATCCCTGGTGGTCTAGTGGTTAAGATTCGGTGCTCTCACCACCATGGCCCAGGTTGGATTCCCAGTCAGGGAAGCAATTGTCAGAAAGTTAAAAATCATACAACACCAGGTTATAGTCCAATTGGTTTATTTGGAAGTACTAGCTTTCAAAGCACTGCCCCTTGGTCAGGTTTCTAGTGGAGCAGGATCATAGGACACAGAATTTAGAGCTAAAGATCAAAGTGTCATAAAACTGATGTGATACATTGAACAAATCTAGATTGCTGATAAGTCTTTCATCTTTTAGAATTGAGTTGCAAGTTTCAATTCATTAATGTGTAAATCTCAGAACTTTGCTCCAGTCACATTCCTGAGATAACTTAAGGTTTTATATAAAAAAAGGTGACACCTCAGCTCAGACAATGAATTAAAGGTGTGAGGTTAGAGTCTTGAGTCAGACTGGTTCTATTTCTGATGTAGCAATGCAGGCTGAGAGGAGATTTGATGGAGGTTTTCAAAATCATGAGCGGACTGGGCTAGGGAGTCGATAGGGAGGAGCTGTTCCCACTTGTAAAAGGGAAAAAGAACAAGAGGGCATGAATTCAAAGTCACGTGCAAATAAAGCAAGGGCAATGTAAGAAAAGCTTTATTCTCAGAGAGTAGTTAGAGTCTGGAATACACTGCCTGGAGACGTGGTGCAGGCAATTTCAACTGAAGCATTCAAGAGAGTATTGGTGATTATTTGGTTAGAAATGGTGCACGTGGAGGGAAATTGGCACGAGGTAATAGAACTAGTGCAGGCGTGCTAGCCTGAGTGGACTCCTGCGCTGTTATAATTCCAATGTTACGTAACTGGTGTATTTGCAAAAATCTTATTCTAATTTGTTGCATAATTCTGGTGAACAAATAATGTAAAAAGTTGAAACTCACACTGAAGGGGTTAATATTTGTTTTTATCAAGCTCAGGCGGTCAAATGGAAATATCGATGGAGCCAAGACCAGCTCACAAACATCCCATTTAATGAGGTCCCCAAGGGCTGGTCAGAGTACAACAGTTGTCCTACCCTGTAAGGTCAGGAGCTGCCCACTGTGTGTAAGGGTGGGGTGCTGCTACAACACAATAACACACTCACAATGAGGTGACAGCGCACAGCTCCCAGGTGCTTTTCGATGCTTTCCAGCTCAGCTCTGCCTGTTCTCTGAGTTACACAAACCTCGTCACCACATGGGACTCGGAAAAGTAAGTTTCCACAATGAGTTTTCTACCAGTTCCGAAAATAAAACAGAATGTTGACTACCACAGGCATGAGACAAAAACAGAACGTGCTGGAGAAACCCAACAGATCTGGCAGCTTCTGTACAGAGAGAAATGTTTCGAGTTGAATGTTTTGTCCGTATTCTGTCACGGGATGACGCTAGTATTTATTATCCAGAGGACAGTTAAGTATGAAGTACATTGTTGTGGGTCTGGAGTCACATACAGGCCAGACCAGGAAAGGACGGCAGATTTCCTTCCTTAAAGAGACCAGACAATCGATGGCCATCATCACTGAGACTAGTTTTTTATTCCAGATTCTATTCAGTGAATTTAAACTCCCCCAACTGTCACATAGAGTTCGAACCTCTTTCACCGGAGCCTGGGATCTAGTGGATTACTCATCCAGTGACAGTGCCTTGACATCACCATCTGAAGGGCAGGCAAATTAGACTAGAGATATTCACTCCATTCCTTGCAGTTACAGATGCCAGAACTTCCCAGCATTTTCTGTCTTTGTTTTATACTGGGCTCTGTTCACACAGGAACTCAGTCCTGGACATTTTTAATCCCATACTTTTCCAGTTTGAGAGCTGAGACAGGTGCGGTAAGATCCAGTTTGCACATATTTTGTGGAGACTCAATGGCTGTTTTTAGCTTCCAATAGTTTCACCTGTCAGAAAGTCTTCTTCATTACAATTGACGCCAAGTTGCTTGTTGAGAGAAAAGACGAATTCATTTATACATCACCATCCCACATTCACCCCCCCCACTTCCTGTGGGAGTGAGACCCACATTACCCCCCCCCACTTCCTGTGGGA
>NC_057748.1:21643765-21649229 GCF_004010195.1 Chiloscyllium plagiosum | reverse complement strand
TCTGCGTCGACGAAGACCCAAAGCGAGAATCATACCCCTAGACCAACGAGCCACACCGCAAGCGCCCCTGCGCCCCCGCTCTACCTCTTGAACCAGCTGAGTCTTGCTCAGAGTGAAGTATAGTTGACATTGAACAGGCTGGGGCTGTTTTCTCTGCAACGTCGGAGGCTGAAGGGTGACTTTATGGAGGTTTACAAAATTATGAGGGGCATGGATAGGATAAATAGGCAAAGTCTTTTCCCTGGGGTCGGGGAGTCAAGAACTAGAGGGCATAGATTTAGGGTGAGAGGAGAAAGATATAAAAGAGACCTAAGCGGCAACATTTTCACGCAGAGGGTAGTGCGTGCATGGAATGAGCTGCCAGAGAAAGTGGCGGAGGCTGGTACAAATGCAACATTTAAGTGGCGTTTGGATGGATATATGAATAGGAAGGGTTTGGAGGGATATGGGCCGGGTGCTGGCAGGTGGGACTAGATTGGGGTGGGATATCTGGTCGGCATGGACGGGTTGGACCGAAGGGTCTGTTTCCCTGCTGTACATCTCTATGACTCTATGAGCTGTCACCTCTCAGTCAGGTCGGGTCGTTGTGTGCAGTAACGAGGTAGCTTCTTCCAGGATGGAGGGAGGGTTTGTCAGGGTGAGGGTCAGGGTGAGGAGCGTCAGGGGTGTGGGATACTGACTGCGGGAGACACCGTGCCCCTCAGTGAGAGACCCTGATGGAACCTGTACACTGCGGGGAGACACCTTGATGGGCCAATGGGATGTAAGCTGGGGGAGACGTTAGCAGGTGGACACGACATGGGGGGTGGGGGGGGGGATGGAGTGTCTGATGGGGTCTACACCGGAGCAGTGCAGATTGTAGTGAGCGCATCCAAAGATCTGTCACTGGAGGAGGTTGTGGGGCGGAGAGGGATTGGGCATGTACACTGAGGGTGAACAATATGGCAACAAGTAATACAGAGGCCGACTAGAGGCAGACGGTGACACTGCCCAAGAACCTGAAGGGGCCTGGGACAGGAGCCGCCATTTCTGTAGCACCTTTAACCCAATGAGAATATTCCTGGGGGAGCCAGGCAGACACAAGGGGGAGATGAGTGAGCCCGGGGCATGGGTGGGGGCGGTCAGCTGAGTTCGGGGTGATCTGCCAATCCCCAGGATGGAATGAAGTGGACAGTGAGCCTGTGGTCTGGGGAGAGCTGGGGTGTACACAGTGTGTGTTTCAATCACACACACTCAGCCCGGTTACTTTGAAAAACTTGTCGTGACCTTTAAAAGCTGATCCTGTCCGTCACAGTGCGGGTGAGGACTCACATCATTTGCTGCAGAGGCCAGTCAATCCACCCAGTTTGTCCTTCTCTAACACACGCTTCCTCAACGGGAATGCACTGTAACATAATTGACGAATTGCGGACGCTGTTTCTGAAATGCGAACTTTTCAAACATGTGTTGATTGTAATGCAATTACATCACCAACAGAAGCATTGTTTCCAAAGCGTAATTTTTCGATAACACGAGATTGTACAAGAACTCACCCATCGCGTTTTAGAAGGACGCTCTGTACTGATGCTTACAATTCCCCCGTACCTCTGCCTGTCCCTCCTCATTGAGACATCTCTCTGGCTTTCCCTTTACTGCTCAGAGGATTTACTGCCTTCACCCTGTTGGGGGCACAGAGATTTCTTCCCAACTCCCTGTTTGATTTGTTGGCGATGTTTGTGTCTCGACGGCCTGCACCCTGCTGCAGATTCTCCATCACATGGCCACTATCTGTGCTTGGGTGGCAGCTGGTGCAGGAGTATGTGTCATCTCAGGAGACCTCCAATCCCTTCCCAAAGATACACATTTCGCGAAGATGCTGACATTTTCACTGCAGTGTAGGAGGGTGATGGGGACCTTGGTTCAGGGCCATAGATAAATGAACAATGGTCTTTACCTCAGGGTGAGGGAGATCAAAATTAGGGGATCCATTTTTATGGTGGGAGGAAAAGGATTTAAAAAATGAGGAGCAATGTTTCAATACAGAGAGTGATTCGTGTGTGGAATGAACAGCCAGAGGAAGTGGTGGATGTGGGTGCAGTTACAACCATTTGGATAGGGTCATGAATAGGAAAGGTTTGGAGAGATATGGCAAAAGTGAGGACTGCAGATGCTGGAAATCAGAGTTTAGATTAGAGTGGTGCTGAAAAAGCGCAGTATCCGAGGAGCAGGAAAATCGACATTTCGGGCAAAAGCCCTTCATTGGTCCTGATCAAAACGTCGACTTTCCTACTCCTTGGATGCTGCCTGACCAGCTGTGATTTTCCAGTACCACTCTAATCTAGACTTGGAGGGATATGGGCCAAGCACAGGCAGGTGGGACTCGTTTAGTTTGGGAAAATGGTCAGCATGGACGAGTTGAACCGAAGGTCTGACTCCATGCTGTACATCTCTATGACTGTAAATGGGACTAGATTAGGTTAGGATAGCGGGTCAGCATGGACAAGTTGGACTGAAGGGTCTGGCTCCATGCTGTATGACTCAGTGATTGGTCTCTTTGCTTGTCCAGAAGTGCCCACACCATTGGCATTCGGCAGATGTGACTGCTTTGCCCGGGGGCTCAGTGAGGAGTGACTGTTACCTGTGTCAGGGTGAGAATGTCACCAGTAATATGTGGGGACACCCCCAACCACTGCTACCCCTCCCCACTTATTCAGCAATGATCATGTCCCCTCTCAGCATTCACTGCTCCTCACTCCCTGCTACTGCTTGATTCTCTGCCTCCCTCTGGCAGCCCACAGGCCTGAAGGTGAGAACAAAGTAACAGTACAGCACAGGAAGAGGCCATCACAGCCCATCACAGCCTTGGAGACCAGTGAATATTCGAGAGGGATGTGAGAAGATGCTTCAGAGTGGAGGGCACGGAGGGCAGCTGTGTGGGAGAATGTTTAGGGAGCCCTGCTCTGGGAGTCCCACCTGAGGTAGGCCTGAGTGAGAGACACTTCCCCGAGCAACGGGTCCACAAGTCACCGTCATCACTGCGCCGCACGGCATGCCAGTCAGTTTGGTGAAATGTCAACCTCTAAAACTCAATCGCAAACTCTACAACTATGGAAGCAATAGCGAAGAACTCAAAGCAATTAACATTAGAGAGGAAAGGCTCGGGGGGGGCATGAAAAGGCCAAAGTTGACAAATCCCCTGGATACCATGGGTTATAGCAGAAAATTCTAAAAGAAGATAAAATAGCAGAGAGGGTATCATTACAGAGGCCTTTCATACCTGCACTGGCATAACGTCACTAAATTAATAGCCCAGATTAACCAATTCATTACATCTGGAACGGGAAAAGAATCTCACAGTAACAGAGCCATCCTTGATTGCTGGAACCATCCCTTCCAGTAAAGCCTGGTCTGCCCTACATGTGACTCCAGACCAGGGCAATATGGCTGACCTTTAACTGCCCTCTGAAATAGCCTCAAGGGCAATTAGGGATGGGCAAGATGTGCTGGCTCTGACATATAATAGAATCACAGAATCCCCACAATATGGAAACAGGCCATTTGGCGCATCAAGTCCACACCAACCCTCCGTAGAGTATCCCACCCAGACCCATTTTCTTACTCGATTACTCCAGAAATGTCACCCACATTCCATGAAGGAATTTAAAAATGAAACAGTGTGAGTTTCCTCTGGGTGCTCTGGTTCCCTTCCACGGTCCAGAGACATGCAGGTTAGGGCGGGTTGGCCATGGGAAAATGCCCATTGTGTTCAAGGATGTGCAGGCTAGGGAACCGCAGGGTTACAGGGATAAGGTGGGATGCTCTTCGGAGGTTAGTGTGGACTCGATGGGCTGAATGGCCTGCTTCTACGCTAAAGGGATTCTATGATTCTATTCTAAGATTCCCAGATCTGAAAATAGCTCCAGTGGATTGGAAAGTAACAAACTTTAGAACAATCAAAAAATGTGGTGCTGGAGAAGCACAGCAGGTCAGGCATCATCCGAGGAACAGGAGAGTCAACGTTTTGAGCATAAGCTCTTCATCGGAAATGAAGGGGGATGGGAAATAAATGGGAGGGGTGGGGGGCTGGGGGGAAGGTAGCGGGAAAGGCGATAGGTAGATGAAGGTGGGTGGTGAAAGTGACAGGTTGGAGAGGAGGGTGGAGCGGATAGATGGGAATGAAGATGGACAGGTGGGACAGGTCAAGAAGGAGGTGCTGAGTTGGAAGGTTGGATCTGGGATAAGGTGGGGGGAATAGGGAGATCACCAAACTGGAGAAATCCATATTGATCCCATGTGATTAGAGGGTCGCCAGGCGTAAGATGAGGTGTTCTTCCTCCAGGCGTTGGTTGGCTAGAGTTTGGCAGTGGAGGAGGCCCAGGACTTGCATATCCTTGGCGGAGTGGGAGGTGGAGTTGAAGTGTTCGGTGATGGGACGGTGGGGTTGATTGCTGCGTGTGTCCTGGAGATATTACACCTCTTGCGGTGGCAAGAGAAGGTGCCAGGAGGGGAGGGTGGGTTGGTGAGGGCCGTGGACCTAACGAGTAAAACACAGATCAAGATTGAAAGATGTATCTAAGATCAGAGGGCAAACGTTTAAGGTGAGGAGTAAGTGGTTTAGAGGAAATATGAGGCTGTTTTGTTTCACCGAGAGGGTGGTAAAAGTATGGAGCTGACTGGCTGAGAAGGTTGGTGGAGGCAGGTACTCTGGCAACATTTAAGAAACATCTGGATGAGCACTTAAGATGCCAGGGAACAGTCGGCTATGGCAGGTGAATGGAATTTGGGTAGTTTACTGCAGAGAGATGGTGGATCAAAGGAAGTGTTTCAATGCTGTATGACTCTGTGATTCTGAAGGACTAAACGGAAAACTACCGATCAGTTGTCTTAACATCAGCCATTCCGGAAAATTCTATCAAGAGTTATTAACGGAGTGTTCAAAGATCAGTTTGAAATATGATTAGTCAGAGTTAGGATGGTTTTCTGAACGGGTAATCCTGCCTGGTAAATCTGGACGAGGGCTTTGAAAATAGAGTCATAGAGATGTACAGCACAGAAACAGACTCTTCGGTCCAACCTGTCCATGCCGACCAGATATCCCAACCCAATCTAGTCCCACCTGCCAGCACCCGGCCCATATCCCTCCAAACCCTTCCTATTCATATACCCATCCAAATGCCAATTAACTGTTGCAATTGTACCAGCCTCCACCACTTCCTCTGCCAGCTCATTCCATACACGTACCACCCTCTGTGTGAAAAAGTTGCCCCTTAGTTCTCTTTTATATATTTTTTTCAGCTAGACTATTAAGACCTCTCGGAATCCTAGTAGCACACAAACCCACCAACACTCTCAAACAAAAACTAACAAACTTAAAAGACCCAGTACAACCCATGGACAAAACCAACATCATCTACAAAATTCCATGCAAGGACTGCCACAAACACTACGTAGGACAAACAGGAAGAAAGTTAGCCACCAGGATACA
>NC_057748.1:21621107-21642515 GCF_004010195.1 Chiloscyllium plagiosum | reverse complement strand
GCACAAAGCCATGTTGACTATCCCTAATCAGTCCTTACCTTTCCAAATACATGTACATCCTGTCCCTCAGGATTCCCTCCAACAACTTGCCCACCAGCGGCGTCAGGCTCACTGGTCTAAAGTTCCCTGGCTTGTCCTCCTTAAACAGTGGCACCACGTTTACCAACCTCCAGTCTTCCGGCACCTCACTTGTGACTATCAATGATATAAATATCTCGACAAGGGCCCCAGTAATCACTTCTCTAGCTTCCCATAGAGTTCTAGCTTACACCTGACTAGGTTCAGGGGATTTATCCAGCCTTTATGTGTTTCAAGACATCCAGCACTTCCTCCTCTGTAATCTGAACATTTTGCAAGGTGTCACCATCTATTTCCTCCATATTCTTTTCCATAGTAAATACTGATGCAAAATGCTCGTTTAGTATCTCCCCCATTTTCTGCAGCTCCACACAAAGGCCGCAATTGTAAAGAATGGGCAGATAACTGGAGGACCACACAAGGGCCCTTGGGAAGGGGCTGATAGATTAGATAGAGGGTCGGGTAAAAGAGAAAAATCAGAGGGTGGAAAAAAGTGATTTTCAATCAGGGTTCAGTCTTTGAAGCTCAGCCATTGACAGCTGACGTGAATGATAATGTCTCTATGGTCACTGATGATACAAAGCTGAGAAGGAATATAAGCTGTGGGAAGGACACAAAGAGTTAAAAGATATATGGAGAGGTTCCATGAGTGGACAAGAAGGTGACAAGTGGACTATAATCAGACACACAGGAGAATTGAAGTGTGGAATGCAGGGAAATGTGGAGGTTATTCACTTCTGTGTAGTGAATATGCAGAAACACATATCCATGTGTATACTTACATACAAAACATAAATATACTGTACGTGCTGCAAAGTGTGTATTTGTATAGAATGATGAGAATAACGAAGTGGAAGCTGGTAGGATCTGAGTGATGTGGGCTACAGTGAGATTTGTGCCAGAACCGTGTGAGAAATCTGGCGAGGTCCCATCTCAACACTCACCGCACCTTGCTCCATTGCTTGTGCGTTTGCCAGACACTGAGGCAAGTTTCTCGCTGGCCACCAACGGGATGCCAATCAAGGGGGACTATTGCTCATTATTAACAGCCAGCCTTGTTCATACTCAGGATCCTTTCACCCTGGACGCTCCAAGCTAAACAGTGAGAACCAGTGATTTCAGCTGATTGCCGGCCATGAGGAGTCTCAATGTCACTCAGTGGCGAATACATCTCAGGGCACGCTGCAGGGACACAAACCACAGACTTTGGCGTTTGGCATCCCCTCCCAACTATTATGGCACCTCTGAAGGCACTGAGCTGGACTGCAGGGTCTACTGGCAAATGTAAAGGAACATTGTACCTGGCTCATGGATTGGACCAGGCTCCATCTCAGGGTTGATCACCTGCTCTCTTAACACCTCCTGAACACTGAGCATTCCAGCCTCTGCAAACAAGATTTACTGGCACTGGAGGGTTTGAGCTATAGGGAGAGGCTGGATAACCTGGCACCTTTTTCCCTAGAGCGTCGGAGACTGAGCAGTGACTTTATAGAGGCTTATAAAATCCTGAGGGGCATGGATAGGGTGAATAGCCAAGGACTTTTTTCCCAGGGTGGGGTAGGGCAGTCCAAAACTAGAGGGCATAGGTTTAAGATGAGAGGAGACAGATTGAAAAGGGACTTAAGGAGCAACTTCTTCATGCAGTGGGTGGTATGTGTATGGAATAAATAGTAGGTGCTGAGGAGAGTACAATTACAATGTTTAGATTAGATTAGATTACATTACAGTGTAGAAACAGGCCCTTCGGCCCAACAAGTCCACACCGACCCGCCGAAGCGAAACCCACCCATACCCCTACATTTACCCCTTACCTAACACTACGGGTAATTTGGCATGGCCAATTCACCTGACCCTGCACATCTTTTTGGACTGTGGGAGGAAACCGGAGCACCCGGAGGAAACCCACGCAGACACGGGGAGAACGTGCAAACTCCACACAGTCAGTCACCTGAGGAGGGAATTGAACCCGGGTCTCAGGCGCTGTGAGGCAGCAGTGCTAACCACTGTGCCACCGTGCCGCCCACTAAAGGCATTTGAACAGGTCCATGGTTAGGAAAGGTTTAGAGGGCTATGGGTCAAACACAGGCAAATGGGGCTAGTTCAGTTTAGGAAACCTGGCTGGCATCGCTGAGATGGGCCGAAGAGCCTGTTTCAGGACTGTATGACTCCATGATTCTATGTTGTGTCAGGCCTGTTAGCTCATTGGCAATTCAGCCAGGCAACCTGTGCTGCTGGGCCTGGGGCAGCAGTCGAGGGAATTGGGTATTGTCAGTCATGGGGGTCTGTACACATACTGCTCACAGTCCCGGGGTGAATGGGGGTCTGGGGTAGGATGCCTGCATTGCTCATTTGGAGGGTGGAGGGCTGGAGGGACAGTGGGGGAATCACTGTTTTCAGAGTGACAGTAAAAACAGTTGAGGAACGGTGGCAAATATTTAAGGTAATAGTTCAGAGTTCAAAACAAAAACATATCCCAGAGAGAAAGAAGGATTGTGGGAAAGGGGTGAACTAACCATGGTTAACCTAAAGGTAGCATCGAGTGGGGCAAAGATTACGAGTAAGCTAGATGTTTGGGGAAGTTTAAAAACTAACAAAACAAATTAAAATGGGGAGTGAATAAAGGGGTTTGTTGGCAGTGACTCCCTCCACGGCCTCCATTGGCCATCTCCTGGCCCGGCCTGGCCCAGTATGGCGGTCCCTTGGCCTGAAGTGTTGTTTTCTGGCCCCGAGGTGATTCCCCACCTCGCCAGCCTTGGACTGAGGCCGACTACAGGCTGGAGGCCAGGTGCCAGTGTGGACTGGGTCAGGGGACTGTTATTCTGAATGTTTTTTTTCCTGAAGAATTTGTACTACAGTGGGTCCTGCAGGAGCAGCACCAGGCATACCTGAAGATGAGGGGTCAACCTGATGAAGCTACCAAACAGGATGACCTGTGTGCCAAACAGCATCAGCAGTAAGTGATGGACAGGGGAGAAAGTAAGGACGGCAGATGCTGAAGAGTCAGAGCCCAAAAGTGTGGTGCTGGAAAAGCACAGCAGGTCAAGCAGCATCCGAAGAGCAGGAAAGCTGATGTTTCGGGCGTAAGCCCTTCATGAGATGCTGCCTGACCTACAGTGCTTTTCCAATGCCACCCTTTTCAACTCCAACAAGTGATAGACAGAGCTAAGCAATCACAACCAAGATCCAGGTCTAAGTTCTAGAGTTTTGCTACATCTAGTTGTGAATGGTGGTGGACATTTAAACAACTCATTGCAGGAGGAAGCTCCTCAAACATCCCCAACCTCAATGATGGAAGAGTCCAGCACATCAGTACAAAAGATAAGGCTGAGGCATTCACAGCACCGAGTGGATGATCCATCTCAGCCTCCTCCAGTGGTCCCCAGCATCACAGAGTCCAGCCTTAGCCAATTCGATTCACTCCACGTGTTATCAAGAAACAATTGGAGGCGCTGGATACTGCAAAGACTATGGTCCTTTAATACATTCTGGTAATAGTCCTAATAATCCTAGATTTAGAAACTGCCATGCCGTGAGCCAATATCTACCTGACAATGTGGAAAATTGCCCAGATATGTCCTGTGTGTAAAAAGCAGGACAAATCCAATCTGGCCAATTTCTGTTGTCTACTGTGAAGACATTTATTCAACTTCCCTGCCATTTCTGAGATCCCCCAGCCTCGTTCTCAAAGTGTCTATGTTCACTTTGGCTTCTTTCTTACTTTCTACATATTTTAGAGAAACTCTTGCTGTCCATTTTGGTATTACATGCAAGTTTATCCTCAAAGTTTATTCACTCCCCATTTTAATTTGTTTTGTTAGTTTTTAAACTTCCCCAAACCTCTAGCTTACTCGTAATCTTTGCCCCACTTGATGCTACCTTTAGGTTAACCATGGTTAGTTCACCCCTTTCCTACAATCCTTCTTTCTCTCTGGGATATGTTTGTTTTGAACTATGAAATATTACCTTAAATATTTGCCACCGTTCCTCAACTGTTTTTACTGATAAAACCCTTTCCCTGACTATAGACCAGTGAGCCTGATGTTGATGGAGGGCAAGTTGTTGGAGGGAATCCTGAGGGACAGGATGTACATGTATTTGGAAATGCAAGGACTGATTAGGCACATTTTTCCATTCTCTAAGGAGGGTGCTTCCCTGATTTTCTTGATTCCCATGGCCCTGATCATTCCCGCAAAAGGTAAAGGCTTTCCGTGAAAGATCTCTGCCAGGTGACCACTCAGCCTTCTGTGCTGAAGGACTGTCCCTGTCAACGCCACAGGAAACACAGCGGCCAATTTGCGCACAGGAAGCTCCCAAAACAGGAACCCGATCATCCCCGCATGATCTTACCTTGACGAACAGTAGCTGATGGATAAATGTGGGCCCCGGGGTCACCATGGAAACCACTCCTGCGCCTTTTGGAAATTTTTTGCCTGGGTTCCATTAAAACCTCCTGGGGATATAGAGTGGTCCTGGGCGACCATCCAAAAGAGAGAGACTGCTCTGTCAACAAGTTGTTCCCTCCAAAACACCACTCCGTGTCCCCACATCCGTATGCTCTCCACCCTCTCCCTCCCTCCCATTGCCATCCCCATCCCCATCCCCAGAGGTGAAAGCTCTTCCTGAGAGACAGCATGGGATGATGTAACATTGCTGCACACTCACTGTAAGGGGCTCTGCCTTTATACCTGCTTTGGTCATCAGTTGGGGAGAAAGTGAGGGCTGCAGATGCTGGAGATCAGAGCTGAAAATGTGTTGCTGGTAAAGCGCAACAGGTCAGGCAGCATCCAAGGAACAGGAGAATCGACGTTTTGGGCATGAGCCCTTCTTCAGGAATGAGCCCTGAAGAAGGGCTCATGCCCGAAACGTCGATTCTCCTGCTCCTTGGATGCTGCCTGACCTGCTGCACTTTTCCAGCAACACATTTTCAGCTTTGGTCATCAGTTGCCTTGCCACTCAGAGTGACTTTCCCAGTGTGTCGCAGGTAGATAGGATAGTGAAGAAGGTGTTTGGTATGCTTTCCTTTATTGGTCAGAGTATTGAGTACAGGGATTGGGAGGTCATGTTGCGGCTGTACAGGACATTGGTTAGGCCACTGTTGGAATATTGCGTGCAATTCTGGTCTCCTTCCTATCAAATAGATGTTGTGAAACTTGAAAGGGTTCAGAAAAGATTTACAAGGCTGCTGCCAGGGTTGGAGGATTTGAGCTATAGGGAGAGGCTGAACAGGCTGGGGCTGTTTTCCCTGGATGGGTCGGAGGCTGAGGGGTGACCTTATAGAGGTTTACAAAATTATGAGGAGCATAGATAGGGTAAATGGGCAAAGTCTTTTCCCTGGGGGTGGGGAAGTCCAGAACTAGAGGGGATAGATTTAGGATGAGAGGGGAAAGATATAAAAGAGATCTATGGGGCAACATTTTCACACAGAGGGTGGTACGTGTATGGAATGAGCTGCCAGAGGAAGTGGTGGAGGCTGGTACAATTGCAACATTTAAAAGGCATCTGGATGGGTATATGAATAGGAAGGGTTTGGAGGGATATGGGCCGAGTGCTGGCAGGTGGGACCAGATTGGGTTGGGATATCTGGTCAGCATGGTCTATTTCCATGCTGTACATCTCTATGACTTTATGACTCTAAACTATTAGCTCTGCCCTCATCCCCTTCTAATTATCTTTATGTAAGCTTAGTATAGTTGTTCTAGACCCGAGTTCCTCCCTCTCAAACTGAATGTTAAATTATATCATGTTATAAACACTGTCTCCAAGGGTATCTTTTACTCTGACATCATTTATTACATGTGCCTTATTACACATCATCAACTCCAAAATAATTGTTTCTTGGTTGAATCCACAATAAATTGTCCTAAATACACTCTATGAATTCTTCCTTGTGCCTACCATTGTCAATGTGACTTTGTCAATCTAATGAAGATTAAAGTCACTCATGATTAATGGATTGCCCATTTTACATGCTCTCCTTATCTCTTGATTTATTCTCTGCCCTACCCTGTAGTTACTGTGAGGGAGCCTATAGATTACTCCCACAATGCCTTCTTCCCTTTTTCATTTCTTACCTCCACCCATAAGGATTCTATACCATTTGATCAAGTTCATTTCTTGCTATTGTACTTACTCCATCTCATACCAACAAAGCCCTCCTGCCTTCCTTTTGAAAATGCATGTAGCCCTGAAGATGTAGTTCCCAACTTTGATCTCTGTGTAATCATATCTCTGTCACAGTGATAAGATCAAACCCATTAACCTCCATTTATTTCATTTATTTTGCTGTAATTACTTCATGCAAGTAAAGAGCCATTAAGTTTGCTTTTTTTCCCCCATTTTCTCCCACTTTTGCACATATTTACTGCTGTTTTGCTGTATTTGTACACTCTGAGCCTTCCTACCCCTTGCTGGGTATGGTTATATAAATAGCTGCCCTGTAATGTTGCCATATCCTCTTACTTCGTAAGTCTACATTCACCCTCTCCCAAACCCCACCTCCCTCTAATTAATCAGAAGTCCTCTCTGCAGCCCTAGTTATTTGATTCACCAGGACAGTGAAAGTGAAGCCTGCCCCACCAGGACATCTCCCTTCTGCTGCAGTACTGGTGCTAGTCCATAACAAGCTGAAACCCATTCCTCCCACACCGATCTCTGAACCATGTCTTTAACTCCTTTCCTTTATTTATCCAATGCCAATTTACCCATGGCTCAGGTAGCAATTGCGATTATTTACCTTAGAGGTTCTGCTTTTCAGTTTGGCTCCTAACTGTTCAAAATGTTTCAGCAGAAACTCCTTCCTCACCCTAAACACTGTGCCGATAGTAGTCATGATTTGGAGATGCTGGTGTTGGACTGGGGTGTACAAAGTTAAAAATCACACAACACCACGTTATAGTTCAACAGGTTTAATTGGAAGCACACTAGCTTTCGGAGTGTTGTGCGATTTTTAACTTTAAACACTGTGCTATTGCATCTATTACAATAATTTCTAACATTTCCCCAATAACAGATGTCAAGCTAATTAGTCTTTAGTTATCCTTGTCTCCTTCCCTTTTTGAAAAAAGGATGTTACTTTGGCAGTTTTCCAATCCTCTGGCACTCTTCCAGAATCTAAGGATTCTTGGCAGATTACCGCAAATATATTCACTATCTCCGAAACTACTTTCTGTAATATCCTCGGATGACTCCCATCAGGTCCAGGAGACTTATCGACCTTTAGCCCCACCAGTTCCCTAAATACTTATTTCTCCAGTAATAGCTATTGTATTTCTTGTCTCGCCCACTTTTGATCCACGACTATTAATTTTTTGGAATGACATCAGTATCTTCTACTGCGAAGATTGATGCAAAGTATTTATTTAACTTCTCCACCATTTCCTGGTTCGTTATGATTAATTCACCCCAGCCTCATTCTCTATGTCTCTTTTGGCCTCTCTCTTCCTTTTGATATATTTATAGAAGCTCTTCCCGTCTGTCTTGATATTACTTGCAAGTTTACCCTAAAGGGTCATCTCTAAAGGGTCATGTTTTTGTTGATTTTTTAAAAAATTTCCCAGTCCTGTAGCTTATGACTAATGTTTACACAACGGCGTCAATTTTTCTTTCAATTTGAAGCTATTTCCACTGCTTGGGAATTCTAGAACTGGGGGGTGGGGGGGGGGGGGGGGAGCATAGTCTAAAAATTAGGATCAGACTATTCAGGAGAGATGTTAGGAAGCATTTTACACACAAAGAATGGTAGAAGCTTGGAACTTTCTTCTACAATTGGTAGTTGATGCTAGATCAATTGTTCAATCTGAGATTTTTTTAAATTAAAGAAATATATTAAGGGAAATGGGCCAAAGGCAGGTATTTGGAGTTAGGCCACAAATCAGCCATGATCCCATTGAATGATGTAATAGGCTGGAGGTGCTGAATGGACCTTACCTATACCTATGCTTCTATCCTTAACTTCCATGGGTGGCTGATCTCTTTTCCAGAATCCGTCTTTCTCACTGGGAATATATATTTTTGTTATGAGCCATTCAACTTGCTGAAATCTACATAGGCTGCATTAAACACATTACCTTCATTGATATTCCTGGTTACCTCCTCAAAACATTCAAACAAATATGTCAAAAATGACCTTCCCTTAACAAATCCGTGCCGACTGTCTCTGGTTAAGCTATATCTCTCCAAGTGCAGATAGGGTTAGGGTTCTTTCCTGGTAAAAACAATGACTGCAGATGCTGGAAACCAGATTCTGGATTAGTGGTATGACAATAAAGCTTTATTCCTGATGAAGGGCTTTTGCCCGAAACGTCGATTTCGCTGCTCCTTGGATGCTGCCTGAACTGCTGTGCTCTTCCAGCACCACTAATCCAGAATTAGGGTTCTTTCCTGTAGAATTCTTTCTCATAGCTACTCCACCACTGCAAGTTAGACTGATTGGCCTGTAATTTTCTAGTCTGCCTCTTCCTTTCTTTTTAAACAGTGGGATAACGATAGCATTGTCCTCTAATCTTCTGGCACCTCACCTGTGGCCAGAGAAGATTTGAAAATTACTCCTAATTACAGCTACTAAGGCCCCTAATATCTCCTTCATTGCCTCTCTCTGCAGCCTCAGCTCCATCTCATCCAGACCTGTATATTTATCCACTTATAAAGCTGCTAAACCTCCTCTCCATCTAAATTGCTCCTAATATTTCATAGTCCCACACCCCGATGTCGATACCCTTGTCATCCTTTTCCATTGTGAAAACTGACTATTCACTGAGGACTGTGCCCACACACAGATTATCTCTGCGCTCCCTACTCTTCCCCTAATTATTCTCTTGCTCTTAATAGATTTGAAAAACCCCTTTGGGTTTTCTTTTACACTCTCTTTCCTTCCCTAATTTCCCTTATAAATTCCCCCCTCCCCACACGTTTCATATTTCGAGGACTTGATCATACTTCGCCCTTGGTAATTGCCATACGTTTTGGGTTTTTTTTTCCCTTTTAACAATATCCCTTGATATCCAGGCTTCTCTGGTCTTGAGCTCACCCTTTGCCTTTTCGGGAACAGACTTGGTTTGTACTCTCACTATTTTTCTTTAGTGCTATCTGTCTATCACTGCTCTAAGGTAGCTACTCTCAGTGCAAATTGGACCAATTTATGTCTTGTCACAGTAAAATTAGCCTTTCTCCAATTTGTTCCTGGCCCATCCTTATCCTTTTCCACAGTTGTCGTAATGCTTCCCTACTGATATGCCTGGGCTCATTTCTGAATTACAGGTCCAAAACTGCCTGTTTCCTTGTTGGGCTTTCTCACATCAAGTCAGCGTGTGGCCTCAAGGAGACAGAGCAGAACCGTAGTCAATGGGAATCAGAGGGGAAAATTTCTGTTGTTTGGAGCCACATGCACAAGGAAAGTGGGTTGTGGTTGTTGGAGGTCAGTCATCTCAGCTCCAGAATATCTCTGTAGGAGTTCCTCAAGCCCAACCATCTTCAGCTGCTTCATCAATGACCTTCCCTCCACCAATAAGGTCACCAACAAGAATGTTTATCGATGATTGACTGCTTAGTATCTGGTGCTGGGCATTGCACAATGTCCTAATACAGCAAGAGCTGGATGATATCCAGGCTCAGACTGACAACTGGCAAGACAAATGCCAGTCAAAGACCATCTCCAGAAAGAGAGAATTCAACCACTGAATCCTCCACTTATCAACATCATGGGGACTTACGATTGATGAGAAACTCAACCGGACTTGTTATTTAAATGATTGTGTGATTTTTAAACTTTGTCCACCCCAACACCAGGTTATAGTCCAACAGGGTTTATTTTAAAGCATCCCAAAGTTTGTACTTTCAAATAAACCTGGCAATTTCATTTTGTGAACATAGCGGCTACAACAGCAGGTCAGAAACAAGGAATGCTGTGGTGAGTAACTCACCTCCTGACTCTCCAAAGCCTGTCCACCACCTACAAGGCACAAGTTTGGAGAGTGAGGGAATATTCTCCATTTGCCCGGATGACAGCAGTCCCACCAATAAAAGAAACTTGATAGCATTCAGGACAAAGCAGCCCGCTTGATTGGCACCACACCCACAAACACCCACTCGCTCCATCACCGACAACCAGCTGTTAGTACAATTGTAGGCAGTGCACATTGCTCTGTGCTAAATCACTAGGTTCCTCTGATAGTACCTTCCAAACCTGTGATATCTACTATCAGGAAGGACAAGGGCAGTCGATATGGGGGAACACTACCTCCTGCAAATTTCCTTCCAAGCCACTGACCATCCTGACTTGGAAATATATTGGCTGCTCCTTTACGGTCGCTGTGTCCAAACCCTGGAATTCTCTCCCTAACAGCAGTGTGGGTCAACCCAGCATACAGACTCACCACCACCTCAAGAGCCGCTAGGGATGGGTAGTAAATGCAACATGAAGTAAACAAGAAATAAATCAACTGGCTCACAGATGTCATGACGTCTCTGCAGCAGGCTGGATTTAAACCTGGGTCTCGTAGCCCAGAGATGGGGACACTACCATCACAACACAGGGGGCCCCTCCGCCCAACCCATTCCTGCATACCCTCTTCTATTAACAGTGATTTTGAGCCATTTACCCACAGCGGCCAACCACAGCGCTTCATGCTGGCTCCTTAGTGACAAATCGAGGTTTCATGTCACTCCACTGCTTTGTGTTTTGTTTCAGGTCTGAGCGATCGTGCAGTGACCTGTCTGATATTGTAACACTGATCTGTTAAAACTGGCAAGGAAACAAACCAAGTACTTTGATATATGCTGCGCCTGTTCCCATTCTCATGTTTTTAAGTTCTGGCCCAGAATTAACCCTTAATTCACAAAGTTTAAAGTCACGCAACACCAGGTTATAGTCCAACAGGTTTATTTGGAAGCACTAACTTTCAGAGCGCTGCTCCTTCATCAGATGGCTAGTGGGGCAGGATCAAAGGACACAGAATGTACAGTAAAAGATCAAAGTATTACGTAACTGGTAACAATAAAGTTGAACAAACCTAGACAGTTTGTTCAATATATTGGATCAGTTGCATGCCACTGTGATCTTTTACTATACATTCTGTGTCCTATGACCCTGCCCCACTAGCAATCTGATGAAGGAGCAGCGCTCTAAAAGTTAGTGCTTCCAAACAAACCTGTTGGACTATAACCTGGTGTTGCGTGACTTTAAACTTTGTGCATCCCAGTCCAACACCAGCACCTCCTCAACATTAATTCACAATGGGAGCCCTCAGCTGACGTCACAATTAAAAGTTGTCTTTGGCATTCGAACAGTTAAAGTTGGACCTGTCATCTCAAAGAATGTTCCTGTAGTGACAGAGGTTCCCAGGGTACAAACACTCGACATTGGTGTAACACCTTTGGTATGATGTGGATTCCAAGAATGCTGCGCTTGAGAGCAGCTCCTTCACATGCAAAGAACTGAGGGGAGCAGACATTCATGAGAGAGAGAGAGCGAGAGCGAGAGAGAGAGAGCGCGCACACACAAATAGAGAGACAGACAGACAGACAGAGGGAGAGAACAAACTCTTTCAAGGGTCAGTCCCTCAGGGAAGACATATGCTGTGGATTGGAGTGGAGGGTAAAATAGACTCTTGTAGCTAAGAGTTGAAACTTTATTGCTGGAACAGCACAGCAGGTCAGGCAGCATCCAGGGAACAGGAGATTCGACGTTTCGGGCACAGGCCCTTCTTCAGGCCCTTCCTGAAGAAGGGCCTGTGCCCGAAACGTCGAATCTCCTGTTCCCTGGATGCTGCCTGACCTGCTGTGCTGTTCCAGCAATAAAGTTTCAACTTTGATCTCCAGCATCTGCAGACCTCACTTTCTCCTCTTGTAGCTAAGAAACTAGAGCAACTGGAGGCCATTCTGTCCAACAAGATTGTTCTGCTATTCAAGACACTCATCGCTGACCTTCAACCTCAACTTGCCTTTGCTGCCTGTGCCTCAGATTACTGACTGAGCGATCCAACGTCTGTCACCCCTCAACTTGAAATATATTCAACAATGGGTCAGCCATTACACTCCGACAGAGAATTACAAATTTTTAACTTTGCCAAAATGCTTTCAATGAAGACGTTTCTCTTCATCTCTGTCCAAAACAGTTAGCCCTCCCCCAATCAGGAGGCTATGTCCCCATGTCCCAGATTCACCTTAACCAGAGTAAAACAGCCAGCGTCAACCCTGCCAAAGCCCCTTCGGAATATGGTTTATATCAATGAACCCGGGACATCAAACATTCCCAGGTGAGGTACAGCACAGGGTTAGAGACGGAGTAAAACATTCTCTACAATGTCCCCAAGTACACTCAGAAGATGTAGAGCATGGAGTTAGATAGAACAAAGATCTCTCTATTCCTTTAACATGAAAGAAAACATCCCTGGACTCTGTCTCCATCAAACACTCCGAGGACAGGTTTAGACAGAGAAAAGCTCTCTGTGCTTGAGCTACACTTGGCATGTTGCAGTTGTACCTGCTCTCGGCACAGTGAGGTTTGTTATATTGTTATTCAGAAATGCTCTTATAAAAGGAAGATGCTCTTCTCATCACCAATGGCATTTTTCATCTACTAACAACCACCAGTAACTCCATGTTTTCCAGTTGCCTGTTAAGGACAATATAGACCATTAAAAAACTAAATCAAAATGGAGCAATGGAGTGGAATGAGGTGGTATTGAAGTTACCAAATTAGCAGCAGTGTTCTCTGCTGGATTAATTCAGGCTGGCTAATGGGGTAACTCAGAATGAAGTCAAGAAACCCCATACGACCAGGTGATAGAATCATGCAACATAGAAACAGACCCTACAGTCTAACCAGTCCACTCCCACCAGGTTTCCCAAACTAAACTAATCCCATTTGCCTCGGTTTAACCCATGTCCCTCGAAACCTTTCCTATCCATGTACCTGCCCAAATGTGTTTTAAGGGTCGTAATTATAGCTGCATCTACCACTTCCTCTGGCAACTTTTTCCATACACAAACCACCCAGTGTGTGTGAAAATGTTGCCCCTCAGTTGCCTTGTAAATCTTTCCCATCTCATCTTAAACCTATGCCCTCTAGTTTTGGCATTCCTTCCCCCTTCACCTTATCTATGCCTCTCATGAATTTATAAACCTTTATAAAAAGGTCAGCCCTCAGCCTCCTATGCTCCACACACAAAATCCCAGCCTATCCTTAATAGTCAAACTGCCAAGTCCCAGTAACACCTTCATAAATATTTTTCCTGTGCCCTTTCCAATTTAGTAACATCCTTCCTATAGCAGGGCGACTAGAACTGTGTGCAGTATTGCAAAAGTGGCCTCACCAACATCCTGTATAGCTGCAACATGACATCCCAACTCCTGTACTCAGTGCACTGACCAAAGAAGGTAAGTGTACCAAACACCGTCTTCACCTCCTCTCCCTGTGGAATGTTCAACAACCTAAAGGCCTCTGTCTGACAATACTCCCCAGGGCCCTACCGTTAACTGTATAAGTGCTGCATTTATTTCAATTAAACTCCATCTGCCAATCCTTGGACTATTGGCCCAGCTAATTAAGATTCCACTGTACTCTTAGATAACCTTCACTGTCCACTATACCACCAAATTTGGTGTCATCCACAAATTACTAACCATGCTTCCTATATTCCCATCCAAATTGTTTATGTAAATGATGGACAACTGTGGATCCAGCCCCAATCTCCCAGAAAATTGAGCATCCAGTCCTGTCCTTCCCTCAACCATGTTTCTGTAATTGTTCTAATATCTTCTTGCTATGTTCCCACCCATGCCGTAAGTTCAATCTGCCTAACCTGTAAGGCCTCAGACATTGAAATAAATTCAGATTAATTCATTAGTCATCCCTCATCCCCTGCTGTGTTGTTGCCTACCTTGTCTATTTAACGTGCTGTCTAACTTTGAACCATCCTTCACCCCCTGTTATCTCACTACTGCTTAGAAATCACCTCCACCCCACTGCCAGACTAGTTTAAAGCCTCCCAAGTAGCTCTGGCCAATCTCTGTGAGGACATTGATCCCCCTCCATCCATCTTGTACAGGTCACGTCTACCCCAAAAGGGGAGGTCACAATGATCCAAAAATCTGAATCCTTGCCCACACTGCCAGCTCCTCAACCACTCGCTCATCTGCTCTATCCTCTTGTAGGTCAGCAGCAAATTGGAGAGCTTCCTGCCCTTGTCAGTCAAGACTGAATCAAGAATTCCGTGGCATCTGTTAGGAGTGTCAGGTTGCTACTTGATCAAGAAGATAGAGCATAGACTCTGCATCAAGATGAATGTTGGTGCAATGGTCCTCAAAAACTTCAGTCAGTCAGTCAGAGCCTAAGGCAATCCAGAGCAGCTCAGGATAATTAACTGACTGTCTCCAAATTATTCAGTTCACATTCCCAGTCCATGTTCTAGTTGGAATGTGTGACTCAGTGAAACAGATTCAACATGTTCCTTTGCACTTGGGTCTACACAGGGATCACAAAAAGCCATTTATTGTGTTTCATATAAATCTTTACAACTTTAAATATATAAATAATTAGTCATAATATTTATCCTGAAAAAAAAAGAGATTCCATTCCAGTGTATAATACAGGTGAGCTGCTGAGGAGAATTCCCCGCTGTTTACAGCCTCTAGCAGAATAACGTCACCCACACCAGCCCCTGCACAGAGCAATCCATTTGCTGTTTCCTGCCCCCTCCTCTGTTCTGTGTTCCGGTACCTTTGCCCCTCGCTGGACAGTGCTGCTGCAGTTAGATCCACAGTTGGGGTTTGATCACAGTCCTGGCTCTGAACCAAATCGAGGCCGATCCCTTGCCTCAGGCAAGTGTAAACAAGTAGCAAGGACCAGGCGTGCCGTCAGCTCAACTATGCAGCATGCTTCGATCCCAGGAGCAGGAGGGGCCGGGTCTCCCTGAGCAAGCGAGTGACTGAGCGAGCATGGGGCTTCTGTGGCCATGCCTCAGGCCACTTCTTTCAGCTCCAGCTTAGTTAACTGTTGCACAAGCCAAATCTGCAGGGACACAAAGTCACAGCTTTCACAGACCAGCATTGAACCCTGATCTGGCCTGGTTTCCAATCCTGGGCCTGGGGTCTGCACGAATCCTGAAGGAGGTTAGGAACCAGGCAGGCACCGTGCAGTTAGCATCCTTGGCTGGGAGGAGGGTGGAAGTGGGTATTGAACATCAGCACCTGGGGGGTCTGTAGGTACCCCTGTAAAATGCCACTCAAAACGGGCAGAACCAGCTGGTGACCTGGCTTCCCCTCACGCTGTTCACTCCGATCACAGTAACCAACATTAAATACACAGAAAATATATTTTAAAATAAGCAAAATATACAGTGCAAGCAGCCTGGGTCTCCATGCAGAATCAACCACTCTCTGTCCATTTCTCACCCCAACAGAGGCATGAAGCTAAAAATCCAGTCGTCATTAGCATGGTGTCCGTATTAAGAATCAGCTTCAGTCTTTAGTGCAGATTTGTCTCTGGTTTGCAGGAGTTTGCCATGAAGATGTTAAAATCCAGTCGATCACAGTTGGAGTGATTGTGAGCAGCTGCCCTGACAGATAGAGCCCACTGACCGACTGCGATTTCAATTGGATTCTCCGTGGGATCCGAGTGTAGGACACCTGCAAATTCAGACAGGACAACGTGAATGTGACAGACAGGAGGACGGCACACCCAGCACAGGGCCAGGCCTGGAGGGTCACTGACCTACTCACAGAGCCTTTAGTGTTCATAACGCACGGCCCACCAGATCCGACCATCCTCTCGGGATACATAGCCCTCTCCCCCACCCCTTCCCCTACTCAATTGGGAACCTCTCAGCTGAGCGGAGAGCCAGAGGGCTCTTTACCGGAATCATGTTGCCTGCCCCTATCTCGGGGGGAGTCCCTTGCCATCGCTGATGTGCTTGAATTTCCGATACTTGCGCTTCCTGTGTCCTCGAGGCTGGATCACAGTGGGAGCTGCACTCGCCAGAGATCCTGGGGGGAAAAAGTCAGTCAGTCAGTCAGTCAGCCAGCCAGCCAGCCAATCAGCCTCCAGGGCTTCACAGAACCAGAGAGCAGGAGTAGGCCACTCACTCCAATCATGGTTGATCATCCAACTCATTGTTCCTGTTCCTCTACATTTCTTTTAATCCCTTTGACCCCAGGTGTTATGATCAGCTCTTTAAAATCATTCAATGTTTTGGCCTCAGCTGCTTTCTGTGGTAGGAAGACTGCTTTCTGGGTGAGGAAGTTTCTCACCGCCGTCCTAAGTGGTTTACCTCAAGTTCCGACCATGATCCCTGGTTCTGGATTTTCCCACTATCAGGACATCCTTCCTGCCTTTACCCTGTCTACTCCTGTTAGAATGAGGGGTTTCTCAAAGAAACTGAAATTCTAACTCCAATGAGTATAGGCCTAATTGACTTAACCTCTTCTCATATGTCAGTCCTGCCATCCCCAGGAATCAGGTGATTCTCCTGCTCCTCGGATGCTGCCTGACCTGCTGTGCTTTTCCAGCAACGCTCTAATCCATCCCCAGGAACCATCTGGTAAAGCTTTGCTGTACTCCCTCCAGAGCTAGAGCACTCATCCTCAGTTAAGGTGACCAAAAAAACTGCACACAACACTCCAGGTGCAGTCTCACTGAGGCCCTGCTCCTGTACTCACTATGAAGGCCAACAGCCCATTTGCCTTCTTCATCGCTGTTAGACCAGCAATGCTTACTTAGAGCGACTGGTGTCATCACACATTCCCCTCTCTCTATTAACACCCAGACAGTAATCTACCATCCTCTGTTTGCTCCTAAAATGAAGAACCTCACATTTATCCACATTATACTGCATCAGCCATGGATTTGTCCACTCACTCAGTCTGTCCAGATCCCACCTGAACCATCTCGGCACCCTCCCCACCCAGCTTTGCGTCATCTGCAAATTTGGAGGTTTTACATTTACATCCCTCATCTAAATCATTAACATATCCATCAGCCTGGATCTCGGCTACTCTGAGCTTCTAGTTAGCAGCAATGTTCCTGCTCTTGGTCACTATCTGGGCTCCTCAGCGTAGTGTGTTGGCTCTCTTAATTACAGTGCTCTCTCCATCACAACCTTCACTGCTCAGGCTCCCTCACACTAATAAGGAACATGTTGGTGAGGGCAGTAACAGAGCAGATCAAAGGGTTCCAATTGATATTGGCACTATATGGAAAACATGAAAGCAGTGACAACACTTGGAAGCAGTATTAATGAGAACAGGATATTACTACATAACACTCAGCAACACCCAAGATCCACCCAGAACCCAAAATAGTCCTCAAGACTCACCCAGCATCCAACATATTACTCAGAAGCCACCCCCAGCACCCAACACTCTCCCAGCACCCACCTAGTACCAAACGTACCACCCAAGACCACCCAGCATACCACTCAGAATCCAATATACTACTCAGACCTACTTAGCACCCAAGTGCCACTAAGACCCATCGAGTACTCTACATTACTGAGAATCCGCCCAGCACCCAACATACCACCTCAGGACCCACACTGCACCCACCCAGCACCCAAAATACCCCCCCAGCATCCAACATACCCCAGGACCCACCCAGCACCCAACATACCCCCCAGGACCACACCAACACCCACCCAACATATCCCCCCAGCATCCACCCAACATACCCCCCCAGGACCCACCCAGCACCTGTTCTAGTTGGTCACTCCCATTTGTTTGCCTTGGGTCTGACGTGTGGACACTCACCCTGTCTCTCCCGCGAAGCCGTGTTTTCAGCAGTGGTTACACACTTGCACTCGACGTGGTCTAACAACACAATCACTGCATTCTTGTTTTTACAGTGTCGGTGGGGGCATATTCTCCTCGTTACCACCTGAGAAAGAGACCGTTCAGTTAGTGCAAACCATCATCAATAAAAATAACAGCCCAGAAAGACAGAGCCTTCAGTCAGTCACAGTTTGCTGTTTGCGTTTAGCACGAGGGGGCATTGCCATCAGGCGATGGGACTGCACAGTGAGGTAGTTTACTGTTGCCTCCAGACTCCAATGGGATGCTGCACTTTTTCCAGAATTTTCCACCAACCCAAAGTCCTCAATGGTACCAGGGTGGTGGTAGGGGGGTTGGGTAAGCCAGACCACCCCGCAAGCAGGCTCCACAGCTCCCGCACTGTCCCTGCTCTCAGCACTGAAGATTCTAGAAGCCTCTCTTCCTGAGTTGGGGTCCCAAACATTGAAGAGTCAAGTGTGGAACGTTTCCCTGTAGGATTTGTTGTGGAAGCTTGCAAG
This sequence comes from Chiloscyllium plagiosum, assembly GCF_004010195.1. Lineage (NCBI taxonomy): Eukaryota > Metazoa > Chordata > Chondrichthyes > Orectolobiformes > Hemiscylliidae > Chiloscyllium > Chiloscyllium plagiosum. Next base: position 21,624,159 of record NC_057748.1, on the reverse strand, counting down.
GGATTGTCCCGCAGTATCTTTGACTTAAGCAGAGACTGAATGAGGGGGTCAAATCCTTCCCTCCATCACCCAGACCATCACTAATCCTGCAGGTTAGACAGAGCAAGCCCAACCCTATCGCAGACCAGTAAAACCCCGACTTCCCTTTGACAGCCTCCTTCCAAGATTCCCTATACAACCCCCACCTTCTCTGCAATACCTTCCTGTACCCCGCTTCTCGCACTTGCTCCCATAGTCCCAAAGCCACCACAGACCCTCATATGCTGGCACTATCTGAACCCCCCACCCCCAGTGATGCCATACGTCCTGCTCCTCACCTTGACGTGTCGCTCTTGTACCTTGGTTGCCTGGCACTTGTAGTTCCTGGTGTTGCAGCAACCAGAGCATCGCTGCACCTCCACGCAGGATGGCCACACAACAAAATTGGCGCTGGTGTGATCCACCATGCTCCGGGTGATTTCGATGACCGTGGGCCTCACCTTACACTTGGCGGGCTTGGCAAGTTCCACCACCGGCTCTGGAAGAGATCAGCAAAGCAGCTCACCACAACAACCCTGGCAAATAGAGAGAACTCCGAAAGCTCTCACCGAGTCAGGCCAGAGCTCCATCAGTCAGGGTTAGCATAATCCCTCCAATATCCCCAAAGACAAAGGGCAGACTGGGAGACAGGAATTAGCAGTGCTGCAGGCACGGCCCGCAATGGACAAGTGACAGGACAGAGGAATGAAAGGCAGAGTCAGAAGTGCAGCAGTTTGATGTAGGGACTCCAGATGGGTAGGAGCAATCCCTCCCTAAAGTATTGCTTTAAAAACCTTCCTCTTACCTCTGAATTTACCCAGTGTGCCCCAGGGAGTGAGCTAACGCTCTCTTCACACAGGCACACTCTCCTCTCTGATTCCACCCTCTCCCAAAGAGAGGCCTGGACAAAAGCCTCCAACATCAATTCTGGCAAGAGTTTACAAACCTTCCACCCCTTCAGCCCAGAAATCACAACTAAACACCCTCATTGCTGGCGATCCCGATGAGTTGCCAAGACAGACATCCAACGCCCTCCTCCCGAGGCACTCAGAAATGTGACCAATGGCTACAGCAGGAAAAACAAGTGTACTTAGACACGGGCACCCCGTCTCGATCTGTTTCGCAAACGTACCCCCCCCCCCGCCAACCAGACATCAGCAGAAACTCATTCCTCCCAGAAAAGGCTCTCACCTGGGCTCTGTGTCACTTGGACAGTTTGCCAATGGCCTTTTCCAACCACAGACACCGAGTAAAGCTTCTCCGAATCCTTGGCATCTGCACCTGAAATCAGACCCATCGCTGCTCATTATTTTGGCCCACCTCCAATCTCCATTCTACATTCACAGACTGGTTTTTGGAAACAACTGACAGCTGGAGACTGATATCACGCATTTGCGACGTGCACTTTTGAAATAAACTGAAGAAAAAAAGAAGTCACATTTAAAAAGAATGCATTTATTTAAAAAGTGCCATTTCAAAACCACCAAATGGTGGGATTCAGTTGACACTGAGAAATATTGAGAGAATAGGAAACTATTCATGAACTTCAAATTAAACTTCAGTTGCCAATTGCATACCAACGTGGATACGTGAGAGGATGTGTAAAAACAAAAGTCGTCGTATCCTCAAACAAAAGCAAAATACTGTAGATGATGACAATCTGAAAGAAAACCAAATTGCTGGAGAATCCCAACAGGTCTGGCAGGAGAAGTAGAGCCAATGCTGATATGACTCTCCTTAGTCCTTGGAAAATGTGCTTGGTCATACAGAAATCTACCTACAAAATCAATACAAGTACTGACGCATTTAATAACAGAACTTGGATCAGGCCAACACAATGCACAATTCAGACCTCCAGATTATATAAAAGGTTGGAAGCACGGGAACAGATGGATTGAAATGACATCAGAACAGAGAGGTTAAAGCTATCAGGAAAGATTTTAAACGGACACATAATCAGATGGAGGTTTTAAAGATCATGAAAGGATTTGATAGAGTAGATGTCATGAAGATGTTTCGACTTGTCGTGGCGACTAAACGCTGTCAGTAGTAGATAGCCGCTGATAAATCTAACTGCAAATTGGGAAGAAACACATTTGCCCAGAGAGAGTGAGGAAACAGTGGAACTCGTTTCCATAAGGAGATATGTCAAGGGGATGCTGGAAAAACACAACAGCAAAAGGAATAATAGGAGATGGTGACAGTGAGAGATGAATGGATGGGAGGAGCTCATCTGAGACAAAGATCAACACAGAGCAGTTGGACTGAAATTGGTTTTGGTGCTGGAAATATTTTGGAATTAAAGTAATACCATGTCCAATTAGTTTCTATTGAGTACAATGTATCAATATCTTATGACTTCCAATATGTCTAATGATAAGAAAGTTAGCATTAAGGCACTTTACCTGAATGCTCGTAGCATTCGTAACAAAGCAGATGAACTAATGACACAGATCATCGTGAATGATTATGATGTGGTAGGCATCACAGAGACGTGGTTACAGGGGGGTCAGGGGGGTCAGAACAAAATTAAATCTATGGCACTGAATGACATAGGGTCGGATGATGTGGAGTCTTTGTGGGTGGAATTGAGGAACCACAAAGGCAAAAAAATCATAATGGGAGTTATGTACAGACCTCCTAACAGTGGTCAGGACCAGGGGCTCAACATGTACTGGGAAATAGAGAAGGCATGTCAGAAAGGCAAGGTCACAGTGATCATGGGAGACTTCAATATGCAGGTGGACTGGGTAAATAATGTTGCCAGTGGATCCAAAGAAAGGGAATTCATGGAATGCTTACAGGATGGCTTTTTGGAACAGCTTGTCATGGAGCCCACAAGGGAGCAGGCTATTCTGGACCCAGTGCTATGTAATGAACCAGACTTTATAAAAAATCTTAAAGTAAGAGAACACTTAGGAAGCAGCGATCATAATATGGTAGAGTTCAGTCTGCAATTTGAAAGAGAGAAGGCAAAATCGGATGTAAGGGTGTTACAGTTAAATAAAGGTAATTATGAGGGCACGAGAGAGGA
>NC_057748.1:21611700-21618949 GCF_004010195.1 Chiloscyllium plagiosum | reverse complement strand
GCAGAGTGCAGTGGAGGCTGGGATGCTAAATTCTTCAAGGCAGAAATTGATAAATTCTTGATGTCACAAGGAATTAAGGGCTACGGGGAGAATGCGGGTAAGTGGAGTTGAAATGCCCATCAGCCATGATTGAATGGCGGAGTGGACTCGATGGGCCGAATGGCCTTACTTCCGCTCCTATGTCTTATGGTCTTAATAAAACTTCCATATTAAATGGTGACAGACATTGTTGCATTATCTAGATCAAAGTAACATGATAAAGATTTGTTATAAAAAGAATCACTAGTCTGGGATATATACAGTACAAGGGAGACAGACAGACAGACAGACAGACTGGAGATACCACATAGAGATAGACATGCCTAGATACAAAATCCTCAGGATAACTCATTGTCAGGGTGTGGTGTAATCAGCAGGTGCTAAGGGGTCAAAGGCCAGAATATTGGGAGCGGTGATAAAGCTGGGCTTTAAGAAACATCTGAAGTGGATGAGACAGAGGTATAGAGAGACTTACAGAGGGGACTTCAGAGCTTAAGACATACACAGGTAAGGATATGGCCAATCAATGGGAGATCAGAAAGGAAGTCTGCAAAAGAGCTCAATTTAAATTAGTTTCAGATTGTGAAGTGACCAGTACAGTATCCAGTTAGCAGGATAGTTCCCTGACAACTAATAATTAAGTTATCTATTTACCGCTTACTGTTACCAATACGTATATAAAAACATAACAGGTAGTTGCTAATATAATAGCTTTTCTGCCAATATTCCAATGACCAGTTCAATTCCCAGCAGACCCATGCCCTGGTTACCAGAATCAATCCCAGTCTTTACAATTCACATTCATTAGCAGCCCCCTAATCCTCTCCCTTCCATTCAAATTCGGCTCATTTATCCTCATCTTTCACACATTTGCACAAATTGCTTCCAGCTAAAAGTGTGAAATACCAGCGAGAATAAACCTCATCCTTCAATCATCAGCTTCTGGAGCATTTCTCGCAGTCAGTCCATCCCAGGTTGCAACTCTGTGGAACCAAACTGCAATGAATCAATGGGAATTAACAGACTGGAAAGAGTTTGCCTGGGGTTTACCAACTGTTAGCTGAAAATAGTGAAGTCACACCAGGCTAAAGGTAAAGTACAGAAAGCTCCAAGTTGTTGCTTTCTTCATATCTTCATTATACAAAGAATGTTTTTCAAACTCTGGCCAGGATTTGTTGCAAAAACTGCATCAGTGTTAGACAGAACAATTCTAACTGCCCAGTAATTGACCTGAACTTCAGCAGGACAAATAGGATGCCATCCAGCTCCTCAAACCTGCTGGAAAGCCACATGAGGAGGCCACTCCATTACTTTGCTGTGCTGTGCTGTGCTGGGGTAGGTGGAATGACCACTATATTCAATCGGTTATTGGTTAATCCCTACTTCAAATGTTAATTCTGCTGTGGTTTCATACCCGCAAAACTCTGAACTCAAAAACGCTTCAATCTCAGTTTTGGAATTTTCAAATGACCCCACAGACTCAAGTGCGTTTTGGGGTGGGGGGAAATGTGTTTGATCTGTGAGTGATAAATGAGGAAGGTGGAACGTATTTCCCTTGGGATGAGAATGCTGTCGTCTGCATTCAGATATATGGTGACCACAGACTGCTCACTATCATCTGTCCATCTTTGTAATTACTGCTCACAGGAACCAAGTGCTCTCATCATGTTTACTTGATTAATTCCTGGATTTCTGTTTTCTCCTTTTCCCTTCAATCGCTTGTTGTACCTAACCTTCAATTTTGACAGTTTCCCTTCCAACCATGAAACCTGAAGGTGAATTCTGAAACCTCTCAAACCTGTGTGTAGAAGCAGAGTTTTAAATCACATGTATTTTGTCTTTATCTTGTGCCACCCTGTTCTTAAGGCTTCTCTACAACTGGACCAAACCTAACTACTTCAATCCTACTGTCTGCAATCTCTGCTGCTCCAACAAGTCCATATGCATTTTCCATCGTTTTTAAAATTATGAGGAACACGACAAAATCAAATCAAGAGAAATTACCCGCAACAACTAAATACTATTCCATCCTCTGGGATTTGAAGTAAGTGGGAAAGTTAGGAGCCAAGGGATGGGCGAGTTTAATTTACATTCAAACAAGAATTAAGTTATGGGATAATTTACCAGGAAAACTGACGCAGGTCTGGACAAAACACTTGAGCATCAACAACCATAGCTTGCATTTACACAACAATTCTTCCCCAGTAAGGAGCTGCCTTCTGGGCAGGGAAAGGGTCCAGAAGGAAAAAGGTGGAAGTTGATGTCAGTTCAAAACTACAGATTTAATATAGGCTGTTGTAAATATCTGACGGTCTGCAGAATAACAGATACCAATGATGATATTTGATTAAAGTTGGCCAGAGTTGGAGGATTAGATGGTAAGCCTGGTGAACACCCCCAATGTGAGCGGTCTAGTGTGCGGGGGAAGAGGTTTGTATGCTTTCCACTTTGGTGTGCTAGTTCGCATTTCATTTTTAGTGTCTACACCACTGGCTAACAGCAATACGACAAAGAGAACGCTGCATGTGTCAATCTCTCCCAGTTAGTTCACAGCCTCGCCATCAGAGAGTTCAGTTCAACATATGGAAACCAGCTTTGTTTTGGCTGCAAGGCTAAGCTTTGAAGGGGGTTCCATCCCCAGACATTGCAGCACATCCCAGGAATCATCCAACTTGCAGATACAGGCCAGAAACCTTGTTGACGTGGGAGAATTGGACATTAAAAAGATGCAAATGCAGACAGGAAATTTGGAGCGGAGTCCAAGTATGGATGGAAGTCTAAATTATTGTGCACCGGGAGGGGAAATGGGGAGCTCTTGAAATGGTTTGGTTCTGAGCAGAAATGCTGACCTCATGCCAACTGTCAGTGCCTTAGTACGGGATAACCGCCTCACTTGATCAGACAAGGATCTCCACACAGAAAGAAGAAGCAAAACGGAACATTGAAGGCACCTTTCATAACGGCACATTACCAGTGCAAGAGCAGAAGAATTGTGGTCTGAGGCTAACATCATTGTAAAGGGAGCTTCCATTGAGACCATGCAGACTGCTCCTGTTCATTGTCAGAGATATCGAGCAAGGAGACTCTGATTGCAATAACAGCTACTCAAAGTGAAGTCCAACAGACCGTGAGATAATGTATTAGTGACTACCGGTTACAACTTTGCCAGAATATCCATAATCTCGTGGAGTGAGTGAATGGGACAGGTACGCAGCAAGGAAAACTGCTCCATTGAAAACAAACGCAGGGAGGTCACTGGCTCTAATAAAGCAGCTGGGGAGATGGAACAGCACTCCAAGCAAACTGCCATTCAACAAGCTCCAGGTAGCATAGAAAGGCTGCCATGTCACAGCAGAGTATGATCTCGAGCACACACGAAGGAGCTAAGGAAAGTTAGGACTCACTCGCGCGGCAGAGCTAAGGTGCAGCGCCATCTCAATCAACACTTGAGATTGCTGATAGCTTGACAGATCTAAACTCCACAAATCACAAGCACTCGACGCTGAAACCCCAACATACCACCATGAAAGCTGCAGCTGTTATACCTGACTTGAGTAAGGCAGTGTGGAACAACAGAAACCTGACTGAGAGCACCAGATACGATCTAGCAACTCTGCACTCTCGGTGTATTTGCCATTGCAGGGAGTCCTGGATAGCCTATACCGAGGAGGAGTAAAGGCTGAAACACACCAAAAAAAAAACAGAAGATGTTGGAGACACTCAACAGATCTGGCTACACTTGTGAAGAGTTAACACTTCAAATCCAGTGACTCTTCAAAACTGGAAACAGCTTGGAAATGGTATTTATGCTAAGGGGGGGGGTTGTGAGGGTTGAGGTAAATAAAGAGGTAGATAAAGGGATTGTTGATAGGAAGCTAGGGAAGACGAGATAGGCAATAAGGACCATCAGTGGGTGAAAAATGGGTTGACTCTGGTGAAAGCAACTGATGTGATGACTGGGCTTGGTGTGGGAGTTGCGGTAAAGAACATGGAAAGAGGTGCTCATTCTAAAATTATTAAACCCAATATCGAGTCCTTAAGGCTGCAGGGTCCCCAAGCAGAAAATGAGGAGCTGTTCTTCCAGCTTGTGCTGGAGCCCTACAGTGAGACAGATGTTGGCCAGGGAACACAGTGGGCTGTTGACGTGGCAGGCAACTGGAAACTCAGGGTCATTCTTGCAGACAGAACATAGGCGCTCCATAAAAGCGGTCACCCAGTCTGCATTTCGTTTCCCCAGTGTAGAGGGGACCACATTGTGAGCAGCCTGAACACCTCAACGTTTCAAGACGTATCTGTCAGAAGGATAGGGTCACTTCCTCAGGTTCCGCCACGCGCTAATTCCTCTAGCCAACAACCCATTGCTAAGCCAATGGCGTCCGCGCTGGCTCGACCACCTTCATCACGTCAACAACAGAAGTTTACCCAACACTGGGTTACAACAGCCTGAAGGACCAGACTCTCTGCTCAAAGGACACCTGACAGGAAGATATGAAGACAGCATTGACAACTGGGAGACAGACACTGATGGCTGTGACCTCTGGAAGGAGGGGAGCAGATAAGAGAAACACTCAGCTGGCTGAGAAGAGGGTCTAGAGAAAAGGCAGGCCATGAATGCTGCTCCTTCCCAATCTGTCATCCACTGCAGTAAACCCCACAGAGACAGCAATGCCGGGGAGGGGGTGGCCCTGTACTATTATACCAAGAGAAGCTCAACACAAGTTTACCATCATCTTGCAAACAAAAACAGCCAGGTAATTGGGACATTATGTGCGAGAGAGAGTGTGCGAGCATGGAGGAGGAGGTTAGGTAGCAGGTGCGCTAAAATCGTTTTGGGAAATGTCTTTATTCAGTGGACTGGACCCTTACTGTCTCCAAAATGTCTCAATACCATTATAAACAAAAGCTCAAGCAGGTCAAGGGTTAAACAGAAATCCTGGCAGCAAGACTGAATTTACTGAAATGCTAACTATCATATTTGAGCAGCTGAAATGTTAATGTGAAGGTCATCAGCTCCAGCAAAAGAAAGAAACTTTGTTCATTTGAGTGTTCCAGACAATTGGAAATACAAACGATCAGGAAATAATTCCACAGATTCCATCCTTGTCGGGATGTGAGGAATGCTAACACACTGAGCCTATATTTAGAAGCACATTCATTGTGTTTGGAAAAAATACAAGAAGAAAGAGACTGGCATTAACAATGCTGGGCCCGAACCCAGGCAAAGAGATCAGCCTCACGCGATGCCTTACTCTGTTATACTGGTGAGGAGATACTGCAGCCTTGCCAAACCCCATTCGGATTGTAGACAATTGCAGGAAACACTGGGCTTTCTTAGATAGTAGCTGAGCTGAGGTTGGAATGGCCAGCAGACAAAACAGGCAAGAACTGAAATGCCGTTCCAGAATGCTGTGAGGAATGTGACCTAATCGAGGAGGTAGCCCAGCCCAGGAGAGCAGTTAGAAGCGACAGGGCTCACTCCTGTTTGAAACTGTATAATCTGCTCAGGTTTATTCACTCTGTCTCCCTTCTCAAGGGCAACAAACGCTGGCTCAGACACAAAAGCCCACTTCCTGCAATCCGTTACAAAGTGGCCCACATTCTGGGCACTGTGATGTTGCACTCTGTCTCTCAGCCCCACGGTTTCACCGTGCCTCCTGTTAGCATGCACTCCCTCCCACACACTCTCCATTCTCAGTGTTAACAAACCCTGCCAACTCCCCCTGCACACCCCCCTGCCAACTCTCCAGCCATTTCAAAACCCCACAGCTTCCCATCTGTGGATGCCCACACTCGCAAATCCCAGCATTCCCTCATTTCTTGTCAGCTGCAGATCAGCTTCACACTTTCACATCCCTCCCATGGCCTTTGACACCAACCTCTGGGTGGGTGAGACCAACCCATCAGCAGTCACCCTCTGAAATGACCAGTATCTCCCCTTACCCTCCCAACCTCACTTTCTGCCAACTGTTGTACCTACTACCAAGCAGCCACACCTCTCCATGCCTGCACATGAGCCACAATGTATCTGTGATTTACCTTTGGCTTGATGAGGGACGAAATGCTGGGATCTGCTGTATTCTGAAGGAATCCAGTCACCCTGTTGGTATGGAAGAGACATAGTAATGATCAGTAACCCACAGAGACTGCCCTAACCCTCAGTAAGCCACCCACAGGCTGGAAACCAAGTGGCAGGGGGAGGGAGGGCACCAGATTGGCAGGGGTAAAAGGGGGAGCACTCTCAATGTCACCCACACCTATCCCCACCTGGAAGGATGATTCAGGTTGCAAACTGACCCAGCATTTTACAGTCCCGTTCTGGCAAACTCTGATTAATGACAATAACTGCCCCACATTTACCCTTTAGTCTATGAGCCCCATTGCCTTCTCCCCCTGCCCTCACCACCCTCCTTCCTAATGTATCTCAGTACAGGCGGCAATAATCAAATCAAATCTGTGCTATTTGTTCTCGTCCCCTCTAACTGAAGCTCTGAGCAGTCTCTGAGTCCCCCCCCTCCCCCAGGGGTTACAGACCTCACCCAACCCAAGGGGGCATGGAGAAGGAGCCAAAGTGGGGAACTCGAGCTCTGATCCTACCCCCTCCTCATGCTCCCCACCCCAACGCCCCATATCCCCAGACCCTGATCCATGTACCCCATGCTGTCCTGCCCCCAGCCCATATAGTTGCACGCCCTACCCCCCCAGTTCCCATACCCCCGCAGCAGACTCCCCCTACCCCCCCAGTTGCTCACCTGAGTGACGGCCCACAGACAGCCCAGTATGAACAGTGCGGTGTTCAGATCCATAGCTCGGCTCCTGCTCTCAGAGGCTGCAATCGGAGCAGCTCATCGCCCCAACCCCCGGGGGCTAGCAATCCAGGGGCTTGTCCCGGGGCAGCTCGGAATTCCCTGCAGCCTCTCCCACACACGCTGGGAGTCCGCAGGTTCTGATACCACCGGGAGGGAGGATCCGGAGCAACAGGTGTCGCTCGGTGACCAGGAGCGGGTCCAGAAGCAGAGCCGGAGTGCCCAGTCCACGGCTACCCCTCACCCCGATGTCGTCCTTGCCCCTCTCCCCCCGTGTGCCTGTCGGTCAGTCTCCCAGTCTGTGCCCCTCTCTCTCCCCCCCGGTGTCTCTCAGTCTCCCTGTGTGTATGTCTCCCAGTGTATGTGTGTGTGTGTGTCTCTCTTTCTTTCCGTGTCTCTCTCTCTCT
>NC_057748.1:21603122-21611625 GCF_004010195.1 Chiloscyllium plagiosum | reverse complement strand
TGTGTGTGTGTGTGTGTGTCTCTCTCTGTGTGTGTGTGTGTGTCCCTGTCCCTGTCCCTGTCCCTGTCCCTGTCCCTGTGTGTCGCTAGGTCACTGCCTCGCTCCCTGTGTCTGTGTCCCTCAGGTTTTTCCCCCCTGATTAACTCTAGCTGCCTGCCTGGCTCTATGCTGTAAACTCCCTGTCACTCTGCTCTCTCTGGAGTTTTATAACCAAAGGCTGTGGAGGTGTGGGTCAGGATTGCGCATGTGTTGCGGGATTTCCCCCTGTCTTAAAGGGAAGGCGCAGCCCGTTAGCCGATAGAAAGGCCCGCCCTGGGGCTGAGACATGAAACATGACAAGTGTTGCACAGTCGGAGGCCAGGCCACCTCCTGTTGATCTTACATCACCATCGTCAGCTTTTTACAGGTCGCATTTTCTTTTCGTTATGTGTGTTCCTATGTCTTTCCGTTCTTTTCCACACCTGTCTTTTGCCTCTCCACACTTGTCCCTTTCTCCCCGTCTTTTCTCGTTTGTTTTGCTTCTATCTATCTCCCTCCTATTTATTTCTTTTTGTCTGTTTCTATCCATCTCATTTGTCTCTCTTTTATTTTTTAAGAATCACTACTGCATGGAAACAGGCCATTCATCCCAACAAATCCATACCAACCCTCTGAAGACTATCCCACCTGTCTGGCCAATCCACCGGTTTCCAGCATCTGCAGTCATTGTTTTTACCACCTAACCTGCACATCTTTGGACTATGGGAGGAAACCCACACAGACACGGGAGAATGTGCAAACTCCACACAGTTGCCTGAAGGTGGAATTGAACCCAGGTCCCTGGCACTGAGGCAGCTGGGCTAACCACTCAGCCACCTAACTGTTTCTCTTCTCTCTTTGATTTTCTATCTCTGTCTCCTGTCCTCTATTTTCTCTCTCCTATTTCTGTCCTTCGGTCTCCAACTGTCTTTTCCCTCTTTTTCCCCCTCCTGGTCTTTCTCTGTCCTATTCACTCTCACCTGCTTCATCACTCCCTGTCTGTCTCCCTCTACTTCTCTCCTGCCCTTTTCCCTTGATATCTATCCAGGTGTTATTTTCCAGATCTTTTCCTTTGTTACCCTTTCTCTCTCAACCTCTCTCATTCTGATCTTCAAACTTTCCTTTTCTCTGTCTCTCTCTCAATATTTCTGACTCCTTGTTTTTATCAGTTTATGCTTCAATTCCTTTGTTTCTCGAGACATTCTCTTTCTTTTTCATGTCCCTCTTTCTGCATCCATCTTTTTTCCACTGTCTGTGTGTCTCTCTCTCTCTGTGTGTGTTTCTCTCTGTGTCTGTGTGTGTCTCTCTCTCTGTCTGTGTGTGTCTCTCTCTGTGTGTCTCTCTCTGTGTCTGTGTCTGTTTTGCTGATTCTTCTTTTATCCCTCACTATCTTTCTCTTTCTGTCCATCCGTGTCTGGGCCTGTCTCACTGCCTCTCCCCGCTCTCTGCGTGTCTGTCTCCCTGTCTGTCTGACCCTCTGTGTCTGTCTGGACCTGTCTCACTGACTCCCCTTCATTCTCTCTCTGCACTTCTGTCTCGCTGTCTGTCAGACCCTCTGTGTGTGCTTGTCTCACTGACTCCCCTCCATTCTCTCCCTGTCTGGGTTTGTCTCTCTGACTCCCCTCCATTCTCTCCCTGTCTGGGTCTGTCTCTCTGACTCCCCTCCATTCTCTCCCTGTCTGGGTCTGTCTCTCTGACTCCCCTCCATTCTCTCCCTGTCTGGGTCTGTCTCTCTGACTCCCCTCCATTCTCTCCCTGTCTGGGTTTGTCTCTCTGACTCCCCTCCATTCTCTCCCTGTCTGGGTCTGTCTCTCTGACTCCCCTCCATTCTCTCCCTGTCTGGGTCTGTTCCCTTGTCTGCATCTGTTGCCCTGACTCCCTTCTGCATTTCTTTCTTGCACTGTCACCTTTTCTGACTGTCTGTCTTACGTATCCACTTTGTGTATTTGTCCATCTCTCTCAATCTGTCTTTCTCATTTCCTGCCTTTCTCTGCCCCAAACAAAGATTGAACAGATTGGAAACTCAGGTTAATAGCATCTGTAGACAGAAAAATGCAAAGTTTTCAGAACTGTTTAATTGGCATCTCATCTATCATCTTCAACATTAGCTCCCCTCACCACTGTGACAGTAATGTGCACTAACTAACTGTTTACTGCAATAATTCATCAAGGATACTCAGACAGCATCTTCCAAACCCACAACCACTTCCACCTGGAGGAACAAGGGCAACAGGTACATGGTAACACCACCATGGCAAGATGCCTCCCCACCCCCCAGCTCCTCACCATCCTCACTTTGAAATATATCACTGTTCCTTCAATGTTGCTGGGTCAAAATCCTGCAATTCCCTGATTTACAACGCTGTGGCTGTCTCTACACTACCTGATGAAGGAACAGTGCTCCGAAAGGTAGTGCTTCTAATTAAACTTGGTGTTGTGTGATTTTTAACGCTGTCTCGACAGTTAAAGAAAGGAGCTCACCTCTACCATCTCCAGGCAGTAAGGGATGGGCAACACCCACATTCCAGCAATGAATAAAAACTTTCAGTCCTTGATGCTAAAACGGACGCTTATTTTTAAAGAGAATATGAAAACAAGATTGAAGAAAATAAAATGTTTCCGCTGTGTGCCTGGATTTCTGTCTCTAAACAGAAAGGCTTGTATTAATACAGCACATTCGATTGGATGTGTTAAAGCAACTTAGTCAATGATATGTATTCAAGGAGTAATCACTGGAGAAGGAAGCTTTGAAGGGAGGTAGTGGCAGTAATGTCACCAGATTAGTAATTAAGGCCAATCATCTGGGGATGTCAGTTTGAATCCCATTGTTGAGAGAGTGGTGCTGGAAAAGCACAGCTGGGCAGGCAGCATCGGAGGGGCAGGGACATTGACCTTTCGGGCCGGAGCCCTTCATCAGGAATGAATCCCATTGTGTCAGGCTGGGAACGTTTGAATTCAATTAAAAGAGAACTGGAATAAAATAGAAAGGATTTCATGGTGATTGTTAAAAACTCATCTAATTGAATGGATACTTTTGTTATGGTATTGTACAAGTAATAATGCCCTCTCTCCTGTTCATTGTTGGACATGGTTGTGGACTGGAAATATGCTACGAAAAGAAAAAAAGAGAATAAAAAACTCATCTAATGTCCTTTAGGGAAGGAAAACTCCCCCCTTTACCTGGTCTGGTTCACATGTGACTCCAGACCACACTGCAATGTGGTTTGACTGTATAAATACTGTTGACCCACCTGGCAACACTCACTTCCCATGAGCAAAAACCTATTGGGCATTGCACACACATAGCGATGTGATAATCAGATGTTTTCTGAATGAAGGGTAAACATTAGCCGCGATACCAGGGAGAACAGCACTACTCTTCAAAATCGTACCTTCTGCCCAAACAGACTGAAATTTAAAAGATCTGTTCAAACAATCAGCTACCAATCAAGTAGGTGGTTTTGTTCTGGATGGTGTCCAGCTTCTTGAGTGTTGTTGGGATTGCACCCACCCAGGCGAGTGGGGAGTATCCTATTCCTGATGAAGGGCTTATGCCTGAAACATTGATTTTCCTGCTTCTCGGATGCTCCCTGACCTGCTGTGCTTTTCCAGCACTACTCTAATCTAGACTCTAGTTTCCAGCATCTGCAGTCCTTGTTTTTACCTAGTATTCCATCACACTCCTGACCTGTGCCTTGTGGTGGATGGAATTTTGGGAGTCAAGAGATGAGTTACTCGCTGCAGTGTTCCTAACCTCTGACCTGCCATTGTAGGTCATTATTTATATGGCTTGACCAGTTCAGTTTCTGGCCAATGGTAATCTGCAGGATCGGGATTTCTATTTTCTCAGCATTATGACATATTCATGCTTAGTAAGACATCACATTTTATGGGCAGTAAGTGTGCCACCCCCACCACTGGCACAGCCATATTGAATGACAGAACAGGCTCAAAGGGCCGAATAGCCAACTTGTGCTCCTATTTTCTTACAAGGACCGACCAGACACCATGTTTAAAAGACTCCAGGAGTCTCACGAGCATGATCCAGCCTCTGCTTATCAGCCCCTCGGAGATGTCAGAGACCAGGCACAAAACGAAGCCTGTTTGGATAATGCCCTTCCTAGATATTGTCCTGGAGGTGGTCAGGGGACATAACAGTGTTTCGTCAATGCTTCACCCCCCTAGGAGTGTGAATTAGTGCTGTCACACTGCCTCCTTGACCCTGCAGCACAACCAGGAGAACATACACAGCTGATATCTTTTACCAAACACTTCCATAAGGTGAGGACACAGCTGCCAAATATGAACACTCCCCATCTATTCCAGGCACACACATCGAATAAGGTTTTACTGGTTTTCATCAACTCAAACTCTTTGAGAACATTGAACCCCCTTCATTCAGAGCTGCTTAACATCTAAAAGCCTCTGAACAACATTCTTCTTACAAGTAACGCACAAGGATAACCAACGCTCTGGGTGTTGACACCTCTATTTGTATCTGTCAATGCAGACAAAGTGCACACGTGCCTGTGCGCATGGCCTTTCCTGTTAGTGTGAACATGTACAAACAGCAGAAGGAGATGTCTGATACCAGGCTCCTCAAGCAGGCCCCTGAACTGACAGGAGAGCAAGGAGAAGGGGCCAGGGCTATCCACAGGTTGGCTCAGTGGTTAGCACTGCTGCCTCACAGTGCCAGGGACCCGGGCTCGATTCCAGTCTCAGGCGACTGTCTGTGTGGAGTTTGCACATTCTCCCCGTGTCTGTGTAGATTTCCTCCGGTTGCTCCAATTTCCTCCCACAGTCCAAACATGTGTAGGTTAGGTGAATTGGCCGTGCTAAATTGTCCCATAGTGTTCAGGGATGTGTCGGTTAGGCGCATTAGTCAGGAGAAATGTTAAAGTAATAGGGTAGGGGTCTGGGTCTGGGTGGGATACTCTTCAGAGGGTTGACATGGACTTGTTGGGCTGAGTGGTCTGTTTCCACCATGTGGGGATTCTACGACTCTAGTGAGGAAACCTTCAATCAGCTACTCCCAGACCACATCCAGCAGCACCATCTCAATGAAATCTTGCCTAAGGGTGGTAGCTCGCGACACTAACCAATCTTCACAGCGCCCGCGCCGGACAAACGGATGTGCTTTCCTGTTGAAGGTGTTGGTGACCTCCCGGATACATGCGTGGGTCACTGATTTGGTGATACCACATGTGGAGGTGGTTGCAGGTTCAACACGTTCAGCCGCACTGGCACAGCAGTGCCTCCCCAACGGTCTGCCCACAGCATCAGTGTTCACCCATCGGCACCATCAATACAACAGAAAGCTTGGATCCCCACTTCAATCCCTGTCTGTTCATCCCCAGCTGCAGCTCTACTTCTGTAGATCACTTCTTCTCCTTCTCATAATTAGGAAGGCCAGTACAATATTATCATTCATCTCAAGTAGACTGGAATATAAAAGCAGGGATGTACTTCTGAGGCTTTATAAAGCTCTGGGCAGACCACAGTCAGAGTATTGCAAGTGAATTTGGGCCCCATACCTCAGGAAGGATGTACTGGCTCTGGAGTGGGTCCAGAGGAGGTTCACGAGAATGGCCGTAGGAATGATTGGCTTAACATATGAGTTCTGTTTGAGGATTCTGGGTCTATACTCGATGGATGAGGGGCGATCTGGTTGAGACTTACCGAACAGCCTGGACGGAGTGGATGTTGAGAAGGTGTTTCCTTTGGCAGGAGAGATAAGGAGCCGAGGGAACAGCCTTAGATTAAAGAGAAGATCCTTTAGAACAGAGATGAGGAGAAACTTTTTGAGCCAGAGAGTGGGGAATCTATGGAATGCATTGCCACAGACAGCTGTAGAGGCCAGATCATTGAGTATAGTTAAAACAGAGATAGATTGGTTCTTGACTGCAAAGGGGATCAAAGGTCACAGGGCAAAAGCAGGAGAATGATGTTGAAAAACCTATCAGCCATGATTGAATGGGGGAGCAGACCCGATGGGCCGAATGGCCTAATTTCTGCTCCTGTGGTCTTCCGGAATCAACCTGATCAGGGCCGTGATTACACACATCTGCAGCAGGTGAGACTTGAACCGTGGCCCCCCCCCGGCTCAAAAGGCCATGAGAGTCGCCCCAACCCCCCACCTCCTTTCAGCCTGAGTACAGCAAATTCAGCTGCTGGGGGGGAATTGTTTAAACATCTGGCTTGGGAGGACCCACCTGTGAAGAAATCCCAGGAACGAGGAGTATGTTTTCAAGTTGACAATCCAGCTTGTGCATCCAGGCTGTCCTCCAGCTCCCTCGCTCTACAAGGGGTTATGCATCCTCCAACACCCACCATCTCTCTGATGGAGACAGTGAGGACTGCAGGTGCTGGAGATCAGAGTCAAGAGGATGGTGCTGGAAAAGCACAGCAGGCAGCATCCGAGGAGCAGGAGAATCGACATTTCAGGCCAGAGCCCTTCATCAGGAACCTTCCTGAAACATCGAACTTCCTTTTCTCTTTCTGATGCTAACCATTTACAAGATCTTAGCCTTGATCTTTAAGTTGTTTTTCATGCAGGTGACAATGAGCTCCATCTTCTTCATGGTGGCCTTTGTTATCCCCTGTCCCCTGTGAGACAGCCCTCAAGCCGGAAATCTCCTGCCTGCTGAACTATTTCATCCCAATATGTGAACCTTTCAGATACACGGCTGCAGATGCTGCTGTCCACCTGGATGTTGGGTAACTCTCCAGTGCCGTTCCCAATGTTGGTGATTCTTTGGTGTTCCTTGTTCAAGGTGAATGAATGCTGGAATACCATTGGGAATGCTGGTGTTTATTCACTGTAATTCTACAATAAGAGCAAAGCCCTTAATGAGTGCACCTACAATAGTATTTTCCAGTTTCTGTACTGATTCCATCAGGTTGTGCAGGAACTCATAGACACAGAGTGTGGGTCAATCCCATTAGCACGGACCATACTCTGAGAGGTCTGGTTTGGAAACCGATTTTGAGAAAGATGGTGGATCTAGACTTTCCTTTGCGTGGTTCACCCTGTGTCCACCCCATTAACAATAAACATCTACTCCCATCACTGGAGAGCCTTATCAATTTCTCTCGTGTCCCCTTCCATCTCCCTCTAACCTTTATTTACTGTTTAGGTTAGATTAGATTCCCTACAATGTGGAAACAGGCCCTTCGGCCCAACCAGTCCACACTGACCCTCTGAAGAGTAACCCACCCAGACCCACTTCCCTCTGACTAATGCACCTAACACGACGGGCAACTTAGCATGGCCAATTCACCTGGCCTGCACGCCTTTGGACTGTGGGAGGAAACCGGAGCACCCGGAGGAAACCCACTCAGACACGGGAAGAATGTGCAAACTCCACACAGACAATTGCCCGAATCTGAGACCCTGGTGTTGTAAGGCAGCAGTGCTAGCCACTGAGCCACCGTGCCACCCCTCAAAGTACAGCAGCATCCTCAGCAGGGAATTGAACCCCGGCCTCCAGCATGATAGGCAGGGATACAAACCACGATACTACCGAGGACTGAATGTGATTTTGTTTTCCCTGTTGTGCTGTTTTGTTCCTTGCTGCCAATGTCTCTTTGCCTCTTTCTCTCCCTGTCTCTTCCTTCTTTTCTATCTTTCTATCCTTTATTTGTGCTTTTTGCTGAGTTTTCTGTCTACCTTCCTTTATCTCTTGTTCTGTTTTTCTGAGATTATTTTTCCTTTGAAGTTTTGTTGGGTATAATAAAGCACACCTGCTCAGCACTTGAAAGGTATTCTATTTTTGTTCATTTACATTTCTGCTTTCAAACTAATTTCTGGCCATTGGAGTATAACACGATTCCATGAGTTGTCAGTGACTCTTTGAAAGTAGCACTTGTTGCAACCTGTTCACTCCCAAGTGGCTGTGTTACAGAGAGCTCACTGTACGATTTAAAAACATCAAAATTCAAGAAATAAACTACAAATGGATCTCCCATTGAATTCCTGACTAAAGTCTGTTCAGTGTCAATCCTCTTCAACAGGTATCCTTTAGGTTTTGGGGTTCTTCACCTTTTTGGGATCTGTCTACTATGATGTTCCTCACCTGCTGGAATCCCATGGATTTGAGGTTCATCACCTGTTGGGATCTGGCAGGCTTGCGGTTCCTCATCGTACAGTGAGCTCTCTGTAACACAACCACTTGGGATCCCTCAGATTTGGGGTTCCCATTTTTGTAGGATCCCAATTATCCCGGCTCCAATGGTTAAGCAGTGGATTGGAGCCTTGTCTGTGATGAGCATTTCAGGGTGTATGGGGATAAGCTCGAGTTTGAGGTCGGGTGGGAAGGCCGAGAGTGAGGGACAGCATGCAATAAAGGAAGAGGGTAAGGGATATGGAGATAGGGAAGTGGGTGAGGGTAAGGGATATGGAGATGGGGAAGTGGGTGAGGGTGAGGGATATGGAGATGGGGAAGTGGGTGAGAGTGAGGGATATGGAGATGGGGAAGTGGGTGAG
>NC_057748.1:21584145-21599402 GCF_004010195.1 Chiloscyllium plagiosum | reverse complement strand
ATAGAGCTGGGAGGGAGTGTATAGAGCTGGGAGGGAGTGTATAGAGCTGGGAGGGAGTGTTTCGAGCTGGGTGGGAGTGAAGGGAGCTGGGTGGGAGTGTAGGGAGCTGGGTGGGAGTGTATAGAGCTGGGAGGGAATGTATAGAGCTGGGAGGGAGTGTATAGAGCTGGGTGGGAGTGTATGGAGCTGGGTGGGAGTGTATGGAGCTGGGTGGGAGTGTATGGAGCTGGGTGGGAGTGTATGGAGCTGGGTGGGAGTGTATGGAGCTGGGTGGGAGTGTATGGAGCTGGGTGGGAGTGTATGGAGCTGGGTGGGAGTGTATGGAGCTGGGTGGGAGTGTATGGAGCTGGGTGGGAGTGTATGGAGCTGGGTGGGAGTGTATGGAGCTGGGTGGGAGTGTATGGAGCTGGGTGGGAGTGTATGGAGCTGGGTGGGAGTGTATGGAGCTGGGTGGGAGTGTATGGAGCTGGGTGGGAGTGTATGGAGCTGGGTGGGAGTGTATGGAGCTGGGTGGGAGTGTATGGAGCTGGGTGGGAGTGTATGGAGCTGGGTGGGAGTGTATGGAGCTGGGTGGGAGTGTATGGAGCTGGGTGGGAGTGTATGGAGCTGGGTGGGAGTGTATGGAGCTGGGTGGGAGTGTATGGAGCTGGGTGGGAGTGTATGGAGCTGGGTGGGTTCCTGTGTAGATTTGACATTTGACTGGACTGAACATCCTATTCCTGGTATGAGGGAGATGGGATTGTTTTCCATTCAGAACTATATCAGAATAACAGGCAGCCCCGGGGAATGAAGATTCCACTCTGGAAGATTTGATATAATGTCCTGTTTATTAATGTGATTCGATTTCTCCAGACCCTCCAAAAGAGATGGATAGCAGACACCAACATCTAAAAAATGAGACGTATGAGCAATGAGTGTGCAGCCCACTGGCCTGGCACTATGTCAAAGGGTTTCTCAGTAAGACAGGGCAGGGTGAATGATAAATACTGAGCATTGAGAGACACAGTGCGACCGAGACTGAACAGGTAACACTGAGCTGCCTTTTTGAACTGCTCGCATCCCACCTTTCACCTTACAATGCTGGCATTGATGAAGCAGCTGAAGATGGTTGGGCCAAGGACAGTGCCATAAGGAGCTGAGATAACTGACCTTGAACAACCATAACCATCTGCCTTTGTATCAGGTATGACTCTCATCAGCAGAGAGTTTGCCCCCTGATACCCAAGGGTTTGCACGGGCTCCTTGAGCGTTCACTCATTTGATGCAGCCTTGATATCAATGGCTGTCACTCTCCCCTCCCCTCTGGAATTCAGCCCTTTTGTCCATGTTTGAACCGAGGCTGTAATGAGATCAGGAGCTGAGTGACCCTGGGGGATCCCAAACTGGCCTTCACTGAGCAGGTTATTGCTGAGCAGGTGCTGCTTGATAGCACTTTCTGTCACTTTACTGATGATCGAGAACAGACTGATGGGGGGGTGATTGTCTGAATTGGATTTGTCCTACTTTTTGTGTACAGAACATACCTGGGCAATTTCCCACATTGTCGGGTAGATGCCAGTGTTGTAACTGTACTGGAACAGCTTGCCTCGGGGAGCGGCAGGTTCTGGAGCACAGGTCTTCAGTCCCATTGCAGGAATGTTGTCAGGGCCCATTGCCTTTGCAGTGCCTTGCCTCTTCAGCAATTATTCGCTGTCACATGGAATGATTTGAACTGGCTGGAGAGTGACTTGTGATATGGGGAACTGCTGGAGCGGACTGAGATGGATTTCCCTGCTCGGTATTTCTGTCTGAAGGACTGATGTACTGCACTCCCCCAGCATCGAGAATAGGTGTATTTGTGGAGCCTCCTCCTGCAGTTTATCTGTTGAATTTTTACGACCACTCCTGACTGAATGTGGCAGTTCTGTGGAGCTCAGATCTCAGATCAGTTGTCCCTGTGTACGGCAGTCTCTTTCTGCGAGTGAGCATGTTGCTATGGCTTCACCAGTTTGGCACCTCATTCTTTTCGATATACCTGAAACTGCTCCTACCGTGCTCCGATACACTCAGCATTGAGCCAGATTTGATCTCCTGAGTTGATGGGAAAGGCAAAATGGGCAAACGCCAAGCCATGACATTGTGTCGGATTATTCTGCAGATATTGATGGCCCACAGCACCTCCTGGATGCTTAGTCCTGAGTTGCTAGATCTATTTGAATCCTTTTACATGACAATAGTACCACGCAACACATTAGAACACAAGACATAAGACCACAGGAGCAGAAATTAGGCCATTGGGCCCATTGAGTCTGCTCTCCCATTCAATCATGGCTGATAGGTTTCTCAACCCCCATTTTCACGCTTGCTTGCCATAACCTTTTACCCCCTCAACAATCAAGAACCTATCTATCTGAGCCTAAAATATCCTCAATGATCTGGCCTCCCTAGCCTTTTGTGGCAATGAATTCCACAGATTCCCCACTCTCTGGCTGAAGAAGTTTCTCATTATCTCCGTTCGAAGGGATCGTCCCTTTACTTTTAGGCTATTCCCTTGGGTCCTTATCTCTCCGGCCAATGTCTTCCCCCCGTCCACTCTGTCCTGGTTGTTCAGTATTCTGTAAGTTCCAGTCAAATCCCTCCCTCTTCCTTCTAAACTCCATCGCGTATAGACCCAGAGTCCTCAAACATTCCTCATATGCTAAGCCTTTCATTCCTGGGGCCATCCTCGTGAACCTCCTCTGGACCTGCTCTGGGGCCAATATATCCTTCCTGAGGTATGGGGCCCAAAATTGCTCACAATACTCTGAATGTGGTCTGACCAGAGCCTTATAAAACCTCAGAAGTCCATCCCTGCTTTCATATTCTAGTCATAGAGTCATAGAGGTGTACAGCATAAAATCAGACCTTTTGGTCCAACCCATCAATCAGATATCCTAAATTTGTCTCGTCCCATTTGCCAGCCCTTGGCCCATATTCCTCTAAACCCTTCCTGTTTGTTTACCCATTCAGATGCCTTTTAAATGTTGCAATTGTACTACTACTTCCTCTGGCAGCTCATTCCATACACATACCACCCTCTGCGTGAAAAAGTTGCCCTTAGCTCTCTTTTATATCTTTCTCCTCTCATCCTAATCCTATGCCCTCTAGTTCTGGACTCCCCGACCCCAGGGAAAAGACCTTGTGTATTTACCCTATCCATGCTTCTCAGGATTTTATAAACCTCTATAAGGTCACTCCTCAGCCTCCAATGCTCCAGGGAAAACAGCCCCAGCCTATTCAGCCTCTCCCTGTAGCTCAAATCTTTTCTGAACCCCTTCAAGTTTCACAACATCCTTCCGATAGGAAGGAGACCAGAATTGCACACAATATCCAAAAGTGGCCTAACCAATGTCCCGCAAAAAGACCTCCCAACTCCTATACTCAGTGCTCTGACCATTAATGCCACGCATACCAAATGCCTTCTTCATTATCCTATCTACCGACGACTCCACTTTCAAGGCGCTATGAACCTGCACTCCAAGGTCTTTTTGTTCAGCAACACTCCCCAGCAACTTACCATTAAAGTGTATAAGTCCTGCCCTGATTTGCTTTTCCAAAATGCAACACCTTGCATTTATCTAAGTTAAACTCCATCTGCCACTTCTCAGCCCAATGCCCTGTCTGATCAAGGTTTAGACTTTTTTTTAGATTAGATTACTTACAGTGTGGAAACAGGCCCTTCAGCCCAACAAGTCCACACTGACCCGCCGAAGCGCAACCCACCCAGACCCATTCCCTGACATTTCACTCCATAGATCCCGCTGTACTCTGAGGTAATGTTCTTCTCTGTCCACTACACCTTCAATTTTCCTCGCGATGAATGACAACGCTGTATTTGCCTTCCTAATTACCGATTCATCCTGCAAGTTTACCTTGGCAGAATCCTGAATGAGGACCCCCAAGTCCCTTTGCACTCCAGATTTCTGAACATCCTTCCCATTTAGAAAATAGTCCATGCCTCTACTCTTCCTGCCAAAGTGCATGACCTCACACTTTCCCAGGCTCCACTTGCTCAGATGTTTGAATATAGGCTGGGACTTTTTTTTAAGGTGAACTTAGGAGGTTGAGGGGTAATCTTATAGAGATGTATAAAGTCATGAAGGGTATAGATAAGGTGAATGGCAGGTAATTATTTCCCCAGGGTGGGGGATTTCAAGACTGGAGGGCCTATTTGTAAGGTGAGAGGAGAGAGATTTCAAAAAGTAAGGAAAGGAAAATGTTTTACACAGAGAGCGGTTCACCTGTGGAATGAACTTTCAGAGGAAGTGATGGATGCAGGTACAACGAATAAAAGACATTTAGATAAATACATGAACAAGAAATGTTTGGAAGGATAATGGGCTCAGCACAGGCAGGTGGGACTAGTTTAGTTTGGGAAGGAAAAGGATCTAGGAAAATGATAAGCTGACCATGGATGAGTGGTGAAGTCAGGACAGCATCAAATTGAAGGAAAGAACATTCAACATGGCAAAGATTAGTGATAGACCAAAGGATTGGCATAGTGGCCTCTCGGCGTGGTGCGCTGATCTCCAGGTCTGGCGCTGTGCCCTCTTGGCCTGGTGTGGCAACTTTGTGACCATCGTTCTGAACTTTTAGTTCTGCAATGTTCGACGTTCTAATTGTCAATTTTCTGAGATCCTGTAACTGAAGAAGCTGTACCTGGATACCTTTGTACCTAAATGGTGCTCAAAGTGGCGACATATAAACTTTTGCATTCATTGAGCATATGTGACAATAAAAGTTAATCTAATCTAATTTTAAAAACATCAAGAGATGACCAAAAAAGGGAGAAAATAATCTTTGAGAGAAAACTTGCAAGATAGGCAACAATATGTAAAATTTAAATATTTAAAAAGGGCTAGAGAGGCTAAAGAGAACATAAACTGGGGAAATAAGAATGAGGAACTACAAAATGGCCAATAAGTAGGGTAAATATTTTGCATCCGCTTCATGGTAGAAATCATAATAACGTTCCAAAATTACTGACTAATCAAGGGGCAAATTGTGGAGAGGAAATAAATACAATAACTATCACTAGAGAAAAAGTACTAGGGAAACTAATGGAGCTTAAAGCAGCTAAGACCTGACGAGATATAACCTGGGATATCTAAGGCAGTGTCTACACTGATAGTGAATGTACTGTTTGTAATCTTCAAAGAATCATTAGATTCTGGAGGAGCGCCAGCGAGTGGAAAACTGTCAATGTAACACCTTTATTCAAAAGCAGAAAGAGAGAAAAACAGGTCATTATAGGCCAGTTAATTTAACATTTGTTGTTGGGAAAAAGTTAGTCTATTATAAAAGATGTAATAGTTGAGTGTTTAGAAATACATAACCTGCTGAAGCAGTCAGCATAGCTTCAGGAAGGGGCAGTCATGTCTGACTTATTACAATTATTTTTTATATTACTTATAGTGAGGAAACAGGCCCTTTTGCCCAACAAGTCAACACTGACCCGCCACCCACCCAGACCCCTTCACCTAACATTACAGGCAATTTAGCATGGCCAATTCATCTAACCCGCACATTTTTGGACTGTGGGAGGTAACCGGAGCAAACCCACGCAGACATGGGGAGATGTGCAAAACTCCACACAGTCAGTCGTCTGAGGTGGGAATTGAACGCAGGTCTCTGGTGCTGAGAGGCAACAGTGCTAACCACTGTGCCACCGTGCCACTCACTTAAAAGGAATTCACAAACAGAATAGACAAAGGAGACAAAAGCAAAATACTGTGGATGCTGTAAATCTGAAACAAATACAGAAAATGCTGCAGAAACTCAGCAGGTCTGGCAGCATCTTTGTAAGGGAATCTTTGTAGAGGGAGGAAGAGAGCTTCTTCAAGGAAGGCATCCTTGTAAGGGAATCTTTGTAGAGGGAGGAAGAGAGCTTCTTCAAGGAAGGCATCCTTGTAAGGGCAGCATCTTTGTAGAGAGAAACAGAGTTAATATTTTGAGTCCAATATGACTCTTCTTCAGGATACATAGATTAAGGGAAGTAATGGATGTAATAAATTTGTGTTTCAGAAGGTATTTGATAAAGTAAGCATGTTAGACTACTTTAAAAGTGATAAAGGGGTAATAAAGGTGCATGGATGGGGGATTGACTAACTAGGAGCAGACAGAGAGTTGGATTAAGGGGATCACTTTCAAGATGGCAATCTGTGTGGTACCAAAGAGCCCTCATTTAGTTGAAGTCACTGGGAATCAGACAGAAAACTTACCAACTACTGGAGTCAAACATGGTGCACCGGAAGGTAAAAAACAATGAGGTAAAAACAATGACTGCAGATGCTGGAAACCAGATTCTGGATCAGTGGTGCTGGAAGAGCACAGCAATTCAGGCAGCATCCGACGAGCAGCAAAATCGATGTTTCGGGCAAAAGCCCTTCATCAGGAATGATGCACAGGAAGATGATCGTTGGAGGTCAGTCACCTTAGCTCCAGGTCTAAGGGGGTGGGGGAGGGGCAATGGCCTCGTGGCATTGTCACTAGACTATTAATCCAGAAACTCAGCTAATGTTCTGGGATCTGGGCTTGAATCCTGCCAAGGCAGATGGTGGAATTTGAATTCAAGTGAAAGAAAGTCTGGAATTAAGAATCTGATGACTATGAAACCACTGCCAATTGTCAGGAAAAATCCATCTGGTTCACTCATGACCTTCAGGAAATTAAATCTGCCATCCTCACCTGGCTTGGCCTCCATATGACTCCAGACCCCATAACTGACTCTCATCTACCTCCTGAAATGGCCTAGCCAGTCACTCAGTTCAAGGACAGCTAGGGATGGGTGATAAATACTTACTGGCCAGTGACATCCGTGTCCCAGAAGTGGGTAAAAATAAGGACATCTCTGCAGGAGTTCCTCCCGTTAGTGTCCTAGGCCTAACCATCTTCATCAATAGCGTTCTCTCCATCATAAGGTCAGGAATGGGGAAGTTTGCTGGTTGACGGTGTACTGTTCACTACAGGAATTCACCAGAAAGTGAAGGGGGTGAAACCTTACAGGGGTCTAAGTGAAGTGGGCAATGGTGGATGTGAAAGAGATTCGGACAAGAAGTGTGATGAAGCCCATCCTGAGCTCGAGGTCATCTTACTCCATCTTTTAAGCTTTTCACAAGAAATTCTCATTTGGCAGTGACGAGATGCCACTCGATGGGGACAAATGCATGTTAAACACCTGGTTTAGGCACAAGTCACCTTATTAATATTTAGACTGCCATCTTATCAAACAGATCAATGTCAGGAAAACTTGACAAGGAAGCCAGATAGAGTACCAGCTTGCCTCTTGCTCCCAAAGACCTCCAGGTTGGGAGCTAGGCACCAGGACATCTCAGGGCATGGTCCATGGACAGGAGCCATATACACTCACATTCACAGACATTGACATCTGACATGTGCCATCTCTACCAGCCCTCACACCACATCCCTGATCCTTTTACAGAATACCTCTGTACTCCAATGCTGCACGGACATTGAGAGAAGATGTTTCAGGCAAGAGTGAGGGTGGTAGAATGTGACACTTAGTGGGAAGTGGAGCCAGAAGCAAAGACAGAGTGAGTGTGAGGTATCAGAGAGAATATACTGGCACTTACACTG
Source organism: Chiloscyllium plagiosum (assembly GCF_004010195.1). NCBI lineage: Eukaryota > Metazoa > Chordata > Chondrichthyes > Orectolobiformes > Hemiscylliidae > Chiloscyllium > Chiloscyllium plagiosum. Next base: position 21,591,788 of record NC_057748.1, on the reverse strand, counting down.
GCAGAGGGGAGAAGATCATTGACCATCTTCCATCGGTGGTGGGCCTTCAGATGGCAACCTCAGACCTGGCATGGTCTGTTGTTGTGACCGCTGCTGGTCACTGGGGGAACAGTGTTTGTACCATCTTGCCCAGCAGGACCTCCAGGTTCCTGCCCACAATGTGGTGAGCCAGGTTTTCCCTTATCTAGTATTTCTGGGGCATATATCAGCAATTTCAAATTCCTCTCCAAGTCAGACACACTCCTGAGCTCAACATGTATCATCAATCTCCCAATGCTTCCAGGTTATAGGCTTGGAATGCTCAACTAACAGCACGGGGTGGGATGGTACATCACCAAGTTCCCAAAGAGAAACTAGGGCTGGGAAATAAAGCCAGTGACTTCCCTACCAAGAAAATACCCAACTCTTTTGGAAAGGTCTTTGAGATTTCGAGGGGCAGCATGGTGGCTCAGTGGTTAGCACTGCTGCTGCACAGCGCCAGGGACCCAGGTTCGATTCCAGCCTCGGGCAACTGTCTGTGTGGAGTTTGCATGTTCTCCCTGTGTCTGCGTGGGTTTCCTCTGGCTGCTCTGGTTTCCTCCCACAGTCCAAAGATGTGCAGGTCAGGTGAATTGGCCATGCTAAATTGCCTATAGTGTAAGGTGCATTAGTCAGGGATAAATACAGGGTAGGGGAATGAGTCTGGGTGGGTTTATCTTCGGAGGGTCGGTGTGGACTTGTTGGGCCTGTTTCCATACTGCAGGTAATCCAGTTTAAAAAAACATCTAACTTTTGTCTGTTTTTCCCTCATCTGCCAGACTATCCCAAAATATTGTATATCGAGCTTCACCTATCCCCCACATATTTTGTCACATAGCACTGGCTTCAGCCTTGGTCATTCACAGATCCTAATCTCCGTATAATCTCTCTATGCACTGTCATTATCACCTCTTTATTGCTACCTTCCCTCAGCCTCGTATAAATACCTCCCTATTTCTCCCATTTGTTTAGCTTTGACAAAGGGTCAGTTAGACTCGAAACGTCAGCTCTTTTCTCTCCTTACAGATGCTGCCAGACCTGCTGAGATTTTCCAGCATTTTTTCTTTTGGGTGTCCCAAAATATTCTCCTCAAATAAATAAATATGGTTTTTCCAACAGAATTGATTAAAATGATCCTTCCCCACATTGAATTTTTCTGTTCCTTCTTACTGTATTGGCTCGTTTTGCAGCAATTTTCTCAGAGCTCACTTCTGGCCTTTCAGCCGAATATATCAACCCTCCAGATGTTGCACCGTCAGGCACCTGTGCAGAGTTTGGAAACGGGAGCTGGATGGACAGGAAGCTGTTTGTCCTGTTTCTCTGATGATAAGGAACTTCAGAACTTCCAGAGGAAGCTTGGAAGTGAAGGAGCCAGATTGAAACACCTGTTTACCCAAATCCCTTCCTCTTCCTCCACTTTCTGTGAATTCCCAACTGGCTGGATGATGTCATGCTCCCTTGTTTTGTTTGTCATTAAAATGTTCTATAAAGAAGGACAAAGCAGCTTTATGTATTGCACGCATCTTGAGCCAATTCGTTCACTGACTGGATCCTGCAGCAGGTGTACTAATGTGCCTCAGAGTTGCTCGGAGAGCGTGCCGCCACTGGGTGAACAGATGTACCATCCCCTCAGCAACTTCTTGTCAGCTGCTTTCTTTTTCAGTTGTTAAGTGTGCTCAAGAAAACTTTCTCAATCAATATGGAGATGACTCAACTAGAGGAGGGGCAAGACCATGCTTTCCTTGGGAAATGAGGCAGTGTAAGTGTCAGTGGGAGAACAGTTTCTGACCATAATTTTAAATAGTTATGGACCACAAGTTAAAGTTGCAAATTAGAAATAGCTCCATTTTGATGGTGTTAGTCAGGAACTTTCAAAAGCTAAGACGTCTGGCAAGTGGGAGGCTTTCAAAAGCGAGATAACGAGAGTTCAGGGCCAACGTGCTCCTGTTAGCATGAACTTTCCAGCATCTGCAGTTGCACCATCTCCGAGTGTGAACGTCAAGGCTGGTGGGAAAAGGGCATTCTGGATACCTCGAGATATTGAGTTGTGGAGCTAAAAAAAGAAGGAGGTATATGTCAGGTAAAGGCAGATGGGATCAAATGAATCCCTTGAGAAGTATAGGGGATGTAGATGTAAATGTAAGAGGAGGGTGAAAACGGGACATAAGACAGCATTGGCACATAATGTAAAAGAGAATCCAAAGAGATTCTATAAGGATATTAACAGCAGAAGAGTAACTAGGGAGAGAATAGGGCCCCTTAAAGATCAGCAAGGCTGTCTATATGTGGGACCACAGGAGATGGGGGAATATTTTGCATCAGATTTACTGAGGAGAAAGAAATGGAAGTTAGGGAGCTCAGACAAATACATAGTGATGTCTTGAAAAGAGTCCACATTATAGATGATGAGCTGCTGGAGGACTTAAAATGCAAGAAGATAAATAAATTCCCAGGATCTGATCAAGTGTATCCCAAGGCGTTGAGGGAAGGCAGGATCACAATTGCAGGTCCCCTCATGGAAATGAAAATGTGTTGCTGGAAAAGTGCAGCAGGTCAGGCAGCATCCAAGGAACAGGAGAATTGACGTTTCGGGCATAAGCCCTTCTTCAGGAATATGGATGTAGGTTTTGCAGGGATTCTGAGAGACAAGACCTGCATGCATTTGGAAAGGCAAGGACTTGATTAGGGATAGTCAGCATAGCTTTGTGAGTGGGAAATCATGTCTCAGGAATCTGATTGAGTTTTTTTTGAAGAGGTGATCAAGAATATGGATGAAGGCAGAGCAGTAGACATTGTCTACGTGTACTTCAGTAAGTTAAAAATCACACAACACCAGGTTATAGTCCAACAGGAGCTTTCGGAGCGACGCTCCTTCATCAGGTGATAGTGGAGGGCTCGATCATAACACAGAATTTATAGCAAAAATTTGCAGTGTGATGTAACTGAAATTATACATTGAAAAATTGATTGTCTGTTAAGCCTTTCATCTGTTAGAATACAGTGATAGTTTCACTTCTTTCATGTGTAAATCACAAAACCTTTTTTTTAAAAAGTTGCAATCTCGGGTTAGCTGTTAACAATGGTGATAGCTAGACAATATGTTGTCTAGGCAGTTTTTAACCTGTAATTTACCAGTCCAAATCATGAGTACTGTAGTAAGGCCTTCAGCAATGTACTGCATGGTGGACTGGTAAGTAAGGTTAGGTCTTATGCGATCCAGGGAGAGCTAGCCAATTAGATATAAAACTGACTTGAAGGTAGGAGAGAGAGGGTGGTGGTAGACCATTTTATTGGAAGCCTGTGACCAGTGGTGTGCCAGAGGGATCAGTGCCGGGTCCATTGTTGTTCATCATTTATGTAAACGGTTTGGATGAGAATATAGGAGGAATGGTTAATACTTTCATGGATAACATCAGAATTGGTGGTATAGTGAACAGGGAAGAAGGTTATCTAAGAGTACAACATGATCTTGGTCAACTGGACCAGTGGACTGAGGAATGGCGGATCAAGTTTAATTCAGATAAATTGTGAGGTGTTTCATTTTAGTAAGAGAAACTAGGACAGGCTTACACTATTAATGTTAGGGCCCTGGGGTGTGTTGTTGAACAGAGAGACTGAGGGGTACAGGTACATAGATCCTTGAAAGTGGTGTCACAGGTAGACAGGCTAGTGAAGAAGGCATTTGGCACACTTACCTTAATCGTTTAAAGTATTGAGCACAGGAGTCCAGACGTTGTGTTAAGCTTGGAGTTTTTGGAGTATTGCATAAAATTCTGGTCACCCTGATAATGAGAAGGATGTTATTAAACTGGAAAGGATGTGAGAAAGATATTACAAGGATGTTACAGAGACTGGAAGGTTTGAGTTATAAGGAGAGGCTGGGATCTGGACTGTTGTCCCTAGAGCATGGGAGGCTGAGGAGTGACCTTGTAGAGGTTTATAAAATCATGAGGGGCGTGGATAAGGGCAAATAATCAAAGCCTTTTCCGCAGAGTAAGGAGAGTCCAAAACGAGAGGGCACAGATTTAAGATGAGAGGGGAAAAATTTAAAAGCGACTTGAGGGGCAATGTTTTTACACTGAGGGTGGTGCGTGTCTGGAATGAGCTGCCAGAGGAAGTGGTAGAGATGGGTACAATTACAAAATTTAAGTGTTTTATACAGGTACATGAATAGGAAAGGTTTGGAGATAAATGGGTCAAACACATGCAAGGGCCAAACACAGGAAAATGGGATGAGTTCATTTCACGAAACCTGGATGAGTTGGGCCGAAGGGCCTGTTTCCATGCTGCATGACTCTAAGGGCTTGTCATGCTCATGAACCAAGGGCCAGGGTGTAAATTAGAGCTGAAAATGTGTTGCTGGAAAAGCGCAGCAGGTCAGGCAGCATCCAAGCAGCAGGAGAATCGACGTTTCGGGCATGAGCCCTTCTTCAGGCAGCTACCTAGCTCATGCCCGAAACATCAATTCTCCTGCTCCTTGGATGCTGCCCCTGACCTGCTGGGCTTTTCCAGCAACACATTTTCAGCTCTGATCTCCAGCATCTGCAGTCCTCACTTTCCCCTCCAGGGTGTAAATCACATGCCTCCAGCATTCATTGGCCAGTCCCAGTCACCCTTGAGAAGGTGGTGGTGAGCTGTTGCAAACCATTTGGTACAGGCCTCGTCTGTTAGGAAGGGGGTTCCAGGATTTTGATTCTATTGCCCATGAATCTGTAAGCCAGTATTAGTCAGCCACACCTTTAGGAGAGAAGGGGGAAAAAAATTGATGCAATTTAAAAACAAACCAATCAACCGATCGGTAAATGTGTCAGCAATCTCCATCCTGGCGGGAGACTGCAATCCTGAACTCACATGAAATGTGGTTGACTGTTAAATATGAGTTATGAAATTTGGACTTCAGACTCAAGCCTAGAAAAAACTTTCTGGAGGATACAGTTGAATGAATATCGAGTGCTTTTTTCAGTGTTAATTGGACTGTCAGTTTTTCCATGAACAACTGTATCGAGAGTTGTTGTGTTGTTGACAGAGAAATGTGATGGTTTAGATTGTTTGGCAGAGATTATGATTACCCTTATATGTTCAATATTCTATGACGGAGAAAGAATTTGTGCTTGGTCTATTTGCATAATGTACTTAGTAAGACCCTCAGCTTGCCCATATTTGGTATTCTGTCATTTCAGAGATTATTATGATTTATATTTACAGTAGCGCTTCGACTTACGAACCTAATCCTTTCCAGGACCCGGTTTGCGAACCGAAAAGTTTGCGAACTGAATCAATTTTTCCCATTGCTCGGATAGCGTAAGAATGCTTGGGCGGCTGTTCACAGCGCACTGAATGAGATCACGCGGGGCCCGAGAGCTTTTGCGTTCAACAAGCGCGTAGCAAAACAGAGCAATGAAACCATGTGGTTGCACACGGGCTTTTTGCGTTCGTAGCTTGAATTTCGTACGTACGTTGAAGCAAAATTTTAGGTACATTCCTGTTTGTAAATTGATTTGTTTGTGAACTGGGTCATTCGTATGTCGAGGCGCTACTGTATTTAGTTGGTTAGTGTGCCCTTTGTATTTCACAAAAGATTTAATATTTTGGAAAACGTCTTCTAATGAAGTAATCAGACTTCATCACCTCTGGAGAAAATTTGAGCCCATGTAATTTGGCACATTCTTGTTATTTTGTGTGTGGATTACCCGATGACCATTTATCTTCTTTGTTTTAATGTACTCGAGAATGTGTTTCTGATGTGGAATGATCTCCCCTCTTCTTCTTTTTCTCAATTAAGAGATAGAGATTTTCATTCTTAGTGCTGGGTAGAACCAATGAGTGAATGGGGGAGAAATGTGTGCTGTGCCCACATACGTTTCTTTCATTTGAATACTGGACACACTCTCCACCCTTGAAGCTCTCTGCTTGTATTCCTGATGAAGGGCTTTTGCCCGAAACGTCGATCTTCCTGCTCCTCGGATGCTGCCTGACCTGCTGTGCTTTTCCAGCACCACTCTGATCTGGACACACTGGGAAGGTCAACATTTGAGAAGCCTTTTTGAACCGCTAAAGTCTATAACAAAAAAACTAAAATTAAAAACTAATGATATAAACTAAAGTCGATATCATAAAACTACTCCAATTGTTCTGTTAAACTGAAGTTTCATAACTCTAATCACATCCATTGCATCTGACACCACTGTTTGTGGATGACAACATGATTGGTGGTATAGTGGTCAGTGAAGACGGTCATCTCATATTACAAAGAGATCTTGATCAATTTAGTCAATGGACTAAAGGAGGGGCAGAAGGAGTTTAATTTGGATAATTGTGAGATGTTGCATTTTGGTAAAACAAAAATGAATAGGACTTAAACAATTAATGGTAGTGCTCTGGGTTGTGTTGTAGAACAGAGAGACTGAGGGGTTCAAGTACTACATGAGTTGGACATCATGTTGCAGTTGTACAGGACATTGGTGAGGCCCTTTCTGGAGTACTGTGTGTAGCTTTTGGCACTTTGCTATAAGAAGGATATTATTAAATTTGAGAGGGTTCAGAAAAGATTTACCAGGACGCTGACATTCTTGATCACCTGCAGAGACCTATTGTTCAGCCTGTCGACATGCCACACACACCATTTGCATGACCTTTTGAGCTCTCTGCACATCGATCTCGCTGCCTATAAACTCTGAGCCTGTGTGTCTCTGTCTCACTTCACCTGAGGAAGGGGCAGTGCTCTGAAAGCTTGTGATTTCAAATAAACCTGTTGGACTGTGACCTGGTGTTGTCTGAATTCTGATCACATGAGGAGTGGTTGAGGACTCTGTACTTGATAGAGTTCACAAGGATGAGGGGAGGATTTCATTGAATCTTCTGGAATCCAGAGAGGCCTGGATAAAGTGGTCATGGAGAAGACTAGGACCCGAGGGCATCGCCTCAGAGTGAAGGGACAACCCTTTAGAACGGAGATGAAGAGGAATATTTTCAGACAGAGGGTGGGGAAATCTGTGGAACTCATTCCCTCAGAGAACTGTGGAGGCAAGTCATTGAGTGAACTTAAGACAGCAATAGATGGGTTTTTGGGTAGTAAGGTGATCAAGGGTTACAGAGAGAAGGCAGGTGAATGGGGTTGAAAAATATATTTGCCATGATCGAATGGTAAAGCAGACTCGATAGCCAAATGGCCTTATTCTGCTTCTATATTGTATGGTCTAATGGTCTGAAGGAAATGTTCTCTAACATATTAAGGGAAGGATGAAGCAATCATAGCTGACAAGGGCAGACAATGTGGGAAGCCGGAGTCATCGAGTCATAGAGTCATCGAGATGTACAGAACGGAAACAGACCCTTCGGTCCAACCCGTCCATGCCGACCAGATATCCCAACCCAATCTAGTCCCACCCTGCCAGCACCCGGCCCATATCCCTCCAAACCTTTCCTATTCATATACCCATCCAAATGCCTCTTAAATGTTATAATTGTACCAGCCTCCACCACATCCTCTGACAGCTCATTCCATACACGTACTACCCTCTGCATGAAAAGTTTCCCCTTAGATCCCTTTTATATCTTTCCCCTCTCACCCTAAACCTATGCCCTATAGTTCCCTGACCCCAGGGAAAAGACTTTGTCTATTTATC
>NC_057748.1:21564897-21583218 GCF_004010195.1 Chiloscyllium plagiosum | reverse complement strand
CACATACTGAATCAGAAAATTTTCTTGTACACACTGAACAAATTCCTCTCCATCTCAACCCTTAACACTATGGCAGTCCCAGTCTATGTTTGGAAAGTTAAAATCTCCTACCATAACCACCCTATTGCTCTTACAGATAGCTGAGATCTCCTTACAAGTTTGTTTCTCAATTTCCCTCTGGCTATTGGGGGGTCTATAATACAATCCTAATAAGGTGATCACCCCTTTCTTTTTTCTCAGTTCCACTCAAATAGCCTCCCTGGATGTATTTCCGGGAATATCCTCCCTCAGCACAGCTGTAATGCTATCCCTAATCAAAAACACTACTCCCCCTCCTCTCTTGCCTCCCTTTCTATCCTTCCTGTAGCATTTGTATCCTGGTACATTAAGCTGCCAGTCCTGCCCATCCCTGAGCCATGTTTCTGTAATTGCTATGATATCCCAGTCCCATGTTCCTAACCATGCCCTGAGTTCATCTGCCTTCCCTGTTAGGCCCCTTGCATTGAAATAAATGCAGTTTAATTGATCAGTCCCACCTTGTTCTCTGTTTTGTCCCTTCCTGCCCTGACTGTTTGACTTGCCTTTATTCTCAGCTGTACCCATCTCAGATTGATTTCTTTCCTCACTATCTGCCTGGATCCTACCCCACCACCTTACTCATTTAAATCCTTCCAAGCAGCTCCAGTAAATTTCCCTGCCAGTATATTAGTACTCTTCCAAAATAGGTGCAATCCGTCCTTCTTGTACAGGTCACTTTTACCTCAAAAGAGATTCCAATGATCCAAAAATGTGAATCCTTCTCCCATACACCAGCTCCTCAGCCACACATTCATCTGCTCTATCTTCCCATTCCTGCCCTCACTAACTCGTAGCACTGGGAGTAATCCAGGTATTACTACCCTTGAGGACCTCCATTTTAAATTCCTGCTTAACTCTCTATATTCTTCCTTCACAATCACATTCTTTTCCCTTCTAATGTCATTGATTCCAATGTTTACAATGATCTCCTGCTGGGTTCTCTCCCCCATGAGAACATTCTACACCTTCTCTGAGACATACTTGATCCTGGCACCAGGGAGGCAACACACCATTCTGAGTTTTCACTGCTGGCTGAAGAAACATCTGTCTGTGCCTTAGACTAGAGACTCCCCTAACATAATCAATCACTTGGAACCCGACAGACCCCTCATTGCATTAGAGCCTACCTCAATACCAGAAACTTGGCTGTTTGTGCTACATTCCCCTGAGAATCCATTACCCCCTGCATTTTCCAAAACAGTATACTTGTTTGAAATGGGGATAGCCACAGAAGACTCCTGCACTACCTGCCTACCTCTCTTACCTTTCTGGCAGTTAACCCATCTGTGTGACTGTATCTGAGATGTTCCCCCCTTCCTATAACTGCCATCCATCGCACCCCCTTGTTCTTGTAAATTCCTCATTGCCTTGAACTGTCTCTCTAACCGATCCATTCGATCTGATAGGATTCACAACCGATGGTATTTATTGCAGATATAATCCTCAGTAAACCGTAAACTCTCCATAAACTCCCACATCCGAGTACATATCACTCTACTAAAGGCCATTTTTGCTTCTTTCAATCTGCAGACCCAGAAAATAGCACCGTCTTGTTCCTCTACAAAACAATGCTCCAGGCTAACTTAATACTTAAGGGTTATATTTTTAAGTTTAATCAAGAGACTTATCGCAATAAAATATATAATCACGAAAGAACCCACTCTACTCACTACTGCAGACTTACAGTAAGGCCACAGTAAAACTATTCACTTATCTGTTTCTGTGCTGTGACCTCTCCCAAACAGGTTCCTCCAAGATCAGTTGTGAATTTCTCTGTTTGTTAAGTTTTCCTAGACACATTCTGATGTCCAGTGATATATGAATTCAAACAGCAAAGGCAGTAACTGCACAGGTTCACTGCTGTGTCAGGGAGCAGTGTGGGTTTCTTTCTCTCTCTCTCTCTCTCTCTCTCTCGCACCGACTGATCATATGCTGCCTTTGTCTGTCCTTCTCCCTTTGCGGTTTTTAACTTTTTTTCCTCCAAAGTTCCAAACCAATTGCAACAGCTCCTGGAATTCGAGGAAATCACCTCCAGCACTTAAAGTACCTCAAAAAAGGAGCAGCCAGAAATTTTCCCATCCTCCATCTTGGATTACCCAGAATCCAACAAGGATGAGGAAGCTATTAAAATCAGCTGAGGACAACTAAAAAGGCAATGGGGGAGAAGATGAAATATGAGGATAGGCTAACTAGTAATGTTGAAGAAGATTACAAAGTTTTTTAGATCTTATAAAAGGTAAATGAGAGGTGAGAGAAAACATTGGCCTGCTGGAAAATGAGGCTGAGACAGTAATGACGGGGAACGAAGAAATGGCGGAGCAACTGAACAGGTACATTGCATCAGTTTTCACAGTGGATGACACCAGCAACATACCATATCGGGGCGGCTCTGTGGCTCAGTGGTTAGCACTGCTGCCTTAAAGCACCAAGACCCCAGGTTCGAATACCGCCTCCACAATCTCAGTGTGGAGTCTGCGTCTTGTGGGTGGCACGGTGGCACAGTGGTTAGCACTGCTGCCTCACAGCGCCTGAGACCCGGGTTCAGTTTCCGCCTCAGGCAACTGTGTGGAGTTTGCACGTTCTCCCCGTGTCTGCGTGGGTTTCCTCCGGGTGCTCCGGTTTCCTCCCACAGTCCAAAGATGTGCAGGTCAGGTGAATTGGCCATTAATCTAATCTAATCTAATCTAATCTAATCTAAACTTCAAGAGAGTCTGGGGGTGAAGGTAGTGGCCATCACTAAGAAGAAGGTAGTGGGGAAGCTGAAAAGTCTGAAGATTGATAAATCTCCAAGACCAGGTGGACTACACCACAGGGTTCTGAAGGATATAGCTGAGGAGATTGTAGGGGCACTGATGGTGATCATTCAGGAGTTACTGGAGTCAGGGAAGGTCCTAGTGGACTGGAAAATGGCTATTGTAAACCACCTGTTTTAGGAGGAAGGAAGGCAGAGGACAGGAAACTATATGCTGTTAGCCTGACCTGGTCATCAGTAAGATTTTACAATCCGTTACTGAGGGTGGGATTGTGGTGTACTTGGAAGTCATGGTAAAGTAGGGCTGATTAAGCACATCAGAGCGCATGCCTGAGAAATCTGTCAGAATTTTTGGTAGAGGAAACAAGAATCAAAGGAGAACCAGTAATCACTTTTCACAAGGCCTTTGACAAGGTGCTGCACAAGAGGCTGCTAAATAAGATAAGAGCTCATGGTGTTTGGGGCAAGGTACTGGCATGGTGAGAGGATTGGCTGACTGGCAGAAGATAGGGATTAGGGATAAAGGGACTTTTTCAGGATGGTAATCGTGACTAGTGAAGTTCCACAGGGGTCAAAAAATTAACTCCAAATCCCACCATCTGCCTTGAGAGGATTCAAAACCAGGTGCCCAGAACATTCGCTGAGTTTCTGGATGAATAATCCAGTGATGGGCTATTACCTCCCCAGTTGTGTACCTCCACACACATCATTTACTGCATCCGCTGCACCCATTGTGGCCTCCTCTATATTGGGGAGACAGGCCACCTACTTGCGGAACGTTTCAGAGAACACCTTTGGGACACCCGGACCAACCAACCCAACCACCCCGTGGCTCAACTCCCCCTCCCACTCCACCAAGGACATGCAGGTCCTTGGACTCCTCCATCGCCAGACCATAGCAACACGACGGCTGGAGGAAGAGTGCCTCTTCTTCCGCGTAGGAACCCTCCAACCACAAGGGATGAACTCAGATTTCTCCAGTTTCCTCATTTCCCCTCCCCCCACCTTGTCTCAGTCCCAACCCTCGAACTCAGCACCACCTTCCTAACCTGCAATCTTCTTCCTGACCTCTCTGCCCCCACCCCCACTCCGGCCTATCACCCTCACCTTAACCTCCTTCCACCTATCGCATTTCCAACGCCCCTCCCCCAAGTCCCTCCTCCCTACCTTTTATCTCAGCCCGCTTGGCACACTTTCCTCATTCCTGAAGAAGGGCTCATGCCCGAAACGTCAATTCTCCTGCTCCTTGGATGCTGCCTGACCTGCTGCGCTTTTCCAGCAACACATTTTCAGCTCTAAAAATGAGGATGTTGATAAATGCTGTTACATGCAAATAGGCCTCTCACTGCTGACTGGATGGAATCTCACCTTGCTGCTCAAATTGTGGGTGAAAAACTTGCTCTTGTATCTCCTCACTGACCATCTCTCAGAATTCTCCCAACCTTCTTGACACTGTCCATGTTATCCAGGAGTTGAGAAGATGCTGCCAACATTTCAGTTGATCCAAACCAATGTTTTATAGAGGTTCATCATCACTTATTTGTATTTGTACTCATTTATTTAAACTCCAATGTACCTATTTCATCATTTTCTCATCCTCCACCAGACCTACAATCATTTGTGTGCCTAGATCCTCAGGCTGCTCAATCCTGTCATCCCCTTTAGAATTGAATGTTTTAGTTTCTACTGCCCCTCCTCTTTCTTTCTCCCAAAATACATCACTTCATCCTTCTCTGCATTAAATTCCAGCTGCTGCATATCTGCTCATTCCACTAGCCTGCACTCTCTTCAAGCCTATCATTATTGACCTCACCATTTGTAATAACCTCAAGTATTGTACCATTTTTTTACAAGTTTTCCCAGGTCACCCAAGTCTAGATCACTAAGGAAGAGCAGTGATCCTAGAAGCAATACCTGGGATGTCCAGTGTAAACCTCCTCCCACTCCGAAAAAGAAACCATTCACCATTATTCTGTTTCCTGCCACACAACCAACTTCAATTTGATGCTTACACTTCCCCTATTATTTGGGTTTCCACTTTGCTGAAAAATCCATCATGTGGTATTTTGGTCTTTTGCCTTTTGGTCGTCTCTATGCACCACATCAACCACATTACCCTCATCAACCATCTGCATTCTATTATAGGAAAGCTCTGTTGACTTTCTTCAATATGAGTTGTCTATAACAAATCTGCGCTGGCCTCCCTTAACTAATCTGCATCGTGCAATCGTCTGTTACCCTCCACTGAGGCAATTGTCTCCAAACGCACGTCCATCGCTGACTGACTGGCCTGTCTTTGTGGAGTTTAGCCATATACTGTTCTTTGAAAATAGCTGCCATATTTGTCATTCCCCAGTTTTCTGGCACCACCCCTAGATCTAAGAAGGACAAAAAAACAATAGCCTGTGCAGTTTTCACCTTCACTCAATTTTCTCAGCAGCATTTTGTCTGGTTTTTATAATTTTTCAACTTTTAGATCATCAAGTGTCTCAAAACACAGGATGTGGAGACATAGTGATAATATCATTGGACAAATCTAGAGGTCTAGGTTAGTGTTCATCAGGACATAGATCTAAATCCCACCATGGCAGAGGGTGAAATTTGAATTCATTACAAATGAGGGATACAAAAAATTGAACATAACAGTGACCATGTAACAAACTGTCAATTATCACTAAAATCCAATCCGATTTGCTGCTGTTCCGACAGGAAGGGGAATCTGCCATCTTAGCTGATCACAGCAATGATAGGTGATAAATGCTGTCCTAGCCAATGACACCCACATATATCCAATAACAAAACAAAATTCTTCCTGTTGCTCAAGATAGGTGCAAAGAATGCATTGACTCTCCCAGTCATGTCCCTATCTCCTGCACTGATTCCTTTTTTGCTCCCTAATCAGTTCACCTCTTCTTTTACCGCTGTTGTAAGTGCCTTCAGAGATTTTTGAATTCCCTTTTATGGTAAGTCCCAATCTTTTCTCACAGTCTCTTATTGCATTTCCAATTTCCTTTCTCACTTCCTCTCTGAACCTCTTGTAGTCAGACTTATTCCCACTTGCAGAACTGGCCTGACATCAGTCTCACTCCCCCTTTTTCTGCTTCATTTTACTGCATTCTGTTAGGGAAGAAAACTACTTGTGTATTTACTGCAGAGTCGCAGTGTGAGACAGCTGGCTTTACCAGGTGCTCAATGTTTTTCAGGGTAATCTGAGATCCACTGGTCACTGTACAGGTTTAAGGTTCTGTATGACCAAGCAAATCTGAAATATAATAACTCTAGAGATATGTTGTGTGTACAGGTGTAATGGCAGATGCAGGCTGGCAGATCCCCAGTTTTTGAGGTTTCCTTTGCAATAGAAATCATAGAATCGGTGCAGTGTGGAAGCAGGTCATTTGGCCCATCAAGTCCAAACCGACCCTCCGTAGAGCATCATCTAGACTGACTCCCCTACCAAATCCCTGCAACCCCGTATTTCTTATGGCTAATCCATCCAACCTGCATGTCCCTGGACTCTATGGGCAATTTAGCATGACCAATCCACCTAACTTGCAGATCTTTGGACTTTGGGAGGAAACCAGAGCACCCGGAGGAAACCCACAAAGACAGAGGGAGAATGTGTAAACTCCACATTGAAGGTCACCCGAGGGTGGAATCGAACCTGAATCCCTGGTGTGGTGAGGCAGCAGTGCTAACCACTGTGCTGATCATGGATCAACCTTCTGTTGATGTGCAACAGCACCTCACGCTAAAAGATGTCACATACAAGGCATCTATCTAGAATAGGCATCAATGTGTGAGAGGCCCTCACTCAGAAGAAACCAACTCAGAAAAACCTCCTCTATGAAGGGACACAATTCTTTAAGAACACCGAGCAGCAAGGGGAAGTATGACAAGGAATCCAGAAAGGCATGCCAGTGATCTCATGGTCAAGGACCAATTCCATCGCCCAGAAACATCTGCCAAACGTGTGGTCGGATATATGGCTCTAGGATAAGCTCATCAGCCACGCAAGGTCCCACAGAACCCAGGACCAGTTAAACAGAATATCCTGGGGGACAATCATACTCGTTAGCAAGTGATCAACATCAGTGACCACTCCCACAGTAAGCAGCACAGAATCCTATATATTAGAAGATCTTGTTTTATTCTTCATGGAATGTGTGTGTCACTGGTGAGACCAGCACTTATTGTCTATCCCTGATTACCCAGAGGGCAGTTAAGAGTTAAACCATTTCTGTAGATCTGGAGTCATATGTAGGACAGATGAGGTAAGGATGGCAGTTTGCGTTCCTAAAGGACATGAATGAACCAGATGGGTTTTAGACAATCGACAACGGTTATTAAACCCTTAACTACAGAGATTTTACTGAATTCAAACTCCATGATATGCCAGGGCAGGATTTGAACTGGGTCCCCAGAACAGTACGTGGTTCTCTCTGGATTGGCAGTCCAGCGATACTATCGTGAGGCTATTGACCCCCCTTTCATCTCACTGCAGTGGTATGGAAACCATTGGGAAAACGTCTGAAGGAGAGAATTGATCTCCATTTAGTGAAGCAATGTTTGATCTGAATAGTCAGCATGGCTCTATCAGACAGAGGTCATGCCTAACAAACCTGGTTCAATTTTTCAAAAAGGTGAGTGTGTTTAGTTGAGGTTAGCTGAAGGGCCTCTTCTTTACTGCATGAGTCTATGATGCTATGCTTTGACAAAGTGCTTCACCCGGGGAATTTAGTGAGTGAGGCAATTTGACATAGTGATGGGGGATAAACAGTTCTGATCTTTTACAAGCAAGCAATGGTTTGGTTGAGGAAGTGAGAGACAGTGAGATCTTGAGAAGAGCTGGCTGATAAATCAGAGGGTGAAATAACAGAACATGCATGAAATCTTCAAAAAGGAAGGATTAGTGTCAAAGGGAAAAGTACCACATAAGAGACTGCTAGTGAAGGTAAAACTCCATGGATCCAAGGAAATTTTCCAAGCTGGAGACAGAGTTGGCTGAGTGACAGGAAGCAGAGTCACATGGTTGAGGGGTTTATTTTTGATTGGGAGTCTGTGATCAGTGGGGTCCCACAGGGGTCAGTACTGGGCTCTTACTGTCTTGTAATATATATAAGTGATTTAGATTTGAATGTAAGAGAGTGTAATGATGCACATGGGCAGGACAAACAAGGCAAGGGGATACAGGATGAACAGTGGGACCCTGAAAAGCACCCTGGATCAGAGGGCCCTTGGCGTGCAGGAACACCAGTCAGTTAAGGTATCAGGGCAGGTGGTGGAAGTAGTTACAAAACCATATGAGATACTTGCCTTTATTAGTGAGGCACAGGATTTAACAGCAGGGAGATTATGCTGGAACTGTCTCGCGTGTTGGTTAGGCCTCAGCTAGTGTGTTGTGTGCTGTTCTGGATTCCACATTATAGGAGGGATGTTATAGTTGTGGGTATGTTCACTAAGCTGGGAAGATGATTTGCAGACAGATCGTCTCCTGTTGAGGTGATAGCTTCAGTGCTGGAGCCTTCGGTGAAGTGCCGCCGTACTGTGCCTTCTGGAATTTATTGGGTTCCGGTTATTTGTTGTAGTGGCCGGTTTGTTGGGTCTAGGTCTATGTGTTTGTTGATGGAGTCTGAGAATGAGTGCCATGCCTTTAGGAATTCTCTGGCTGTCCTCTGTTTAGCTTGTCCTATGATCGTTGTGTTATTCCAGTCGAATTTCTAGTTCTTGTCATCTGTACGTATAGATACTATGGACAGCTGGTCGTGGTGTTTAGTGGCTAGTTGGGGTGTTCGTGGATTGCTACTTGTCTGCCTGCTTGCCCTATATAGTGAAGGGGACCGTCAGAGAATACAGTAGAATATAGGTAGATTGGAGAGATGGGCAGAGAAATGGCAGATGGAGTTCAAGCCGGGCAACTGCGAGGTGATGCATTTTGAAGATCCAATTCAAGAGCAAACTGTACAGTAAATGGAAAAGCCCTGGGAAAATTAATGTACAGACAGATCTGGGTGTTCAGGTCCATTGTACCCTGAAGGTGGCAACGCAGGTCAGTAAAGTGGTCAAGAAGGCATACAGCATGATTTCCTTCATCGATTGAGTACAAGAGTTGGCAGGTCATGTTACAGATGTATAATACTTTGGTTCGGTCATATTTGGAATACTGTGTACAGTTCTGGTTGCCACATTACTAAAAGGATGTGGATGCTTTGGAGAGGGTGCAGAGGAGGTTCACCAGGATGATGCCGGGTATGGAGGGCGCTAGCTATGAAGGGAAGTTTGCACATGATGGGTATCTAGGTTAGAGTGGTGCTGGAAAAGCACAGCAGGTATCTGGTCTTTTGTCCTGGTGAGTAGTTGTCTGAGCATGGCTGTCAGTTTATGGATTGTCATGAATCCCAGTGGGTGGAGACGTTTGGCTCCAAGATGTTTTTCTGCGAGGTAGCGTGGCCAGTGTGTTAGGTAGTGGCCTTTCCTCCTCACATTGGATGAAGTTGCGGGATGTCTGTTCTTGGTGAAGACTCTGTAGAGGTGTTCGTCTTCTTCCCTTCATAGGTCGAGAGTGCTGCTGTGTGTTGTAGCCCTTTTGAACAGGAGGCTCCGACGCACTGAAGATGTCACCTAGACAGGGGAAGAGACGTCTGCAAATCAACTTCCCAGCTCAGCGACCATACCCACAACCATGACAACTGGCACCCGAGCTACAAACCTTGAATAGGAGGGATGTGATCGCACTGGAGAAGGTGCAGAGGAGATTTACCAGGATGTTGCCTGAGCTGGAGCGCTTCAGTTATGAAGAGAGGTTGGACAGACTGGGTTTATTTCGCTTAGAATGGAGGAGATTGAGAAGGGACATGCTTGAGATGTATAAAATGATGAGGACACAAATAGGGTAAACAGGAAGAAGCCTTCCCCCTTGATGGAGGAATCAATGACCAGGGGAATAGATTTAAGATGAGGGGCAGAAGACTTGGAGGAGATGTGAGGAAGAATTTTCTTTCACCCAGAGGAGTGATGGCACTCTGGAACTCACTGCCTGTACAGATGGTCGAGACAGAAAATCTCAACACTTTGAAGACGTAATTAGAGATGCACTTGCAATGCCAAGGTATACAAGGTTGTAGGTCAAGCACTAGAAAATGTGATGAGAATAGTCAGGTGGTTGTGGTTGAGTGGTGCCAGCTCGATGGGCCAAAGGTCCACTCTCTGTGTTGTAGACCTCGATGACTCTATGACTCTAGGTGACTGGTTAGTGAACTTTTCACCAAGGGAGGACGTAAGCAATGATTCAGAGGGGGAACTTAGAGTACGTGCGTACTTTTTCAGGGAACATACTAACTGAATGAAAAAGCTTCTTTTGCAAAAATAAAGATTAGCGAAGACAGACATTTGTCCCTTACAATCAGAAAAAGGGGAAGTTATAACAGGAAACAGAGGTGGGAGACATACTGTCATTCCGCCTTCAATAAATAACATTCCAAAAATGTTGGGCAACACAGGGTCTAGTGACAGGGGGAAACTAATGGAAATCAGCATTAGTAGGGAAATGGCATTGAGGGCATTGATGCGATTGAAGGCTGGTTCAACCACTGGATGTCCTTATACTCCAGCCACTGAAAGTAAGCAGGCAGCTGCAGCTGGCGGCAAAGAAGGCAAATGGTATATTGACCTTCATCATGACAGGATTCAAGTACAGGAGCAAGGATGTCTTGCTGCAATTGTACAGGGTCTTGGTTAGACCACACCTGGTGTATTATGTGCAGTTTTGGTCTCCTACTGTGCAACAAAGGTATATGAGACTTATTCTTGGGATAGTAGGACTGACATATAAATGGAGACTGGATCAATCAGGATTATATTCACTGGTGTTGAGAAGAATGAATGGGGATCTCAAATTCTCACAGGACTGGGCCGGGTAAATGCAGGAGAAATGTTTCTGATGACTGGGGAGCCAGAATCACGGGTCACAGAACACACTTCTTAAACCAAAAGTAAACTGAAAGTAAAGTTCCCTCAACACTGTCCCCATCAAACACACCCGGGACAGGGACAGCACGGGGTTCAATAATGAGTGAAGTTCCCTTGACTCTTTAACTGAAAAAGGAAGCCAAAAATAATATGGAACAGCCCCTGTTGGGGCACCGTGCCGTAATCACATGTAAACAATTGAACAGAAACTTCTTAAATAAAACAGAACCTTACTAAATTAAATTAATGTTGTCTGGAGTGATGATGATGTACCTCACCCCCTATGGTGCCTATCGGTCTTTAAAGAGTTTGACTGTGTTGGTGAGCTCCGTGTACTCCCTCTCTAGGGACACCCCAGTGTGTATGTAACCGTGAATGAGGGGCAGACAGCGATGAGTCTCTCTGTGGCCCACTGCCTGGATGTGGTAACGGTCACCTCGGCCAGCCCCAGGAGCAGAGCCATGGGCAGGCCCTCTAACTTGGCCCATACCAAGTTCCTGTAGATCAGCAGCATGTGGCTGAAGTGTAACCAAAACTTTAGGATGGAGTTTTGGCCATTTAGGGCAGAGATGAGGAATAATTTCTTCACCAAGCATGCGGAGAGCTTGTGGAATTCTCTGTCCCAGAAAGTGGCTGAGGCCAAAGCATTGAATATTTTCACATTGGAGCTGGATATATTTCTTAGAGCTCAAGGAATCAAAGGATATGGGGAAACACAGGGACAGGGATACTAATGTGCTCATATATGGCGCAGCTGGCCAGAAGGGCTGAATGGCCTACTCCTGCTCCTATGTCTATCTTTATTTCTCTGTAACTTTAACCCTTTTATCTTTCAACTGGTTGAAACATCAGTGGGGGATTATAAAGTGCTGTATTAAATATACATTTTAGTAATTAATAACATTTCAGTCAGAGTAATTAATAAGCCTAATGGACCAGAGTAAATGCAATGGGATTAATGAAAATTGATAGTTTATACAAGGAAACACTACATTCTGAAAGAAATGAGCAGCTCAGGTCCAATTGAATTTTGAACACTTTATTTGTCCTGGGTGATCACAAGAGGAGGAAATGTCTCCAGCTGCTCTAGGTAAGGGGGGTGGCTGCAGGAGACATTACTGAGTATTAGAGAAGAGGGGAGTGTCTTGGATTTCTGGACACTCGTCACTCCACAGGCAGTGAGAGGGCAGGATGGTGGCTGGGTGGCTGTCTGGAAGAGTAGGAGGAGGCAGGAAGTACAGGCCTCTCCAGGGTTTGGAGACTGCTGGGAGTGCAGTCAGGCCAGGGAGCCAATGAGGAAGTGACATGTCTGGTTCTGATCGTCCAGTTACAGGAAGGATATTATTAAAGTTGGAGAGGCTTCAGAAGAGATTTACCAGGATGTTGCTGAGTATGGAAGGTTTGAGTTATAAAGAAAGGCTGGATAGGCTGGGACTTTTTTCACTGGAGCGTAGGAGGTTGAGAGGCGACCTTGTAGAAGTTTATAAAATAATCAGAGGTATAGATAGAGTTAATGATAATTGTCTTTTCCCTTGGATGAAGGATTTCAAGTCGAAGGGGCACATTTTTAAGGTGAGAGGGGAAAGATTTTAAAAAGAATGAGGGGGACATGTTTTACACAGACCGTGGTTCACATGTGGAATGAACTTCCTGAGGAAGTGGTGAATGTGGGTCCAATTGCAACATTTAAAAGACATTTTGATAAGTATGTGAATAGGAAAGGGTTGGAGGGACATGGGTCAGGAGCAGGCAAGTGGGACTAATTTAGTTCAGGAATATGTTTGGCATGGACTGGTTGGGCCGGAGAGTCTTTTCCGTGCTGTATGACTCTATAGAGGGAACAACAAAGTGTTGAAATACAGTTGTTGTAGGAGAGTCAGGAGAACATACAGACATTTCTATAATGATCATTGTGACTACGACATAGTGTGATGCCTCCTTGGTGTGAGGGTAAAGGACGAGATGGAGAGGGTGCAGAATATCCTGCTGGGGGTGGAGAGTGAGCTGGAAATTGTGTTAGACGCTAGCATCAACAACTTTGAGAGGGCAGATATCAAGGTCCTGTGGTCAGATTGTCAGAAGCTAGAGAGGAAGTGAAAAAGAAGGAGCTTGAAGTCACTCCTTCAGGATTATTCTCGGTGTCAAGTGCTGATGAGACTAGAAAGAGGAAGATCGGGAGGATCAATGTGTCGTCTGAGGCCTTCTGCAGGGATGGAGAGCTCAGTTTCTTGGCCATTGGGACCAGTTCCAGGACCGGAAGCACCTGTTTGATGAGTTAAACGCAACAGAACTGGGATCAATGTCTCTCAGTGAGGTTCACGAGAGTCACAGAGTCTTACAGCACGAATCCCCTTGTCAACTTTTATAGGTGCGTTATCGAGAGCACTCTGTCTGGACGTATCACCACCTGGTATGGCAACATCGGAGACGGTTACAGAGAGTGGTGAACTCGGCCCGGACAATCACAAAGGCCAACCTCCCATCTATAGAATCCATCTACCAGGCCCGCTGTCAAGGAAAGGCTGCCAGCATTCTCAAAGATCTATCCCACCCTGGCAATGTTTTTCTATAACCTCTACCATCTGGGAGAAGGTACAGAAGCCTGAATACATGCACCAGCCGGTTATGAAAGTTTCTACCCCATTGTTGTTAGAATACTGAACGGACTCACAAACTCTTAACATTCGCCTGTCCCTGTGTTTTTGTTTTTGCTGCTGTTTACCTATTATTTACTATCTATGCTACTTAACTCTTTCATCTGCCTGTATTGCTCGTAAAACAAAGCTCTTCATTGTGCCTTGGCGCATGTGACAATCAATTCAATTCAATGTCTTTTAAATATAACTGCCCTGCGTCCTCTACTTCCTCTGGAAGTTCACACGTGAACCACACTCTTTGTAAAAATAGAACATAGAACATTACAGCACAGTACAGGCCTTTGGCCCTCGATGTTGCGCTGACCTGAGGAACCAATCTGAAGCCCAACTAACCGACACAATTCCATTATCATCCATATGTTTATCCAATGACCATTTAAATGCCCTTAAAGTTGACGAGTCTACTCCTGTTGCAGGCAGGATGTTCCATGCCCCTGCTACTCTCTGAGTAAAGAAACTACCTCTGACATCTGTCCTATATCTATCACCACTCAATTTAAAGCTATGTCCCCACATGCGAACCATCACCATCTGAGGAAAAAGGCTCTCCCTGTCCGCCCTATCTAACCCTCTGATGACCTTATATGTCTCAATTAAGTCACCTCTCAACCTTCTTCTCTCTAACGAAAACAGCCTCAAGTCCCTCAGCCTTTCCTCGTAAGACCTTCCCTCCGTACCAGGCAACATCCTAGTAAATCTCCTCTGAACCCTTTCCAAAGCTTCCACATCCTTCCTATAATGCGGTGACCAGAACTGTACACAATACTCCAAGTGTGGCCGCACCAGAATTCTTACAGCTGCAGCATGATCTCATGGCTCTGAAACTCAATCTCTCTACCAATAAAAGCTAATACACTGTATGCCTTCTTAACAACCCTATCAACCTGGGTGGCAACTTTCAGGGATCTATGTACAAGGACACCGAGATCTCTCTGCTCATCTACGCTACCATGAATCTTACCGTTAGCCCAGTACTCTTTATTTCTGTTGCTCCTTCCAAAGTGAATCACCTCACACTTTTCCGCATTAAACTCTATTTGCCACCTCTCAGCCAAGCTCTGCAGCTTATCTATGTCCCTCTGTAACTTGCAATATCCTTCAGCACTATCCACAACTCCACTGACCTTAGTGTCATCTGCAAATTTACTAACCCATCCTTCAACGCCCTCATCCGGGTCATTTATAAAAATGACAAACTGCAGTGGTACCCAAAACAGAGCCTTGTGGTACACCACTAGTAACTGAACTCCAGGATGAACATTTCCTATCAACCACCACCCTCTGTCTTTTTTCAGCTGGCCAATTTCTGATCCAAACTGCTAATATTGCCTCTCATGTCTTGTTTAAATCTTTCTCCTCTCACCTTAAAATGTGCCCCCTTGTCTTGAAATCCCCCACTTTAGGGAAGAAAACAGCAGCTTATCTATACCCTCATGATTTTATAAACCTCATCTCCCAACCTCCTACACTCCAGTGAAAAAAGGTCCCAGCCTCTGTTTATAACTCAAACCACTAATGTGGCTGTGGAGGTTTTAAACTAAATTGGCAGGAGCATGGGGACCAGGGCATCGAAGTAGAAATGAATTGCATTAAGACCGAAAGTATTGGATAAAATGATAGAAGGAAGTAGTACCACATATCCTCATGCTCTGGTTATGAGGAATGCGAAGACAGATCATAATGTAAACACACAAAAGGTGGTGAACATTGTTTCGCGTCATTCATCATCCTCAGATATTGAACATCAAATGCATTACACAATAGAGCTGGACCACAATAGCAATCTCCAACAAAAAACATCGAACCTGTTGGCGCCACAGACTTGAAGGCTGAAGGGCCTCTTGTGTACTGTATACTCCCCATGATATTATCCAGCATTACCGTCACTGTATAAACATCCTTGGGGTTACCAGTTACCAACCTGAACAAGACTAGCCATATAACCAGTGTCTACAACAGCAGGGCAGAAGCTAGCAATACTATGGTGAGTAACTCATCTCCTGCCTGTCCATCAACTATAAAGCACAAATCAGGAGTTTGACGGAATACTCCCCACTTGTCTGACTGAGTTGCTGCAACTCTCGAAAAGCTTGATACCATCCAGGACAAAGCAGCCCACCTGATTCACACTTGTGCAGCACTTTCCATTTGTCAGCACAAGGCTGGATATTGCCCAGATCTTATTGCGTTTGCACACGGTACCTGAGGAGTTGCAGATGGTGCTGAACATTGTGCATCATTGGCAAACATCCCCACTTCTGACTTTATGATGGAGGGAAGGTCATTGACAAAGCAGCTGAAGATGGTTGGGCCTAGGACACTCCCCTGAGGAACTCCTGCAGAGATGTCCTGGAGCTTAGATGACTGACATCCAACAACCACAACCATCTTCCTATTAGATTAGATTACTTAGATTACTTACAGTGTGGAAACAGGCCCTTCGGCCCAACAAGTCCACACCGACGCGCCGAAGCGCAACCCACCCATACCCCTACATCTACCCCTTTAACCTAACACTACGGGCAATTTAGCATGGCCAATTCACCTGACCCGCACATCTTTGGACTGTGGGAGGAAACCGGAGCACCCGGAGGAAACCCACGCAGACACGGGGAGAATGTGCAAACTCCACACAGTCAGTCGCCTGAGTCGGGAATTGAACCCGGGTCTACAGGCGCTGTGAGGCAGCAGTGCTAACCACTGGGCCACCGTGCCTATATGTCACATATGACTCCAACCACCAGAGAGTTTGTTCCCAATACCAATCAATTCCAGTTTTGCCAGGGCGCTTTGATGCCACATTCAGTCAAACACAGCCTTGATGTCAAGGGCTGTCCCTCTCCCCTCACCCTCTGGTATTCAGCTCTATTGTCCATGTTTGAACCGAGGCTGTAATGAGGTCAGGAGCTGAGTCACCCTGGGGGAACCCAAACTGGGCATCACTGAGCAGGTTATTAGATTTTATTTAGGTTAGATTCCCTACAGTATGGAAACAGGCCTTTCGGCCCAACCAGTCCTCACTGACTCTCCAAAGAGTAACCCACCCAGACCCATTTCCCTCTGACTAATGCACTTAACACTACGAGCAATTTAGCATGGCCAATTCACCTGACCTGCACATCTTTGGACTGTGAGAGGAAACTTGAGCATCCGGAGGAAACCCACACAGACATGGGGAGAATGTGCAAACTCCACGCAGACAGTTGCCCGAGGCTGGAATCGAACCTGGGACCCTGGTGCTGTGAGGCAGCAGTGCTAACCACTGAGCCACCATGCCGCCCCTTATTGCTGAACAGTGCTGCTTGATTGCACTTTTGATGACACCTTCCATCACTTTACTGACCGAGAGTAGACTGATGGGGTAGAAATCGGCCGGGTTGGATTTGGTTGCAGGACATACCTGGGCAATTTTCCACATTGTTGGGTAGATGCCAGTGTAGCTGCTGTACTGGAACAGCTTGGCCAAGGGTGAAGCAGGTCCTGGAGCACAGGTCTTCAGTACTATTGCAGAATGTTGTCAGGGCCCACAGCCTTTGCAGTATCCAGTACCTCCAGCCATTTCTTGATATTACGTGGAGTGAATGGAATTACCTGAAGTCCACACCGCCCCGCCGAAGCGCAACCCACCCATACCCCTACATTTACCCCTTACCTAACACTACGGGGAATTTAGCATGGCCAATTCACCTGACCTGCACATCTTTGGGCTGTGGGAGGAAACCGGAGCAACCGGACGAAACCCACGCAGACACGGGGAGAACGTGCAAACTCCACAGAGTCAGTCACCTGTGGTGGGAATTGAACCCGGGTCTCTGGCACTGTGAGGCAGCAGTGCTAACCACTGTGCCACCGTGCCGCCCACCAATATATGCTTTGTGGCACAAGGCAAGGGTAGAAACCGTAATGAGGGTTGTATCAGTGTTTACTAAGAAAGACAATGCTGACAAAATCTCAGTAGAAGCAGAGATGGTGGAGGTAGTGAACATTGATAGATGGGAAGCACTGGGTGAGGCTGGCTACACTTGAAGTGGTATAAGGGCGGCATGGTGGCTCAGTGGTTAGCTCTGCTGCCTCACTGCGCCAGGGACCTGGGTTCAATTCCTGCCTCAGGCAACTGTTTGTGTGCAGTTTGCACATTCACCCAGTGTCTGCGTGGGTGTCCTCCGGCTGCTCCAGTTTCCTCCCACGCTCCAAAGATGTGCAGGTTAGGTGAATTAGCCATGCTAAATTGCCCATAGTGTTAGGCACATTAGTCAGGTGTAAATGTGGGGGAATGGGTCTGGGTGGGTTACTCTTCAGAGGGTCGGTGTGGACTTGTTGGGCCAAAGGGCCTGTTTCCACACTGTAGGAAATCTAATCTAAGTGAGCTGCCTGCAAGAAAATTGATAGGCACTTGGAGAGACATAGAGTCGTACAGCATGGAAACAGACCCTCAGTCCAACCAGTCCATGCCAATCATAACCCCAAACTAAACTAGTCCCACCTGCCTATGCTTGGCCCATATCCCTCCAAATACTTCTTATTCATGTACTTATCTCAATGTCTTTTAAACATTGTAACTGTAACAGCATCCTCCACATCCTCTGGACGTTCATTGTGAGATTTGTGTTAATTAAGGAGAGCCAGCAAGGATTTGCAGAAGCCAAATCAAGCTTAAGTAGTCCCATTGAAGTTTTGCTGAAGTAACAAAGAAGGTTGATGAGGGAAGTGCAGTGGATGTTGTAGGGTTTTAGGAAAGTCTTTCGCGGTGTATCACATCATCACTGGCTAACTGGAATGGAGGCTTATCATCAATGTCAGCTTGGATAAAAAGATGAGCTTGAGGTCAGAGAACAGTGAGTTTAGATTAGATTAGATTAGATTAGATTA
>NC_057748.1:21541571-21564854 GCF_004010195.1 Chiloscyllium plagiosum | reverse complement strand
CCTTACCTAACACTACGGGCAATTTAGCATGGCCAATTCACCTGACCTGCACATCTTTGGACTGTGGGAGGAAACTGGAGCACCCGGAGGAAACCCACGCAGACACGGGGAGAATTGTCAAACTCCACACAGTCAGTCGCCTGAGGCGGGAATTGAACCCGGGTCTCTAGCGCTGTGAGGCAGCAGTGCTAACCACTGTGCCACCGTGTGGTAAATGGTTATTTTCCAGATGAGAGGGTGGGAGGCCGTGCCCTTCCCCAAGGGTCAGTGCTGGGACCACTGCTGTTTTGATGGATAGAAATGACTTGGATATTGGATTAGAGGTAAAATTTCACATTTTGCTGATGACATTAAACGGGAAGAATGGCATAAGGCAGAGATGTTATCAATTGCCTGAAACAAGGCAGGGAAAGCTGACGGAATAGGCAGATGCCCAGCAGATGGCATTAAATGCAGAGAAAAGTTATACAGGTTGGGCCTCTCGCCCTTGGAGCAAATGAGTTTGAGGAGACATTTTCACATACTCTGGATTTAGACCAGACAGATAAAGTAACGTTCCCTTCGGCTGATGGCACAACGAATGGGGGAAACAAAATTTAATGTATTGAAATGACACAGGGAGTGAAGGTGCGGAACCTTTTCTTACTCAGTAAGTGGTACTGAGTTGGCCTTTGGCTATGTGTGTGTGTGTGTGTGAAGGAAGCAGAAATGATGAATGGTTTCCAAAAGTTTAGGACATTGGGCAAAATAGAGAGAAAGTGAGCACTGCAGATGCTGGAGATCACAGTTGAAAAGTGTGGTGCTGGAAAAGCGCAGCAGGTCAGGCAGCATCTGAAGAGCAGGAGAGTGGACGTTGGGTAAAATAAACTTATACAGTTAAAGAGGTAGAGCAGCATAAAGTGACATGAGTAGAGCACTCTACAGAGAACTGATATGTACCTTAGTGACCCCTCTATGATGGTGTTAGAGGGACTGCAGAAACATAACACCTACAATGACACAGTGCTCCCACAAGTATGATGGCCACAGTGACTTGCTGAACTGTTGAAGTGTAGCTTTGAGGCTTATGAGACAATGGTATTCATTGGTGAAATAACTGCTGTTCCTATCCTTAAAGGACAGAGCTGCATGTTTAATCACGATTACTCAGACATTACTACTTATCTTGTGCCAATGACATCATCGGCCAAATATGCAGTCTGGTCTGGCCCAGGGACAGCTCATTAACATACTGACCTTTCAGATGAACTTGGCATCGAATTCAGGAGATAAAATGAAAAGCCACAATTTTTTACTGCTTGCAGGTTTCAGTCGGGGGATAACTGACAGACTGTTCCCGCAGCATGGACCGTACTCATTTGAATGATTCAAAGTGGGAGTGTTACAAAGTGCATTGTGGTTGGTGGTTTGAGGGGTCCTTTCCCTAAGGGAAGCATCATGTTCCACCTGCCTGTCAGGTATTGAAGATATTTAGAAACAGAGTGGAACTGAAACTTGCTCCATTTCCTGGTTGCACTATTACCTGCTCAGTGTTCAGCTGTCAAGCTCAGACAGACTTCAGACAGAGCTAAAAGCTGTCATGACAATCCTTGCGGAGTTATAGAATTCTAAAGAAATGTCTCCACATACATTTAAGCTTTGTTGACAAACTTTTGAGACAGGAACTGTCCTGACAATATTGGCTGCTTGCATTCCACACCAAGAGGCTTCACAAAGGCAGGTTCCCTGAGAGCTCTGCTTTCTGCAAGTCAGTCAGTGATTTGTCCATCAACTCAGAGTTCAATGATCTAACCTATGATAAACCAGAGATTGTACATTGACAAGCTGTATTCCACTAATGTGAATCCCACCCTTCCAATCGCAACAAGGAACTGACACCGAGCCAACCAGTCCCCCTCCACTGACACTCTCATCCGCCAGGCTGAACAGGTCCTCACCCATAACACCTTCTCCTTCCAATATTCCCACTTCCTCTAAATCAAAGGGGCAGCCATGGGCACCCACATGGGCCCCAGCTATACTTGCCTCTTCATCGGGTACATGGGACAGTCCATCTTACGCAGCTACACCGGCACCATTCCCCACCTTTTCCTCCATTACATTAATGACTGTATCAGCGCCACCTCGCGCTCCCATGAGTTGGTTGAACAGTTCATCAACTTCACACATACCTTTCACCGGGACTCAAACTCACCTGGATCATCTCGGACACCTCCCTCCCCTTCCCGGACCTCTCCATCTTCATCTCCGGCGACCAACTAACCATGGACATGTACTACAAACCCACTGACTCCCACAGCTACCTAGACTACACCTCCTCCCACTCTGTCTCCTGCAGAAATGCTATCCCTTATTCCCAATTCCTCCGCCTCTACTGCATCTGCTCCCACCATAGAACATCCGAGATGGCCTCCTTCTTTAAAGACCACAATTTCCCCTCCCATGTGGCCGATGATGCCCTCCACCACAGCTCCTCCACTTCTTGCACCTCTGCCCTTGAACCCCACCCCTCCAATTGCAACAAGGACAGAACCCCCCTGGTCCTCACCTTTGACCCCACCAACCTCTGGAAACAACACATCATCCTCTGCTACTTCCACCACCTACAAACAGACCCCACCACCCAGGGATCTATTTCCCTCCCCACCCCTTTCCGCCTTCCGCAAAGACAGTTCCCTCCGTGACTACCTGGTCAGGTCCACGCCCCCCAACAACCGACCCTCCCGTCCTGGCACCTTCCCCTCCCACCACAGGAATTGCAAAATCTGCGCCTGCACCTCTTCCCTCACCTCCATCCAAGGCCCCAAAGGAGCCTTCCACATCCATCAAAGATTTACCTGTACCTCCACACACATCATCTATTGTATCTGTTGCTCCCGATGTGGTCTCTACATCGGGGAAACAGGATGCCAACTTGCGAATCATTTTGGAGAACATCTCTGGGACACCTGCACCAGCCAACCCCACCACCCCACTTCAACTCCCACTCCCACTCCACCAAGGATATGCAGGTCCTGGGCCTACTCCATCGCTAAACCTGAACCTCTCGACACCTGGAGGAAGAACGCCTCATCTTCTGCCTTGGGGCCCTCCAACCACACGGGATCAATGTGGATTTCACGAGTTTCCTTATTTCCCCTCCCCCTACTTATTCCAGTCCCAAGCCTCCAACTCAGCACCGCCCTCTTGACCTGTCCATCTTCCTTCCCACCTATCTGCTCCACCCTGCTCACTGACCTATCACCTCCCCTTCCAACTTCATCTGCCTATCGCATTCCCAGCTACCTCCCCCCCAGTCCCATCCCCCTCCCATTTATCTCTCAGCCTTCCCCAGCCTACAAGCCTCATTCCCGATGAAGGGCTTATGCCTGAAATGTTGATTCTCCTGCTCCTCGGATGCTGCCTGACCTGCTGTGCTTTTCCAATACCACACTCTCAACAATTTTCCACTAACCACTGACTTAACCAGTAACTATTGACCTATCCAGTCAGTATGAATCTAACTAGGAACCATGCATCTTAACTGAAAATGTGTTGCTGGAAAAGCGCAGCAGGTCAGGCAGCATCCAGGGAACAGGAGAATCGACGTTTCGGGCATAAGGCCTTCTTCAGGAAATGCCCTGAAGAAGGGCTTATGCCCGAAACGTCGATTCTCCTGTTCCCTGGATGCTGCCTGACCTGCTGCGCTTTTCCAGCAACACATTTTCAGCTCTGATCTCCAGCATCTGCAGACCTCACTTTCTCCACCATGCATCTTAACATCTAGGATCCAATACAGGCAACGTTGAGCTGCCCAACCAATAACCATTGTCAAACAAGTGGCCATTAATTGAATTTGATCCAACCAGTCAGTATTAATCTAATGAGGAAACATTGTTTTAACCCGTGACCCATTTGTTTAACCATTAACCATTGCACTACCAGTAATTATTGACTATTGCTTTAACTAGTGACCATCCCATCCCATCCCATGATAGTTATTAGTGAAACGTTGTCGTTATTTCTCATCCAGTACAGTTACAGCAGGATACAGCTGTATGCTTGGAGGGTTCAGAATTGAATGTGTTGCAGCTGTGTACTTGATAGAAACTTTGGAGAATAGCAGCTCATTGATGATGGGCCCAGACCGTGGGCAGGCCATGGCAGAAACCCAGAGGGAGCAGGGAGCAATTACGAATCAGATCCCAACTACTGGTGCTGCGGAAAAGGTCAGAGATGAAAGTCCAGGCTTCGAATAATGGTGCTGTTTCTCGTTGATTGAGACAATGTTTTATTCAGTGAAAAGCTGGAGTAACACAGAGGAGAGTTCTGTTTGCACTGGGCACCAGCCCATGATGTGAGAACTCTACGTGCCGATTCCGCCAATGATGCCCAGGCTTATTGTAAAGGTGATGGTTCCGAAAGAGTTAATGTTTGAGTTATGCTGAGCTCTGCCCAGTCTGATGACGATGTATCATTGCCTCTGCGTAGAGAATGCGTGGGGAGTCTGGTATGGTGTCCTGATGGAGTCTCTTGTCCGCAATAGCTAATTTGTCTAATGTAACCTGTGTACTGCTACTGTTAAAGAAAAGAGTGTCCTCTGCTGAGACTTATTCATGATCCCTCCTCCACCACACACTATTCCACAGCCTCTACTATTAACCCAGAGAAGAGGATTAGAGGCTGTCCTCCCACTCATGCCTCCAGTCTTTAATGGTTGGTACCCAGTTTTGGATTTACTCTCAGTTGGATTGATATGTGGATATTTATGTGGCTCTGTCCTTTGCAAGCCCTACTTTCCCAAAACCCCAGTTCCTCTCCTGTCTTTCTGACTTAATTATTTTCCTCTGTGGATTTGTCTGCTATAGATGATAGAATCCCTCCAGTGGGGAAGCAGGTCATTCAGCCCATCGAATCCACACTGGCCCTCTGAAGAGCATCCCGCCCAGACCCTCCCTATCCCCATAACCCTGCATTTCCCACGGCTATCCCATCTAACCTGCACACTATGGTGAATTTAGCACGGCTGATGCACCTGACCTGCACAACTTTGGATCGTGGGAGGAAACCAGAGCACCCAGAGGAAACCCAAGCAGGCACGGGGAGAATGTGCAAACTCCACACAGACAAATACCTGAAGGTGGAATTGAACCTGTGTTCCTGGCGCTGTGAGGGAAGCAGTGCTAACCACTGAGCCACTGTGCCGCCCATCAATTTGTGTCAATCTGTGAATCGGATCTGTCTCAGTCTGTAATTGCTTGTCTCACAGTCTGTGTATCAGACTCAGTGTGTGTCTCACAGTCTGTGTCTCTGTCCTGGGGTCCTGTGATTATAATCATCAACTCTGTTATAACGCATCTCTCATTGTGAACTGATCATCATGTTTTGTACACAATTTCCGTGGAAAGAGATTCAAACTTGCAATCAAGACTTGGTGAATATCCACAATTTCAAACTTTCATTGTAAAATTCTTATCGTAGGTAATGTAAAATTAAAATGACAGAATGGTATGTAGCTCCTGTGTGTCTGTCAGCCATGACACTCTGCGTGCGTTTGTGTGTGTATGTTTCACTTGAACTACAAAGAGCGTGCTCCACAACCTTTCTCAATTTTCAGGACAATTTTAAACTCCTCAGCCAGCAGGCAAGGCTCCTCTGGAGATTCATCTTCCAATTAATGCTCCAGAAAAAAAGCTTACAGAATCCCACAGACACTGGGGCTATGCACGCAGCTCATACTCTGGGGAATGGGGGATTTACACACTGCTCAAACCCCGGGGGATGGGGTATTTACACACTGCTCAAACCCTGGGGGATGGGGTATTTATACTCTGCTCAAACCCTGGGGGATGGTGTATTTACACACTGATCAAACACTGATGATGAGTTATTTACACACTGCTCAATCCCCGGGAGGTGGGATATTTACACACTGCTCAATCCCCGGGAGGTGGGATATTTACACACTGCTCAAACCCTGAGAATGGGGTATTTACTCACTGCTCAAACCCTGAGAATGGGGTATTTACTCACTGCTCAAACCCTGAGGATGGGAAATTTACACACTGCTCAAACCCTGAGGATGAGGTATTTACACCCTGCTCAAACCCTGAGGATGGGGTATTTACACACTGCTCAAACCCTGGGGGATGGGGTATTTACACGCTGCTCAAACCCTGTGGATGGGTATTTACACACTGCTCAAACTCTGGGGGATGGGGTATTACACCCTGCTCAAACTCTGGGGGATGGGGTATTTACACCCTGCTCAAACCCTGAGGATGGGGTATTTACACACTGCTCAAACTCTGGGGGATGGGGTATTTACACACTGCTCAAACCCTGAGGATGGGGTATTTACACACTGCTCAAACCCTGAGGATGGGGTATTTACACACTTCTCAAATCCTGTGGGGTGGGGTATTTACACACTGCTCAGACCCTGGAGGATGGGGTATTTAAACACTGCTCAAACCCCGAGAGAAGGGGTTTTTACACACTGCTCAAATCCTGTGGGGTGGGGTATTTACACACTGCTCAGACCCTGGGGGGTGGGGTATTTAAACACTTCTCAAGCCCCGGGGGAAGTGGCGTTTACACACTGCTCAAACCCTGAGGATGCGGTATTTACACACTGCTCAAACCCTGAGGATGAGGTATTTACACACTGCTCAAGCCCTGAGGATGGGGCATTTACACACTGCTCAGACCGTGGGGGGTGGGGTATATAAACACTGCTCAAACCCCGGGGGAAGTGGCTTTTACACATTGCTCAAACCCGGAGGATGGGATATTTACACAATGCTCAACCCCCAGAGGATGGGGCTTTTACACACTGCTCAAACCCTGAAGATGGGGTATGTACACACTGCTCAAGCCCTGAGGGATGGGGTATTTACACACTGCCCAAACCCGGAGGATGGGGTATTTACACACTGCTCAAACCCCAGAGGATTGGGTATTTACACACTGCTCAAACCCCAGAGGTTGGGTTTTTTTACATACTGCCCAAACCCTGGGGGATAGGGTGTTTACACTACTCAGACCCTGAGGATGGGGTATTTACGCACTGCTCATACCCCAGTGAATAGAGTATTTACACACTTCTCAAACCCTGTGGGGTGGGGTATTTACACACTGCTCAAACCCTGGGGAATGGGATATTTACACACTTCTCAAACCTTAGGGAATGGGGTATTTACACACTGCTCAAATACTGAGGATGGGGTATTTACACACTGCCCAAACCATGTTGGATGGGGGATTTACATACTGCTCAAACCCCACGGGATGGGCTATTTAGACACTGCACAACCCTGGGGGGTGGGGTATTTACACACTGCCCAAGCCCTGAGGATGGGGTATTTACACACTGCTCAAACACTGATGATAGGGTATTTAAACACTGCTCAAACCCCGGGAGATGGGATATTTACACACTGCTCAAACCCTAAGGATGGGGTAATTACACACTGCGCAAACCCTGAGCATGGGGTATTTACACACTGCTCAAACCCTGAGGATGGCAATTTACACACTGCTCAAACCCTGTGGATGAGGTATTTACACCCTGCTCAAACCCTGAGAATGGGGCATTTACACACTGCTCAAACTCTGGGGATGGGGTATTTAAACACTGCTCAAATACTGAGGATGATGTATTTACACACTGCCCAAACCCTGTGGAATGGGGTATTTACACACTGCTCAAACCCCACGGGATGGGCTATTTACACACTGCTCAAACCCTGGGGAATGGGGTATTTACACACTGCTCAAACCCTGAAGCTGGCGGAATTACACACTGCTCAAACTCTGGGGGGTGGGGTATTTACACACTGCCCAAGCCCTGAGGATGGGGTATTTACACACTGATCAAACTCCGGGGGATGGGGTATTTACACACTGCTCAAACCCTGAGGATGGGGTACTTACACAATGTTCAAACCTTGGGGGGTGGGGTATTTACACACTGCTCAAACCCTGGGAGGTGGGGTATTTACACACTGCTCAAACCCAGGGGAATGGGGTATTTACATACAGCTCAAACCCTGAAGTTGATGTAATTACACACTGCTCAAACTCCAGGGGATGGGGTATTTACACACTGCTCAAACCCTGAGGATCGGGTACTTACACAATGCTGAAACCCTGGGGGATGGTGTAATTACACACTGCTCAAACCCTGGGGGGTGGGGTATTTACACACTGCTCAAACCCTGTGGGTGGGTATTTACACACTGCTCAAACCCTGAGGATGGGGTATTTACACACTGCTCAAACACTGGGGAATGGGGTATTTACACACTGCTCAAAACCTGGGGAATGGGGTATTTACACACTGCTCAAACCCTGAAGTTGGCATAATTACACTCTGCTCAAACCCTGGGGAATGGGATATTTACACTCTGCTCAAACTCTGGGTGGAGGGGTATTTACATGCTGTTCATACCCTGGGGAATGGGGTATTTACACACTGCTCAAACCCTGGTGCGTGGGATATTTACACACTGGTCGAACCATGGGGAATGGGGTATTTACACACTGCTCAAACCCTGGAGGGTGGGGTACTTACACACTGCTCAAACCCTGGGGAATGGGGTATTTACACACTGCTCAAACCATGAGGATGGTCTAATTAGACGCTGCTCAAACCATGGGGTATGAGATATTTACACACTGCTCAAACCATGGGGTATGAGATATTTACACACTGCTCAAACCCTGAGGATGGGGTATTTACACACTGCTCAAACCCTGAGGATGGGGTACTTACACACTGCTCAAACTGTGAAGTTGGCGTAATTACACACTGCTCAAACCCTGAGGATGGGGTATTTACAAGCTGCTCCAACTCTGGGCGGTGGGGTATTTACACGCTGTTCATACCCTGGGGAATGGGGTATTTACACACTGCTCAAACCCTGAGGATGGGGTGTTTACACACTGCTCAAACCCTGAAGATGATGTAATTACACACTGCTCAAACCCTGAAGATGGTGTATTTACACACTGCTCAAACCCTGAGGATGGGGTATTTACACACTGCTCAAACCCTGGGAGATGGGGTGTTTACACACTGCTCAAACCCTGAGGATGGGGTATTTATACACTGCTCAAACCCTGAAGTTTATGTATTTACACACTGCTCAAACCCTGACGATGCGGTATTTACACACTGCTCAAACCCTGAAGTTGATGTAATTACACACTGCTCAAACCCTGAGGAATGGGGTATTTACACACTGCTCAAGCCCTGAAGTTGGCGTAATTACACACTGCTCAAACCCTGAGGGTGGGGCAATTACACTCTGCTCAAACCCTGAGGGTGGCGTAATTACACTCTGCTCAAACCCGGGGGGATGGGATATTTACAATCTGCTCAAACTCTGGGTGGAGGGGTATTTACACGCTGTTCATACCCTGGGGGATGGGGTATTTACACACTGCTCAAACCATGGGGTATGAGATATTTACACACTGCTCAAACCCTGAAGATGGTGTATTTACACACTGCTCAAACCCTGAAGTTGATGTAATTACACAAACCCTGGGGATGGGGTAATTACACACTGCTCAAACCCTGTGGGTGGGTATTTACACACTGCTCAAACCCTGGGGGATGGGGTATTTACACATTGCTCGAAACCTGAGAGTGGGGTATTTACACACTACTCAAACCCTGGGGATGGGGTAATTACACACTGCTCAAACCCTGTGGGTGGGTATTTACACTGCTCAAACCATGGGGAATGGGGTATTTACACACTGCTCAAACCCTGGTGGGTGGGATATTTACACACTGCTCAAACCCTGGGGGATGGGGTATTTACACATTGCTCGAAACCTGAGAGTGGGGTATTTACACACTACTCAAACCCTGGGGATGGGGTAATTACACACTGCTCAAACCCTGTGGGTGGGTATTTACACACTGCTCAAACCCTGTGGGTGGGTATTTACACACTGCTCAAACCCTGGGGATGGGGTATTTACACACTGCTCAAACCCTGGGGGATGGGGGTATTTACACACTGCTCAAACCCTGAGGATGGGGTATTTGCACACTGCTCAAACCCTGGGGATGGGGTATTTACACACTGCTCAAACCCTGGGGGATGGGGTATTTACACACTGCTCAAACCCTGAGGAAGGGGTATTTGCACACTGCTCAAACCCTGGGGATGGGGTATTTACACACTGCTCAAACCCTGTGGATGGGTATTTACACACTGCTCAAACCCTGGGGAATGGGGTATTTACACACTGCTCAAATCCTGTGGATGGGTATTTACACACTGCTCAAACCCTGTGGGTGGGTATTTACACACTGCTCAAACCCTGTGGATGGGTATTTACACACTGCTCAAACTCTGGGGGATGGGGTATTTACACCCTGCTCAAACCCTGAGGATGGGGTATTTGCACACTGCTCAAACCCTGTGGATGGGTATTTACACACTGCTCAAACCCTGGGGGATGGGGTATTTACACACTGCTCAAACCCTGGGAGTTGGGGCATTTACACACTGTTCAAACCCTGGGGGATGGGAAATTTACACACTGCTCAAACCCTGGGGAATGTGGTATTTACACACTGCTCAAAATATGAAGTTGGTGTAATTACACACTGCTCAAACCCTGAGGATGGGAGATTTACATGCTGCTCATACCTTGAGTTTGGGGTATTTACACACTGCTCAAACCCTGGGGATGGGGTATTTACACATTACTCAAACCCCGGGAGATGGGGTATTTACACACTGATCAATCCCTGGGGATGGGGTACCTACACACTGCTCAAACACCGGGGGATGGGGTATTTACACACTGACCAAACCCTGCGGATGGGGTAATTACTAACTGCTCAAACCCTGGGGGATGGGAAATTTACATGCTGCTCAAACCTTGGTGAATGGGGTATATACACAATGCTCAAACCCTGAGGATGGGGTATTTACAATCTGCTCAAACTCTGGGGGGTGGGGTATTTACACGCTGTTCATACCCTGCGGAATGGGGTATTTACACACTGCTCAAACCCTGGGTCATGGGGTATTTACACATTGCTCAAACCCTGGGAGGTGGGGTATTTACACACTGCTCAAACCCTGGGGGATGGGGTATTTACACACTGCTCAAACTCTGGGGTTTGGGATATTTACACACTGCTCAAACCCAGAAGTTGGCGTAATTACACACTACTCAAACCCTGAGGATGGGATAATTACACTCTGCTCAAACCCTGAGGATGGGGGATTTTCATGCTGCTCAATCCTTGAGCGTGGAGTATTTACACACTGCTTAAACCCTGAGGATGGGGTATTTACACACTGCTCAAACACTGGGGAATGGGGTATTTACACACAGCTCAAACCCTGGGGAATGGGGTATTTACAGACTGCTCAAACCCTGAGGATGGGGTATTTACACACTACCCAAACCCTGGGGAATGGGGTATTTACACACTGCTCAAACCCTGAGGATGGGGTATTTACACACTATCCAAACCCTGGGGGATGGGGTACTTACAGACTGCTCAAACCCTGAGGATGGGGTATTTACACACTACCCAAACCCTGGGGGATGGGGTACTTACACACTGCTCAAACCCTGAGGATGGGGTATTTATACACTGCTCAAACCCTGAGGATGGGGTATTTACACACTGCTCAAACCCTGAGGACGGTGTACTTATACACTGCTCAAGGCCCGGGAAGTGGGGTATTTACACACTGTTCAAACCCTGAGGATGTGTTATTTACACACTGCTGAAACCCTGGGGAATTGGGTATTTACACACTGCTCAGGTTCAGATGTGATTTATCCCAGTCAGCTGTGGGAGGCAAGGAAGGAGATTGCAAGGTCTCAGACATTAATTTCAAATTAATGGAGGGCAACCATTAAGGTTCGTACTATTCAAGAAGGGCAGAAAGGTGCAGACAAGTCAGTAAGAAGAGTATGGGAAAAATTCTGATTGATAGAATTGATCTCCACTTCGAGAGACAAAGATTAATTGATAGCATGGCTTTGTCAGGGAGTGATCATGCCTGACAAATTTGGTTGAATTTGTTGAAGAGGTGTACAGAGGATAGTGCGGTTGATGCAGTCTATATGGGCTTGGACAATGTTTTCTCACAAGTTCTCTTGCGACAGGCTGGTTAAAAAGATAAGAGCTCGTGGGATACAGGGGTAATTTGGCAAATTGGATCCGAAATTTGCTGGTGGAAGGAGCCTGTGTGTGATGTCACTTTTTGTGACTCAAAGTCTGTGTCTAGTTGTGTACTGCAGGGTTTGGTGTTAGGTACTTTACTGTTTGTTGTGTATATTAATGACTTAGACATGAATGTTGAAGATATAATCAGTAAGTTAAAAGCAATGGTCTGACTCATTATTTTAACCTTTTTATCTATTTCCATTCTCCAACGTAAGAAGCAACCTACAGCCCAAGCTTTCCATCAAACACAATCCCTCCCACAGCCCCTTTCCTTAACCTTCCACTCCCAACCAAACCTTTCTTTAACGTCACCATCCCTGGCCTATTCCGTCTGAGCTGTTTATTCTGACCCATAATCCCTGAGCTGAATTCTCACACATGAATCTGTCCTTGATCTGAATTGCACTTCTGTAATTCTCCATTGTGGGTTGGTTATGTGGAGTTCTGTAATTCTCCATCGTGGGTTGGTTATGTGGAGGATAGTTTCAGGCAGTGAGTGATTTGTAAATAT
This sequence comes from Chiloscyllium plagiosum, assembly GCF_004010195.1. Taxonomy (NCBI): domain Eukaryota; kingdom Metazoa; phylum Chordata; class Chondrichthyes; order Orectolobiformes; family Hemiscylliidae; genus Chiloscyllium; species Chiloscyllium plagiosum. The sequence goes on along the minus strand of NC_057748.1, from coordinate 21,552,147 downwards.
ATTCATAAAATGACTGCACCTGCAGAAGGAAATGGAAATGATTAACTGAAAGGAAGGAATTGGAAGCTAAATATATGGAATCAGACTTTAACTGTGCAACAATAGAACTCAGAGAGGAATTAGCAACAAAGAGAGAACAAATTGTGGCAACATGACCATAAATAGTGGGGAAAATGAAGAGAGAGTAAGGAACATTGAGAAAAATAACCACCCAGAAATGTCATCTAAGTGGGGAAGTAGGATCATGTTTATCATATTACACCCTACAGGGATCCATCAGAATGATGAACGCGCAGTATGGCTTGAGTCATAAATGGGATGTTGGTGTAATATATAGAAGATGGATGTAGGATATGGGATATCATTGTAACATTTGGCATATTTGTGCAATGTATGAGACGTCAGTGAGATGTCTGGGATAATAATGTAATGTGGAATATCGGTGGAATATACGGGATATTAGTGTGTGGGATATAGGTAGACAAAGTAAATGTGTGGGGTATAGATAGAATGTAATAAAATATATGGGATTTAGATGGTATGTATGGGACATTTATTGAATGTGTTTGATATTGATGGCATGTATGGGATATTTATTGAATGTGTTTGATATTTTTGGCATGTATGGGATATTTGTGTGGGAACTTGGTGAATATAATTACGATATTGGCTCACATATTCTGACCAGTTGGAAACCTTACTTCCTTCTCTACTTGATTCAGTGCTGTGTCCCCTGTTGTTTGTTGCATACATTAATGATCTGGACATTAACGTCAGAGGTATAATCTGTAAATTCACAGATGACATGAACGTTGGTCGTGAAATAATTAGTAAGAAGAGACACTGTAAGTAATCTAATCTAATCTAATCTAAGTAATCTAATCTAATCTAAAAATTAACGTCAGAGGTATAATCTGTAAATTCACAGATGACATGAACGTTGGTCGTGAAATAATTAGTAAGAAGAGCCTGAGATTACAGGATGAGATAGAAGGGTTGGTTTGAGAGAAAGAACCGTGGCAAATATAATTTAATCCTGAAATGTGTGAGGTGATCCATTTTGGAAAAACTAACAAGAGAAGGAGCACACATTGAATGGTAGAACTGCAGAACGTATAGAGAATCAGAGGGAACTTGGTGTACATGTCCATAGATCCTTGAATGTGGCAGGACAGATGGATTAGACGGTTAAGAAGGGGCCTATGGGATACTTGACTTTATTAGGAGAAAGTGAGGTCTGCAGATGCTGGAGATCAGAGCTGGAAATGTGGTGCTGGAAGAGCGCAGCAGGTCAGGCAGCATCCAGGGAACAGGAGAATCGACGTTTTGGGCATAAGCCCTTCTTCAGGAATGAGGAAAGTTTGTCCAGCAGGCTAAGATAAAAGGTAGGGAGGAGGGACTTGGGGGAGGGGCGTCGGAAATGTGATAGGTGGAAAGAGGTCAAGGTGAGGGTGATAGGTCAGACTGGGGTGGGGGCGGAGAGGTCGGGAAGAAGATTGCAGGTTAGGAAGGCGGTGCTGAATTTGATGGATTTGACTGAGACAGGCTGGGGGGAGGGGAAATGAGGAAACTGGTGAAATCCGAGTTCATCCCTTGTGGTTGGAGCGTACTTGACTTTATTAGTCTAGGCATTGAATACAAGAGCAGGGAGGTTACGATGGAACCATATATATAGGTTAATGTATAGTCTGCTTGCCGCATTATAAGGCAGATGATTGCACTAGAGAGAGTCCAGAGGAGATTCACCAAAATCTGAGCTGGAGCGACTCAGCTATGAAGACAGACTAGATGAGCTGAGATTATTTCTCTTGGAGCAGTGAAGGCTGAGGTGATTGTGGCGGGAAAAGCTCTGAGGGACATGGGCAATCTAGATAAGGAGAAACTTCTGTCTTTAATAGAGGGGTCAAAAATCAGGGGCATAGGTTGAAGGCAAGGAGCAGGAAATTTAGAGGGGATTTGAGAAAAACAACCCAGAAGAATGTGCTGAAAATAATGTGGGAAGCCTCGATACATTTTAGAAAAATTTGCATGAACACTTGAAATACCATAGTATATGAGGCTATGACCAAGTGCTGGAAAATAACATTAGAATAGATTAGATTAGATTACCTACAGTGTGGAAACAGGCCCTTTGGCCCAACAAGTCCACACCGACCCTCCAAAGAGTAACCCACACAGACCCATTTCCCTTTAACTAATTAACTAAATAGATAAATATTTCATGACTAGCACGGGCATGGTGGGCCGAAAAGCCTCTTGCCCTGGTTTAAAATTCTATAACTCTAAAAATGATTTCACCCAATGTTAGATTTGAAAAGGAAAACTTAACACAGGTACTAAAATGCTATGTTTGTACGGCTAACTTTAATCAGACGAGACAGGAACTAATGGCTGGAAACTGGTGAAATCTGTTATTGAGTAAAACTACAGATAAACAGCATGAAGTGCTCTAAAAATAATTTAACTTAATACAGGATCAGTATATACCCCAAGAGGAAACCATTCTTTTTACCAAATAAAACAGCCATGTTTCAAAGTAAAATAAAAACATAAGCGTTGAGAGATAACATAAAACTAATGGAAAGAACTTTGGAACTGCAAAGAATAGTACAAATCAAGCAAACCGTGAGAGATATAAAAATGTAGCAAAGAAAGATTTAAAAAATTAACAGCTGCAAAACAAAACTGAAAAGGAACACGTGAGGGAAGTTAACGCAAAATGTTTTTACAATTAAACTATAAAAAAGTATAGTCAAAGGTAATGTGGGTCCTTCCAAACAGATGTGGGTGATATTGCAAAGGAAAATATGACACTTGTTGAATAATTAATTGGTGTTGTTTTCCATTGCAGAGGAAGAGAATAAAATACCTGACATTCCAGGGAAATTAGCAATGAATCAAGGACCGGAACTCACTAAAGTTAACATAAGCAATAAAACAGCATTGCAATAAAAAATAACAGCACTGGGGACTGTAAACTCATCAGCACTGATGGTTTTAAAATGTTTGAAAGAAAGTACATGGTGAAATTGCAGAAACTTTAGTTGTATCTTTCAAAACGCTCATTTTAAGAACTGTATCTTTAGATTAGACAATTATAAACTCTTGTTAGTTTAATTCTGTTCTGGGAATGCTATTAGAATCATGGACTCTCTTCAGCCCATCGAATCCACACTGACCCTCCAAACAGCAGCCCACCCAGATCCACCTCCCTACCCTATCCCTACAATCCTGGACACTCCGTGCAGTTTAGCAGTCAATCTAACCTGCACATCTTTGGACTGTGGGAGGAAACCAGAGCACCCGGAGCAAACCCACACAGACACAGGGAGAGTGTGTAAGCAACACAGACAGTTGCCCAAGGGTGAAATCAAAAGGCACTGTGGCACAGTGGTTAGCACTGCTGTTTCACAGCGCCAGAAACCTGGGTTCAATTCCCGACTCAGGCGACTGACTGCGTGGAGTTTGCACATTCTCCCCGTGTCTGCGTGGGTTTCCTCCCACAGTGCTAAATTGCCCGTAGTGGCAATTTTTAAAAGAAGTTAACTAAGGTGATAAAGTAGGAATGTCGATGAATGGAGAGCAGTTTTAATAAGGTTCCACATAAGAGAGCGTGAGGGAAAAGTAAATTTTGTGGAATAGAAGACAAATTAAGATATTGGTCTTGATCCCATAAGGAACTGTATTGAGACCTCAACTGTTCGACATATTTAATGACTTGTATAACTCACCAGAAAGCCACATATCCAAGTATTTTATAACACAGAGATTGGTGAATTTGAATTAGTAATCTCTTGACCTCTGGGCTATTGTTCAACCCCTACCACAGTGTCTGAGGGAATTTAAGATTTATTTCATTAGTAAATTCTGATTTTTCTTTAAAAGAAGCTAATATCTGTAATGATAGTCATGCAACTTTGGGTGTTTAACTGCTTACCAAACTGGTCTCACCTCAGGCAACTGCCTGTGTGGAGATTGCACATTCTCCCTGTGTCTGCATTGATTTCCTCCCACAGTCCAAAAATGTGCAGGTTAGGTGAATTGGCCATGCTAAATTGCCCGTAGTGGTAAATGTAGGGGAATTGGTCTGGGTGGGTTGCTCTTTGGAGGGTCGGTGTTGGGCTAAAGGGCCTGTTTCCACACTGTAGGGAATCTAATCAATTCTGGAAAGTGTGAAAATAGGTAAGTCTCCTGGGCCGGATGGGATTTTTCCTGGGATTGTCTGGGAAGCTAGGGAGGAGATTGTAGAACCTTTGGCTTTAATCTTTATGTCATCATTGTCAACAGGAATAGTGCCAGAAGACTGGAGGATAGCAAATGTTGTTCCCTTGTTCAACAAGGGGAGTAGTGACAACCCTAGGAATTATAGACCAGTGAGCCTTACTTCGGTTGTGTGTAAAGTGTTGGAAAGGATTATAAGAGATAGGATTTATAATCATCTAGAAAGAAATCATTTGATTAGGGATAGTCAAAATGGTTTTGTGAAGAGTAGTTTTGGCTCACAAACCCTTATTGAGTTCATTGAGAAGGTGACCAAACAGGTGGATGAGGGTAAAGATGTTGATTTGGTGTATATGGATTTCATGAAAGGCGTTTGAGAAGGTTCCCCACGATAGGCTATTGCAGAAAGTACGGAGGCATGGGATTGAGGGTTATTTAGCACTTTGGATCAATTGGTGGAGTTGTGGATAGTGCGAAAGGATGTTGCAGGTTACAGAGAGACATAGGTAAGCTGCAGAGCTGGGCTGAGAGGAGGCAAAATGGAGTTTAATGCGGAAAAGTGTGAAGTGATTCACTTTGGAAGAAGTAACAGGAATGCAGAGTACTGGACTAATGGTAAGATTCTTGATGAGCAGAAAGATCTCAGTGTCCATGTGCATAGATCCCTGAAAGTTGCTACCCAGGTTGATAGGGTTGTTAAGAAGGCATTCAGTGTGTTAGCTTTTATTGATAGAGGGATTGAGTTTTGGAGCCATGAGGTCATGTTGCAGCTATACAAAACTCTGGTGCGGCCGTACTCGGAGAATTGCATACAGTTCTGGTCACCACATTATAGGAAGGATGTGGAAACTTTGGAAAGGGTTCAGAGGATAATTTCCAGGAATTTGCCTGGTGTGAAGGGAAGGACTTACGAGGAAAGGCTGAGGGACTTGAGGCTGTTTTCATTAGAGAGAAGAAGATTGAGAGGTGACTTAATTGAGACAGAAAGATAATCAGAGGGTTAGATAGGGTGGACAGGGAGAGCCTTTTTCCTCGGATAGTGATGGTTCGCATGAGAGAACATAGCTTTAAATTGAGGGGTGATAGATATAGGACAGATGTCAGAGGTAGTTTCTTTACTCAGAGAGCCGTAAGGACATGGAATGCCCTGCCTGCAACAGTCATAGACTCGCAAACTTTAAGGGCATTTAAGTAGTCATTAAATAAACATATGGATGATGATGGAATAGTGTAGATTAGATGAGCTTCAGATTGGTTCCTCAGGTCGGTGCAGCATCGAGGGCCGAAGGGCCTGTACTGTGCTGTAATGTTCTATGTTCTATGTTCTATATTCTGTTTTTTCAATTCTTTTAAAACAAGCTGCTGTGCAAAGTTCAATTCTCAACTGCTAATCGTAGTTCCCATCAAAAAGTGAGAAAAATAAAAGAAAAATAATGGGACTTATCACAACCCATTGAATAGTGTCTACCATTTCTTTGGACCAACTGATAACCTTCAAGGGTGGTCAAAAGTCTAATGGAGTAATGGTTTTTTTTCATTCGTTCATTCACAGGATGAGGGCATCACGGGCTAGGCCAACATTTAGAGTCATAGAGTCATAGAGATGTACAACATGGAAACAGACCCTTCAGTCCAACCCATCCATGCCGACCAGATATTCCAACCCAATCTCGTCCCACCAGCCAGCACCTGGCCCATATCCCTCCAAACCCTTCATATTCATATACCCATCCAAATGCCTCTTAAATGTTGCAATTGTACCAGCTTCCACTACATCCTCTGGCTGCTCATTCCATACACATGCTATCCTCTGCGTGAAAAAGTTGCCCCTTAGGTCCCTTTTATATCTTTCCCCTCTCACCCTAAACCTATGCCCTCTAGTTCTGGACTCCCCGACCCCAGGGAAAAGACTTTGCCTATTTATCCTATCCATGCCCCTCAGACTTTTGTAAACCTCTATAAGGTCACCCCTCGGCCTCCGATGCTCCAGGGAAAAAAGCCCCAGCCAGTTTAGCCTCTCCCTGTAGCTCAAATCCTCCAACCGTGGCAGCATCCTTGTAAATCTTTTCTGAAACCTTTCAAGTTTCACAACATCTTTCCAATAGGAAGGAGACCAGAATTTCACACAATATTCCAACAGTGGCCAAACCAATGTCCTGTACAGCCGCAACATGACCTCCCAACCCCTGTACTCAATACTCTATCTCAGAGACCAACTGAGAGTCAACCACATTGCTGTCTATCTGAAGTCACATATAGTGCAGACCAGGTAAGGATGGAAGTTTCTTTCCCCAAAGGACATCAATGAACCAAATGGGTTTTTCCAACACTTAGCACTGGATTCATGGTCATCATTAGATGCTTATTTCCAGAATTTAATTGACTTAAAATCCTCCCATCTGCTGTAGTGGGATCCAAACCTGGGTGCCCAGAACATTCATTGGGCATTTCGATTAATAGTCCAGTGGTAATAAAACTAGTCCATCACTTTCCCTTAACAGGACTAGAATATAAAGCGGTGGAAGTGTTGTAGCAAAGTTTGACAGAACTTTGATGAGACTACAGGTTGAGCACACAGATGCCGACGCTTCGAAAGGATTTACTGGCAATAGAAGAGGTGATTCACGAGAATATTCACAGGATCGAAAAGCTGAATGATGAGGAGGGATTACACCAACAAGGGGGCAGTTTGTGCCACACAGAAAATGATTTGGTTCAAGCCTTTTGAATATTGAAAGGCATTGACATGGTAGATGCAGCGATACGTTTTGTGTCAGTGGGGTGGAGATGGTTGTGGGGAGGCTGTGCAGGACACCGTTGTGGACTGAGGAACAACATAATAAAACCAGAGCCGAGTAACTCATGAGAGATATTTGGAAACATTTCTTCACACAAAGGATGGTAGAAGAGTTGAATATACTCCCATGTAAAGCAGCAGAGATTTTGTAAGTTCATAGTTTAAAATCTGAGAAAGTGAGAATTTTTCTAGTCAAGAACTTTGAGTGCTGTACAGCCAAGATAAGTGGATGGAGACAGGGAGGCTGTGCTGTTGGGGCAATGTCATTCAGAACTGCAGGCTAACATTCTGGGTTCAGGAGCTCAACTCACACCATGGGCAAGTGGCAATGTTTCAAATCAATTGAAAAAAAAATCAGGGATCTAGAGCTTGTCTAACAGCAATCATGTAAAGATTGTTTTAAAAGTATATCTAGTTCATTAACATCATTGAAGGAAAGAAATTTACCATTTATACTTAGTCTGGTCTATATGTGACTTTTGGCCTGGAAATGGCCTGGAAATGAACTGCTAAAGGATTTTTGGTGAATTTCTACCTTGCATCATGCATATGGAACATACTGCTGCTACTGAGCATCGCTGGTGGAGGGAGTAGATGCAGTGCCAATCAAGCGGGAAGCTTTGTCCTGGATGGTGACAAGCTTCTTGAGTTTTGTTGGAGCTGCACCCATCCAGGCAAGTGGGGAGTATTCCATCACACTCCAGACTTGTGTCTTGAAGATGGGTAGTGAACAGGATCTGGGGAGTCAGGCGGTGAGTTGCTCACCATAGTGTTCCTAGCCTCTGACTTGCTCTTGTAGTCACTGTATTAACTGATGAACCCAACTGAGTTTCTGGTCAATGGTAACCCCAAGGATATTGATAGGGGAGGATTCAGTGATAGTGACATCATTGAATATCAAGGAGTTAGTGATTAGGTCATCTGTTATTAGAGATGGCCGTTGCCTGGCATTTGTGCGGCACAAATGTTACTTGCCACTTGTTACTTGTCAGTCCAAACCTGAATATTGTCCAGATCTTGTTCCATTTGAACATGAACTGCTTCAGTACCTGAGGAGTTGTGAATGGTGCTGAATATTGTGCAAGCATTCTCACTTTGGAACTTGCGATGGGGGGAAGGTCATTGATGAAGCAACTGAAGATGGTTGGGCCTAGGACAGTATCCTGAGGGACTCCTGCAGAGATGTGCTGGAGCTGAGATGATTGACGTCCAACAACCACAACCATCTTCCTATGTGTCAGGTATGACTCTAACGAGTGGACAGTTTGCCCCCGAAAGCTATTGACTCCAATCTTGCCCGGGCTCCTTGATACGATACTCGGTCAAATGCAGCCTTGATGTCAAGGGCTGTCCCTCTCCTCTCCCCTCTGGAATTCAGCTCTTCTGTCCATGTTTGAACCGAGGCTGTAATGAGGTCAGAAGCTGAGTGGCCCTGGGGGATCCCAAACTGGGCGTCACTGAGCAGGTTATTGCTGAGCAGGTGCTGCTTGATAGCACTGTTGGTGACACCTTCCATCACTTTCCTGATGATCGAGAGGAGACTGATGGGGCAGTAACTGGCTGGGTTGGATTTGTCCTGCTTTTTGTGTACAGGACATACCTGGGGAATTTTCCACATTGTCGGGTAGCTGTCAGTGTTGTAACTGTACTGGAACAGCTTGGCTCGGGGAGGGACAAGTTCTGGAGCACAAGTCTTCAGTACTATTGCTGGAATGTTGTCAGGGCCCATAGCCTTAACAGCATCCAGTGTCTCCAACCGTTTCTTGATATCAGATGGAGCAAATTGAATTGGCTGAAGACTGGTACCTGTGATGCTGGGAACCTCTGGAGGAGGCCAAGATGGATCATCGCCTTGGCACTTCTGACTGAAGATGGCTGTGAAAGCTTCAGCCTAAGCGTTTGCACTGATGTGCTGGACTCCTCCATCGTTAAGGATGGGGATACTTGTGAAGCTTCTTCCTCCACTGAGTTGTTTAATTGTCCACCACCATTCACGACTGGATGTGGCAGGACTGCAGAGCTTAGATCTGATCCGTTGGTTGTGGGATCGCTTAGCTCTGTCTATCACTTGCTGCTTATATGGCTTGAGGTGCAAGTAATTCTGTTTGGTAACTTCATCAGTTTGATGCCCACTTATAGATATGTCTGATGCTACTCCTGGCATACGCTCCTGCAGTCTTCCTTGAACCGGGGCTGATCCAATGGTTTGACGATATGTCCCTGTACACAAAAAAACAAGACAAATCCAGCCTGGCCAATGATGACCCAATCAGTCTGATGTCAGCCATCAGCACAGTGATATGGAAGGAATTGTTGACTGCTGTCAAGCAGCACTTTTAAAGCATTAACCAGCTCACTGATGCCCAGTTAGGGTTCTATCAGTGCCACAGGGCATCTGATCTCAGAATTAGATCAAACATGGACAGAAGAGCATAGTATGACAGGGCGGCGCAACATCAAGGGCTGAAGGGCCTGTATTGCACTGTGATGTTCTATGTTCTATGTGTTCTAAGAGCAGAACTGAGTGACAGCCCTTGACATCAGTGCAGCATTTTGACTGAATGCGGCAAAACTGGAATCAATGGGTACGAGAGGAAAACCCTGTTGATTGGAATTGTACCTTGTAGAAAGGAAGATGGTTGCAGTCATTGGAGATTCTGGAAGGGTCCTGCCTGAAACAGCAACCTTCCTGCTCTTCTGATGCTGCTTGACCTGCTGGGCTTTCTCCAGCTCCACATTTTATCAACATTGGAGGTCAGTCATCTCACCACCAGGAAATTTCTGCTATGTAGTGTCCTAGGCCCAACCACCTTTAGCTGCTTCATCAAAGATCTTCCCTCTGTCATAAGGACAGAAGTGGAGATGTTCGCTGACGATTGCACAATGTTCATCACTATTTCCCACTCCTCAGATACTGAAGCGATTCATGTTTAATTGCAACAAGATCTGGACAATATCCAGACTTGGGCTGACAAGTGGCAAGTAACATCCACACCATACAAATGGCAGGCAATGATCATTGCCATCAAGAGAAAATTGAAACATTGGTTTTTCATGTTCAAAGACATTACCATTGCTGAATCCACATCATCAATATCCCGGAGGTTACCATTGGCCAGAAACTGAAGCCATATAAATACAATGACTACAAAAACAGGTCAGAGGCTAGGAATACTAAATTGAATAAGTCACCTCCTGTCTGCCAACTACAAGGTAAAAACAATGACTGCAGATGCTGGAAACCAGATTCTGGATCAATGGTGCTGGAAGAGCACAGCAGTTCAGGCAGCATCGAGGAGCTTCAGCAAAATCGACGTTTCGGGCAAAAGCCCTTCATCAGGAATAAAGGCAGAGAGCCTTAAGCGTGGAGAGATAAGCTAGAGGAGGGTGGGGGTGGGGAGAGAGTAGCATAGAGTACAATGGGTGAGTGGGGAGGAGATGAAGGTGATAGGTCAGGGAGGAGAGGGTGGAGTGGATAGATGGAAAAGGAGCTAGGCAGGTCGGACAAGTCCGGACAAGTCAAGGGGACTGGAAGTTTGAAACTAGGATGAGGTGGGG
>NC_057748.1:21540523-21540944 GCF_004010195.1 Chiloscyllium plagiosum | reverse complement strand
GTCCAGGAGGGGGAGGGAGGTGTCAGAGATGGTCCAGGTAAATTTAAGTTCAGGGTGGAATGTGTTGGTGAAGTTGATGAATTGCTCAACCTCCTCGCGGGAGCATGAGGTGGCGCCAATGCAGTCATCAATGTAGCAGAGGAAGAGGTTGGGAGTGGTGCCGGTGTAATTACGGGAGATCAACTGTTCTACGTAGCCAACAAAGAGACAGGCATAGCTGGGGCCCATACGTGTGCCCATGGCTACCCCTTTGGTCTGGAGGAAGTGGGAGGATTCAAAGGAGAAATTGTTAAGGATGAGGACCAGTTCGGCCAAACGAATGAGAGTGTCGGTGGAAGGGTACTGTTGGGGACGTCTGGAGAGGAAAAAATGGAGGGCTTGGAGGCCCTGGTCATGGCGGATGGAGGTGTAGAGGGATTGG
>NC_057748.1:21538940-21540398 GCF_004010195.1 Chiloscyllium plagiosum | reverse complement strand
TTGAACGTATGTGGGGAGTTTCTGGACTAGGGGGGATAGGACAGTGTCGAGGTAGGTAGAGATGAGTTCAGTGGGGCAGGACCATGCTGATTCAATGGGTCGGCCCGGGTGGTCAGGCTTGTGCATCTTGGGAAGGAGATAGAACTGGGCAGTGCGGGGTTCCCGGACTATGAGGTTGGAAGCTGTGGGTGGGAGATCTCCTGAGGTAAGATGAGGTTCTGTATGGTCTGGGAGATGATGGTTTGGTGATGGGCGGTGGGGTCATGGTTGAGTGGGCAGTAGGAAGCGGTGTCCTCGAGTTGGTGTTCGGCTTCAGCGGTGTAGAGGTCAGTGCGCCAGACTACCACTGCGCCCCCTTTATCCGTTGGCTTGATGGTGAGGTTGGGATTAGAGCAGAGGGATTGGAGGGCTGCGCGTTGTGAGGGTGAGAGGTTGATACAAGTCAAGAGTGGGATGGAATACTCTTTGCTTGCTGGGATGAGTGCTGTTCCAGCAACATCCAGGACAAGACAACTTCCCAATCTCAGCAACAAAAATATTTCCCTCCAACCAAGAATATCCATGGATGTCCTTAACCCCATCACTGTTGTCTCCTCCTGACTAGAGGAGATCTCCAAATTCATTGCAAAAATGAACATCGGTGAGCTTGTGGAGCAGTAGAGAAGCAAACTTGATTCTAACTCATCAAGTGCAAGACAATTTTCAGGAAAGATAATGACAACATTGGATACTGAGACCTGGGAAGCCTCAGGATTGTGACTAAAGATGACCAACAAGTCAAGATTCCTTAGCACCAGCTCCCATCCCATCTCTGGGAGGAAGTCTAGAACTTACCTGCAGAAGTCACTGGAGCAAGATGTCATTGGTGCGTCCGTATAGTCCTTGTGAGGAAGAAAGATGGAAACTGAGGATCTGTGGAAAAGAAAATGACTACTCAATGTAAAGCCTCTGCTTGGGTTTGTGGATATATTGCAGAGGTGCAAAACATTTCTGCAGAAGTGATTTGGTCAAAGGCTATAACAGCTACTCATCGTTGAATAAAACTTTGAAAAGAAGCATGCTGTGACACACAGGAATTTTACAAATACACAAGAATGTCGTTTGGGCTCTGTACCACTCTTGTTACATAGAACATAGAACATAGAAGAATACAGCGCAGTACAGGCCCTTCGGCCCTCGATGTTGCGCCGATCCAAGCCCACCTAACCTACACTAGCCCACTATCCTCCATATGCCTATCCAATGCCCGCTTAAATGCCCATAATGAGGGAGAGTCCACCACTGCTACTGGCAGGGCATTCCATGAACTCACGACTCGCTGAGTAAAGAACCTACCCCTAACATCTGTCCTATACCTACCCCCCCTTAATTTAAAGCTATGCCCCCTTGTAATAGCTGACTCCATACGTGGAAAAAGATTCTCACTGTCGACCCTACCTAAACCCCTAATCATCTTGT
>NC_057748.1:21534216-21537789 GCF_004010195.1 Chiloscyllium plagiosum | reverse complement strand
TTTCATGTCCCCTCCTTTCTGCTCTTAGCTCTCTCTTCAGGTCCTTCCTGGCTACCTTATAACTCTCAATCGCCCCAATTGAACCTTCACGCCTCATCTTTACATAGGCCGCCCTCTTCCATTTAACAAGGGATTCCAATTCCTTATTAAACCACGGCTCCCTCACACGACCCTTTCCTCCCTCCCTGACGGGCACATACTTACCTTCATGACTGTCATGGATCAAGCAGTTAACACCTTGGTTTCCAGTTCTTCCTTGTGTATCCAGACACATATTTCAGTTCAGCTCAACTTTCAATGAGACCCATTGCAGGGCTGGGTACCATTTGCCACAGTTTAATTTGAAACTCAAACCAGCGAAGTTCTGGACAAAAGTACCACTCTGTACCAAGGGGGGCGTTACTACGAATGATGAGAAAATCTAATTGGTCGGGAGTGTCCCTTCTCAAAGATGGAGAGGGAACAACATGGGTTCCTTGGTCAAGTGCTTTACTGTAGGAGCTTTGTACAAGAACATGCATAGTTGACTGCTCCACCACACAATTTGCTGAGGAAGTGAAAAATATTGAAGGAGTGGTTAGGAAAAAATGCACAAGGCCTCCATGGTGTGTCAGACCTGTGTGTGGAGATTTCCTTTACACCATCAAACAGAGGAGTTATAGAGTCAGGGAGATCTGCAGCACAGCCCTTCGGCCCAAACGGGTCAAAAGCAATCATCTCGCTATTCTAGTCCCATTTTTCCAACACTTGGCTCATAGCCTTGTATGTCTTGGCATTGCAAGTGCACATCTAAATCTTTCTGAATTATTATGAAGGTTTCTGCCTCCATCACCCCTACAGGCAGCGAGTTCCAGATTTCCCATCACCCTCTGGGAGAAAAGGTTTCTCCTCATGTCCCCTCTCAACCTGCTGCCCCTTCTCCTAAATCTATTCCCTCAGTGATTGATCCCTCCATCAAGGGGTCAAAAGGAAATGTTTCTTCCTGTCTGCCCTAACAATACAGCTCATAGTTTTATCCATCTCAATCTTGCCCTCCTTCAAACTCCTTTGCCGTAAGGGTAATAACCCCAGTCTGTCTAATCTCGTTTCATAACTAAAACTCTCCAGCTCAGGCAACATCCTGGTAAATCCCCTTCCCACCCTCTCCAGTGTGATCACATCCATCCTATCATGTGGATTCCAGAATTGCGTACAATGCTTGAGCTGTGCCTAACCAACATTCTATAAATGTCAAGCGCAACCTCCTTGCTCTTAAACTCTATGCCTTCACTAATAAAGGCAAAGGTCCCATATGCCTTTGTAACCACTTGATCCACCTGTCCTGATACCTTGACAGACCGATGTCCCAGGGTCTTACCAATCATCATGTACTTCTAAAATTCTAGATGCAGGGAGGATGTTCCCGATGGTGGATGCATCTAGAACCAAGCATCACAGTCTGACAATTCGGAGTAAAACATTTAGATGAGTTTAGATTCCCTACAGTGTGGAAACAGGCCATTTGGCCCACCAGGTCCACACCGACTCTCCGAAGAGTAACCCACCCAGACTCATTTCCCTATATTTCCTTCTGACTAATGCACCTAACACTATGGGCAATTTAGGACGGCCAATTCACCTGACCTAGAGCAGGATGGAGCTGAGGAGATAGTTCTTCACCCAAAGAGTGGGGAGCTTGTGGAATTCATTACCACAGGAAGTGTTGATGTATTCAAGAGGCATCTAGACGTAGCACTTGGGGTGAATGGGATCAAAGGACAAAAATAGGATTAGGTATTGAGTTGGATGATCAGCCATGATCGTGATGAATGGCAGAGCAGGCTTGAAGGGCCGAATGGCCTCCTCCTGCTCCTATCTTCTATGTTTCTATGTATTCCTTTCCCTTATTTGTCCTACCCAAATGCATCACCTCATGTTTCTCTGGAGTGAATTTCATTCCCTGAGTACTTTTGGGCCTAGGTTATAGTGGCATCCCATATTCAACCGGGGCAATCCCCAAGCTAACTCTTCTTCTGATGAGGCCTGTTAATTCTTGTCGACTATTTCCTTGGAGACATCACACCTGATAGAGATGGCCAGGCGAATGAGTGGGTAACCGAGCATCACACAAAGCCAAGTTAAACATTTGAGATTATGTCAAAGAGGACTGAGAGAAAAGGGCCGAGCAGAAACATATTGAACAATTGTAATGCTGAAAGGACTGACCTTCTAATTGGCAAAAGGGTATTCCTCTGAAATCAATATATCAGGGGTTTGGAAGAGGATTCAGAATGTGTAGAACCGTGGATATCACAGGGATACTCAGTGCCTGGGACACTGGTGATCATGCCTATATTGAACCAGTAGATGGAGGGCAGCCTCAGAAAATGGGGGAATGATGCATCATGGGAAGAAGGAGTGGACATCCAAAGGATTCCTCAAACCAGTGAAAGCTACAGGTTCCATTCCATGTGAGTACTCCCTTGTTTATTCTTAATTTCCTTTCATAGTTTGTAATTACTCTATACCAGTGGAATCCTTGTTTCGTGATCTTTCGGCTGTCTGTGTGTTCAAATCTCAGGATGTAATCTCACACAGCTCCTGGTGAGCAGTCTGGAGACGATGGAAAACAGCCATTGTGATGCATGTCTTCAGGATGGCAGTAACTGGCTGTATTGAATCACAGGTGACTCTTGATGTCATGCTTTTCAGGCTCTGTTCATAGCGACCTGCGCCAATACTTGAAAAAGCTGAGGCAACTATGAATTTATCAGCGTAACAGAATTGGGGCAGCTTCCAGGATACTGTGTACAGACATGTCGGAATGCCTTGGTGTGGTCATACACCATGTATACCTTCAACAGCAGAAGAATTTGGGGATTTAAATGGGCATTAGACATACAGATGGATAATAATGGAACAGTGTAGGTTAGAGGGGCATCAGATTAATTTCGCAGGTCAGCGCAACATCGAGGGCCGATGGGCCTTATACTGCGCTATAACGTTCTATGTATGTTCTATGTAACTCCCTATGATTTCAAATGGAGCGAAAGCCTTACAGGCTGATTGGCCTACTCCTATTCCTATATCCCCTCTGTGTGACGCCACCACCATGGGGATGATAAAATACCCCCAGTTAAGGAAGAGGGCATCAGAGACAGCATTAATGCCTCTATGTACACCTGGTTGTGAGTAACCCCTGGTGTCTGTCACTTACCCAGGCAATGAGCTGATAGTATAACAAAGTTTGTGAGAAGATTTGTAGCTCGGGTGCTCGTTGCTGTGGTTCTGTTCGCCGAGCTGGAAGTTTTTGTTGCAAACGTTTCGTCCCCTGTCTAGGTGACATCCTCAGTGCTTGGGAGCCTCCTGTGAAGCGCTTCTGTGGTGTTTCCTCCGGCATTTATAGTGGCCTGTCCCTGCCGCTTCCGGTTGTCAGTTTCAGCTGTCCGCTGTAGTGGCCGGTATATTGGGTCCAGGTCGATGTGTTTGTTGATGGAGTTTGTGGATGAGTGCCATGCTTCTAGGAATTCCCTGGCTGTTCTCTGTTTCGCTTGCCCTATAATGGTAGTGTTAGATTAGATTAGATTAGATTAC
>NC_057748.1:21530517-21534014 GCF_004010195.1 Chiloscyllium plagiosum | reverse complement strand
TGCAGTGTGTTGTGGCCCTTTTGAATAGTGTCTTGATGCAACTTCGTTTGTGTGTATTGGGGTGGTTGCTTTCATAGTTCAGGAC
Organism: Chiloscyllium plagiosum; assembly: GCF_004010195.1. NCBI lineage: Eukaryota > Metazoa > Chordata > Chondrichthyes > Orectolobiformes > Hemiscylliidae > Chiloscyllium > Chiloscyllium plagiosum. Next base: position 21,533,929 of record NC_057748.1, on the reverse strand, counting down.
TTGGTCTGTGTGCGTGGCTTTCCTGTATACCTTTGTGGTGAATTCACCATTTGGTGTTCTCTGCACCCTCACGTCCAGGAATGGGAGTTGGTTGTCCTTTTCTTCCTCTCTCGTGAATCGGATTCCTGTGAGTGTGGCGTTGATGATCCAGTGTGTGTTCTCTATTTCCGTGTTTTTAATTATTACAAAGGTATCATCAACGTATCTGACCCAGAGTTTGGGTTGAATTTGTGGTAAGACTGTTTGTTCTAACCTTTGCATTACCGCTTCTGCTATGAGTCCCGAGATCGGTGAGCCCATGGGTGTTCCGTTGATTTGTTCGTATATCTGGTTGTTGAATATGAAGTGTGTTGTGAGGCACAAGTCCAGTAGTTTAAGTATACCGTCTTTGTTGATGGATTCAATGTCCTGTTGTCTGTTATGTCTGTTCAGCAGGTTGGCTATTGTTTCTCTGGCTAGGGCTTTGTCAATAGACGTGAACAGTGCCGTTACGTCGAATGAGACCATGGTTTCTTCCTTGTCTATGTGTATATTTCTGATGATGTCCAAGAATTCCTGTGTTGACAGTATAACAATCAGCGTTAAGTCTTACTGACAGGGAATGTGGATTACCAGATTGTTAAACAAAATCTTGTTGCACCTCTGTACATATCTCATAGAAAATACAGCTGTACACCACAGGAAAGGATCCTTCAGCCCACAATGTTGTGCCAAACATGACGCCAAATTAAGCCAAACCCTTTCTACCTGCCCTTGATCCAAATCCTTCCATTCCTCGCATATTCATGTGTCTGTCTAAAAATCCCTTCAATGCCCTTCTCATATCTGTCTCCACCACCACCCCTCACAGTGCGGTCTAGACTGCTACTGCTCTCTGGGTGAAAAACTTGTCCTTCACATCTCCTTTGAACTTTCACCCTTTCACCTTAAATGTATGCTCCCTAGTATTAGACATATCAAATGCGGAAAAAGAGTCTGACCATTAATCCTACCTATGCACCTCATACAATTATAGACTTCTATCAAGTCTCCCCTCAGCCTCTGTCACTCCAGAGCAAACAACCTGAGTTTTTCTAGCCTCTCCTTATAGCTCATACCCTCTAATCCAAGCAGCATCCTGGTAAACCTCTCCTGCACCCTCTCCAAAGCCTCCACATCCTTCCTGTAATGCGGCAACCACAATTGAAAGCAATACTCTAAGCGTGACCTAACCAAAGCCTTATAAAGCTGCAACATGACATCCTGACTCCTGTACTCAATTGCCCAGCCAATAAATCCAAGCACAGCATACACCTTCTTTACCACCCTATCTACTTGTGTAGCCACTTTCAGGGAGCTATGGACCTGAGCCTCAAGGTCCCACTTTACATCAGTGCTGGTCAGAGTCCTGTCATTAACTGTACACTTCTAAACATTTGACCTCCCAAAGTGCAGCAGCTCATACTTACTTGGATTAATCTCCATCTGCCATTTCTCCATCCATATCTGTAACTGATCTTTTTCCCGCTGTATCCTTTGACAACCTTCTATACTATCCGCAACTCCACCGATCTTTTTATTGTCTGCAAACTGACTAACACACACAGCTACATTTTCATCCAAGTCACTTATACATATCACAAACAGAATTGATCCAATATGGATCCCTGCAGAACATCACTGGTCACGGACCTCCAGCCCGAAAAATATCCTTCCACCTCTACTCTCTTAGATTAGATTCCCCACAGTGTAGAAACAGGCCCTTCAGCCCAAGTCCACACCGACCCTCCGAAAAGTAACCCACCCAGACTCATTTCTCTACATTTACCCCTGATTAATGCATCTAACACTATGAGTAATTTAGCACAGCACATCTGACCTGCACACCTTTGGACTGTGGGAGGAAACCAGAGCAAACCCACGCAGACACAGAGAGAATGTGGGCGGCACGGTGGCACAGTGGTTAGCACTGCTGCCTCACAGCGCCAGAGACCTGGATTCAATTCCCGACTCAGGCGACTGACTGTGTGGAGTTTGCACATTCTCCCCGTGTCTGCGTGGGTTTCCTCCCACAGTCCAAAGATGTGCAGGTCAGGTGAATTGGCCATGCTAAATTGCCCATAGTGTTAGGTTAAAGGGGTAAATGTAGCGGTATGGGTGGGTTGCGCTTCGGCGGGTCGGTGTGGACTTGTTGGGCCGAAGGGCCTGTTTCCACACTGTAAGTAATCTAATCTAATCTAATGTGCAAACTCCACACAGACAGTCATCCAGGCCAGAGTCGAACCCGGGTCCCTGGCGCTGTGAGGCAGCAGTGCTAACCACTTGAGCCACAGTGCCACCCCTAACCAATTTCCTGGTAAATCCAATCCATCTTCTGTACCAGTATTTATCCCATACAGATATGACCTCTGCTGTCAGCGTACCCTCATCCTTCTGCTAACATTCTGCCGCCTCCAGGTCTGGATTAGGCTCCTGTCTCTGGTCAATGTTGCTCCCAGCCAACTGTTTCGATGACATGAAAGTGCCATCCCCATTTTCGAGTTTTATAGTACAGTTGCTCTCATCCCCTTATCTAGTACACTCTCCTCCCACTTGGATCCCTGAGGCAGGAGGGACAAAGTTACCTGTCCCTCCAAGGCCACAGCAATCACCCTCTCTCCCGTTGGGTGTTAGCCACACCCCAGTATTTGTAACGGTCGAACATCTATGGCTTTTACTGAAACTAGTTAAAGTCTCCAGACGTGTACCTGTCCTCTCCAAAGACCTTCCATCTGCTGTACACATTTTGCTCAAAGTTGTAAGTGATCTTATTCCTAAACTCTCCGTGATGAGAAACCCTTCTGATTTAAGGCAGTGTCAAAAGTGTGATAAAATGGTGACTGACAGATATGGGGGGTGAGATTTAATTCCGATTCTGTAAATCCCAAGTGCCACGGGTATTAGGTTTCTCCTGAATTCCGTATTGGATTTGTTACTAACTGCTGTAACCTTATTTAAGGTTCTTAAGGGGCTTGATAAGGTACATGCTGAGATGACGTTTCCCCTCATGGGAGAGTCTGGGACCAGAGGGTGTAGTCGCAGGATAAGGGGGCACCACTTTAAGACTGAGATGAGGAGGAATTTCTTCTCTCAGGGAGTTGTGAGTCTTTGGAACTCCTTACCACAGCTGAAAATGTGTTGCTGGAAAAGCGCAGCAGGTCAGGCAGCATCCAGGGAACAGGAGAATCGACGTTTCGGGCATAAGCCCTTCTTCAGGAATGAGGAAAGTTTGTCCAGCAGGCTAAGATAAAAGGTAGGGAGGAGGAACTTGGGGGCCTGCATATCCTTGGTGGAGTGGGAGGGGGAATTGAAATGTTGAGCCACAGGGTGGTTGGGTTGGTTGGTCCGGGTGTCCCAGAGATGTTCTCTGAAACGCTCCGCAAGTAGCCGGCCT
>NC_057748.1:21522401-21529886 GCF_004010195.1 Chiloscyllium plagiosum | reverse complement strand
GGGAATGGGATGGCGTTTTTACAGGGGGCAGGGTGGGAGGAGGTGTAGTCCAGGTAGCTGTGGGAGTCGGTCGGTTTGTAGTAGATGTCCGTGTTGATTCGGTCGCCTGAGATAGAAATAGAAAGGTCGAGGAAGGGGAGGGAGGAATCTGAGACTGTCCAGGTGAATTTGAGGTCGGGGTGGAAGGTGTTGGTGAAGTGGATGAACTGTTCAACAGTTCAACAGTTCAACTGTTCAACTCCTTACCACAGCAAGCTATGGGGTCAGGATCCTTGTGTATACTTAAGGTTGAGATAGGGATATTCTTGAACATTCAGAGAATGTTCAGGTGATGGGAAAATGGCCGCAAGGTGGGCATGAGGAATGCTAGATCAGCCATGTTCCTATTGAATGGGGGAAGCAAGCTTGAGGGGATGAATGGCCTACTGCTGTTCCTATGGTCTTATAACAACAACATCCAGTTTTAAACTGTCCATGTGGAATCATCCCTATATCTATCTATCAAATCTCTTCCTCATTTGATGACTTCTGTGATCTCATCCTTCTCTCTACTCTTCTCGAGAAAAGAATCTCAGCTTACAGTCTTTCTTAGGGTATGATTGCACCTGCTTTGAGTGCTCTTTTAGGACAGTTTCCTCGTCCTTCTGAAGAAGCGTCACTGGATTCAAAAGGTTAACTCTGCTGTCTCCCCACAGATGCTGCCAGACCTACTGAGTTTCTCCAGCAATGTCTGTTTTTGTTAACAGATCGCCATCATTTGCAATTTGTTGCTTTGTTTGTTGGAATCTACCTCACAACTGAAACAAAGGGGACAACTGTCAAAGACACTCCAGCATCAATAGATTGTGGATGCAGATTAGCTTTGGAATCAGCACTCCATTTGGGACAGTCCGTGACATATCATTTTTTATGAGTTCAAATATTACTTGGCTAAAATAGTTTAAAGTCATTTTAAAGATCGTTTTTGTATATCTCCTCGGAATTGTGAGGATAGTAATATTATAAAATTCCAGATGATAGATGATCTAGTTCAATATTGAATTGAATTGAGTTTATTGTCACGTGTACCGAGGCACAGTGAAAAGCTTTGTGTTGCGAACAATCCAGGCAGATCACAGAGTTAAATAGCATAGATAGTAAATAATAGGTAAACAGCGGCAAAAACAAAAACACAGGGACATGCGAATGTTAAGAGTTTGTGAGTCCATTCAGTATTCTAACAACAGGAGGGTAGAAACAGTTTTGAAACCGGCTGGTGCGTGTATTCAGGCTTCTGTACCTTCTCCCAGATGGTAGAGGTTATAGAAAAACATTGCCAGGGTGGGATAGATCTTTGAGAATGCTGGCGGCCTTTCCTTGACAGTGGGCCTGGTAGATGGATTCTATAGATGGGAGATTGGCCTTTGTGATTGTCTGGGCCGAGTTCACCACTCTCTGTAACATCTTGAATGGTAGAGTTGCCATACCAGGTAGTGATACATCCAGACAGAATGCTCTCGATGGCGCACCTATAAAAGTTGGCAAGGGGATTCGCTGTCATGCCAGATTTCCTCAGCTGCCTGTTGTTGGGCCTTTGTAATCAATGCGTCCACATGAACAGTCCAAGAAAACTTGTTGTAGATGACCACTCCCAGGAGCTTGACACTCTCCACTCGTTTCACCTCTGTGCTGTTAATGTGTAGGGGGGCATGAGAAACATCCTGCCAAAAGTCAATTATGAGTTCCTTGGTTTTGCCGGCATTGAGAGCCAGGTTGTTTTCAGTGCATCATCCAACCTAATGATGACCATGTGACTAACCACTGTTAATCGTCATACAAACCCATCTGGTTGATTAATGTCCTTTACAGAAAGAAATCTTTCATCTTACCTGGTCTGGCTTACCTGTGACTCCAGAATTGTAGCGATGTGGTTGTCTTTTAACTAGCCTCTGGGCAATTAGAGATGGGCAGTAAGTGCTAGCTGAGCTAGTGATGCCCACATCTCATGAACACACAACTATTTGCAGAATCCAAACAGTTTGTCAAGAGTGTTTGCAGCTTTCTTTGAGTAAGTTTGCTTTTGGTAATTAAACAGTTATTTGTTGTAGACTTGCTCCTAACACTGAAACTGACACAGTCTGGATCCTGTATCATTGATATAACTTCAATATTACCGATCAATGTAACATTTGTTAGGACCAATAGAGGAGAGGGTCTAATAAAGGAAATAATGACATAAGCAATCTTTGTGACAACTATCTGTTTAAATTTTGTCTTCTAAGGTCCGTTCACCATCTTGTAAACACTTGAGCAATATAAATACTCACAATTTCTGCCAGTTTGTTGTCATTATCTGAGTTTATCCTGTGTGTCCCTTAGCAAACTATCCCTGTCTGATTGAGTTATTTTTGTTGCCTCTGTCTGTGGAATATTAACTATATTTTTTTATTCTCCTTTTTAATTAAGTTTTGGAGTTTCTCTTTGTTTTCCATGAGGGATGCATCAATAAATTATTTCAGAAAAAATACTTATTTTTCTCATCTGTCATGCTCTTGCAATGACATGACGAGTTTGTGGCCCTTTCTCTACTGTCCATTTTTCCCTTATTTCTGGATTTATCCATGGCACGTCATCATGAGTTTGTCTGTTCTTGTTTTTCTAATGCAATATTTTTCTTCCAAAGTTTGAAGTTCTATATTTGGAAATATGAAGTTGCTTGGGCATCCTCCTTTATGTTAACAAGCAGATCTCAGGGCTTAAGAATAGAAACGTTTTCTCAATGCCTGGACAGGAAAAGGAGAACAATATCTGAGAGCGAGTCCGAGATTAGAAATGTACAGCATATGCTCAGGTTTTGTTCTAATAATAAAGGGTGACTTCAATCCACAAACTGGAGACTGAGAAACAGTGAGCGTACGACTGCCTTCAGATACCGTCACTTGAGACAGGGGGTCTCCCCTAAAGTTAGCAGGAGTGTTACAGCCAAGTCAAACAAAACTTCAATTTCAAAACTGAACAGGAAAACTCTGGGCCTAATCTTCACTTTCAGATTTGTGTTATCCGAAAGGCGTGGAAATGCGCACATTTCAAGGGGGAATCAAACGCAAACTTCATTTTAATTCGAAAATGGCACCAGTGGTGGAAGAGAAAAGTAATCGCGTTGCAAATTTACGACAAAACAAATCAAGTTAAAAAGGATTTTAAAATTAAAAGCAAGTGTTAAAATTGAGAGGGCAGGAACAAAAATGCAGGGAGATTTAGCAATGTTTTAAAGGTCATTGAACTCTTCCAACAGTTGAGGCAAAGTTGAGGTCAAGTGAGATTAAATGTGGCAGGGAAAAGAAAGAACGACTGAGAGTCATTGAGTCATCCCGCATGGAAACAGACCCTTCGGCCCAACCAGTCCATGCTGAACATAATCCCAAACTAAACCAGTCCCATCTGTCTGCTCCTGGCCCATACCCCTCCAAACTTATTCTATTCACGCAGCTATCCAAGAGTTTTTTAAATGTTATAATTTATACTGGCTATAATCACAGCTGCAATAAAGGGGAGAAGGTGGTTTTTAGATTAGATTCCCTACAGTGTGGAAACAGGCCCTTCGGCCCAACCAGTCCACACTGACCCTCCGAAGAGTAACCCACTCAGACCCAATTCCCTCTGCCTAATGCACCTAACATTAGCACAGCCAAATCACCTGACCTGCACAGCTTTGGATTGTGGGAGGAAACCGGAGCACCCGGAGGAAACATGGGGAGAATGTGCAAACTCCACGCAGACAGTCGCCTGAAGCTAGAATCGAACCTGGGACCTTGGTACTGTGAGGCAGCAGTGCTAACCACTGAACCACCATGCCACCCACCTAATCTTGTTGATGTGTGTCTCCAACTAGCTGGACAAGAATCCCATGAAACAATTAAAAAAACTTCAAGGCACTTTACAAGCAAACTAGTCTTCAAATGTAGTTTCTCTTGTTCTATGGATCAGTATATTTAGACATAGTAACATTTGATTAAACAAATAAAATTAATGTGAGTATTCTTGCTGAAGTCTGATTCGGTGAATGTGAACCTTGGACTCTTGCACTTCTGTAAATAATGCCATGAAAATCTTACATCCACGCGCAGGGTGGGGGACGGGTGGGTCATAGAATTATACAGCATGGAAACAAATCCTTCGGTCAAACTCAACGTGCTAACTAGATATCTTAAACTGATCTCGTCCCATTTACCAGCACTTGGCCCATATCCCTCTAAACTCTTCCTCTTCATATACTCATCCAGATGCTTTTTAAATGCCGTGATTGTACCAGCCTCCACCACTTCCTCTGGCAGCTCATTCCATACACACACTACTCTCTGCGTGAAAAAGTTGACCCTCAGGTCCCTTTTAAGTCTGTCCCCTCTCACCTTAAACCTACTCCCTCTAGTTCTGGACTCCCCTACTCTGGGAAAAAGATCTTGGATATTAACCCTATCATAAAATTCTTATAGTGTAGAAACAGGCCATTCAGCCCATCGAGTCCATACTGAACCTCTCAAGAAAAGCCCAACTGGACTTCCTGCCTACCCTATCCCTATAACCCTACACTTCCCAATCTGGCCTGCACATTTCTGGACACTATGGACAATTTAGCATGGCCAATCCACCTAGCCTACACATCTTTGGAAGGAAAGCTGAGTCTCAACCCAAAGGAAACTTCTCAGGGATAATTGCCCGAGGGTAGACTCAAACGTGGGCAATTGTGAGGCAGCAGTGCTAGCCATTGAGCCACCGTGCCACCCACTGACAAGCATGCGATATGAGAAAAATATCTTTATCAGTGGCATTTAGTGGTATAAGTATTTACCACAAAATAGTGAAAATCAGGGTCTTTCTCCATTTCAGGCATCCCCAGTACCAACCTACAGCACTCATGGGGAAAGTTAAGCAAAGATTGGTTTGAAAGCCCCCTGATGTTGCTCAGATCCTATCATTTAACTGGGTACAGGGTAGATTTGGAAATCTGGTGAATTCTAACAAAAAAAGGTGAATGCTTGGAAATACACATCAGCTCTGAATCAACTCCCCTAAGCAGCCTTACACTGTTCTATTGCTGGATGAACTCTTAGTTTACTTAAGCAACACAAATCAGAAACAATAATTCAAACAGCAAATTGCTCTGCAATAAGATTGAGCAAATCCTCCTGCCTTCATTCCACATCCCAATCCCTTCAATACAGTGGGGAAACCAGCCATTTTCTTTCAATGACAACTACGGGCCAGAACAATATATATCTCCAGGGGGAATGTGGATCAGAGGAGTACATACTAAGCTGTGGCTAGAACATAAGGGATCTGAGAGCCAAGGAGAGCTCAGCAGAGTGGTGAGGCCATTTCACATAGAAGTGCAGGAGCACTGAGAATTGCATGAAGATTGACTGCTAGGTAGGCCCACAGTTACCATGAAACAACTAGTGCAGTCGCAGTGAGTGAATCAAGATCTCAGAGGAGCAGGCATTTGAGCGTCGATTTGCTGAGGACCATTAACATCGAGCAGAGTGGCACTTGCACGCTATCCACCAAGCCACCCAACTTAATTAAGCTCCCCAGAGCAGAGAAGATTTCATTCTCACATTGCTCAGCTTTTTTACACTATAGGATTCATTCAAAACAAAATGAAAAAAGAACACTTCTTTTTTGAACAGAAAGTGTCCTTGCCTACATGCTGCACATCTGAAAGATTAAATATTTAGCTGAGTTTTAAAGACATTGCCTTCCCACAATGAAATCAGCAAAAATATATCTCAAACTTGGTCGGATCTGAAATAATGGAATAATAATACTAATAATGCCTGTTATGATTTTATAAACCTCTCTAAGGTCACCCCTCAGCCTCCAAACCTCCAGCAAAAACAGCCCCAGCCTGTTGAGTCTCTCCCAATAGCTCCAACTTTCCAACCCTATCAACATCCTTGTAAATCTTCTCTGAATCCTTTCAAGTTTAGCAACATCTTTTCTACGGCAGGAAGACCAGAATTTAATGCAATATTCCAAAAGTGGCCTCACCCGATGTCTTGTATAGCCATAACATAACCTCCTAAACTCCTATACTCAACGCACTGACCAATGAAAGTAAACGTGCCAAACACCTGTCTACTTGGGACTCCACTTTCAAGGAACTGTGCACCTGCACCCCAAGGGCTCTTTGTTTGGCAACACTCCCCAGGACCCTGGTATTAATTGTATAACCCCATCCTGGTTTGTCTTTCCAAAATGCAACATCTCACATTTAACTAAGTTAAACTCCATCTACTACGCCTTGGCTCATTAGCCCATCTGATCAAGGTCCCAATGTATTCTGAGGTCATTTTCTTCACTGTTCCCTCTACCACCAATTTTGGTGTCATTTCCATCTTAATAACCGTACCTCCTATGTTCACTTCCAAATCATTTATCTAAATGATGAAAAGCAGTGGACCCAGCATTGATTCTTATGGCACACCTCTGGTCACAGGCCCCTAGTCCAAACACAACCTTCAACCACATCCTTCAGTCTCCTACCTTCATGCCAATTTTGTATCCAATTTGCAAGCTCCCCCTGGATTCCATGTGATCTATCCTTACAAACCAATCTACTATGCAGAACCTTATCGAACGCCTTGCTGAAATCCATATAGACAACAGCTACTGTTCTGTCTTCATCAATCTTCTTTGTCACCTCTTCAAAAATTAAGCTCAATCAAGTTTGTAAGACATGATTTCCCACACACAAAGCCATTTTGACTCTCCCTAATCAGTCTTTGCTTTTCCAAACGCACGTAAATCCCTCAGAATCCCCTCCAACAACTTATCCACTACTGATGTCAGGCTCACTGGTCTATAGTTCCCTGGCTTTTCCTTACCATCTTTCTTAAATAATGGTGTCACAATAGCCACCCTCCAGGCTTCTGGTACCTCACCCATAGCTGTCGATGACATAAATATCTCAGCAAGAGGCTTAACAATCTCTTCCCTAGCTTCCCATGAAATTCTGGGATACACCTGATTGGATCCTGGGGATGTATCTACCTTTATACATTTTAAGACCTCCAGCACCACCTCTTCTGTAATATGGACACTTTTCAAGACACTATCTATTTCTGCAAGTTCCCTAGCTTATATGTTCTTCTCCGCAATAAATATTGTACTGATGCCAAATATTTGTTTAGTATCTCACCCATCTAGAACATAGAACATAGAACAGTACAGCACTGAACAGGCCCTTCAGCCCACGATGTTGTGCCGACCATTGATTCTCATGTATGCACCCTCAAACATCTGTGACCATATGCATGTCCAGGAGTCTCTTAAATATCCCCAATGACCTTGCCTCCACAACTGCTGCTGGCAACGCATTCCATTCTCTCACAACTCTCTGTGTAAAGAACCCGCCTCTGAAATCCCCTCTATACTTTCCTCCAACCAGCTTAAAACTATGACCCCTCGTGTTAGTCATTTCTGCCCTGGGAAATAGTCTCTGGCTAT
>NC_057748.1:21514482-21519588 GCF_004010195.1 Chiloscyllium plagiosum | reverse complement strand
CCCCTTCCCTTCTTTGCCACAGTGTCAGGCTCAGTGCCAGAGAACTGACTGCTATGGCTTTCCTCTGGTAGGTCATCCCCCCCAGCAGTATCCAAAACGGTATACTTATTGCTGAGGGGAATATCCACAGGGGATCTCTGCACTGTCTGTCTGTCCCCTTTCCTCCCCCAAACTGTAACCCATCTATCCTTGTCCTGAGCCTTAGGAGTGACCAACTCCCGGTAACTCCTCTCAATTACCCCTCTTGTGGTTCCACATACTCATGGTCTGGTTGATCTTTAAGGGGTCCTATTCTATCTCTAGTTACTCTTTTGCCCTTAGTATATTGTAGAATCTCTTTGGATTCTTCTTAACACTATTTGCCAAAGCTATCTCATGTCCACTCTTTGCACTCTTGATTTCCTTCTTAAATATACTCCGACTGCTCTTATACTTCTCTAGTGATTCTCTCAATCCTACTGTTTATCCCTGCCATGTGCCTCCTTCTTTTATTGACGAATGCCTCAACATCTCTAGTCATCCAGCATTCCCTACACCTACTAGCCTTTTCCTTCACACCAACTGAAACATACTGTCTCTGGACTCCTGCTAATTCATTTTTGAAGGCCTCCCACTTTCCAATCATCCCTTTCTTTGCGAAGAGCTTCCCCAACAGAGATATCCGAGATCTCAGTCATAGAATCTCTACAGTGAGGAAGCAGGCTATTAGGCCCATTGAACCCACACCCACCCTCTGAAGGGCATCCCCACCCAGACTTTCCCCCCAAATCCCTGTGTTTCCCATGGTTAACCCAGCAACCTGTACACCCCTGGACAATTTAGCATGGCCAGTTCATGTAACCTTACATCTTTGGACTGTGGGAAGAAACCAGAGCACCCAGAGGAAACCCATGCAGACATAGGAGATTGTACAAACTCCACACAGACAGTCACCTGGGAATGGAATTGAACCCGGTACTCTGGTATTGTGAGGCAGCAGTGCTAACCACTGAGTCACTGTGCTACCTTACATCTCCTTACATATTTCCTTCTCAATTTCCCACTGACTGCAGTATTGGGGAGCCAATAGTACAATCACAAAAAGGTGATCATCCCTTTCCTATTTCTCAGTCCCATCCATATATCGTCACCGGACGTATTCCTAGGAATATCCTCCCTAAGTACAGCTGTAATGTTATTCTCAACCAAAAATGCCACTCCCCTTGCCTTCCTTTCTATCCTTCCTATAGCATCTAGTCCCAGGTTTGATTCCAGCCTCGGGTGACTGTCTGCGTGGAGTTTGCACGTTCTCCCCGTGTCTGCGTGGGTTTCCTCCAGATGCTACAGTTTCCTCCCACAGTCCAAAGATGTGCAAGTCAGGTGAATTGGCCATGCTAAATTGCCCATAGTGTTAGGTGCATTAGTCAGAGGGAAGTGGGTCTGGGTGGGTTACTCTTTGGAGGGTCAGTCTGGACTGGTTGGGCTGAAGGGCCTGTTTCCACACTGCAGGGAATCTAATCTAAAAATCATTAGGGCACATTTGGATTTTATGCAATAGTCAGTCATGAACATTGGTTGCTAACTATTGCTTAACAACTGAAAAAAAAGACATCATCCCAACGTAACAAAATTAAACTTGTTATGCCATAAGTGCATGCTGAAGTGGGAGGGTGCACAATGGAGCTGATTCTGATTAATTTCCTGCCATTGAAAATGTTACGAAGAGTTGGCAAAAAGATGCAAAACGATTTAGCCACAAAGTGCATATTTACAAATATATCATTGGTGAGTCCATGTGGCCTGTTTGAGTTCAGCTAACCTATACCCTGGAACATTAAGCTGCCAGTCCTGCCCCTGCCTGAGCCATGTTTCTGTAATTGCTAGGATATCCCAGTCCCATGTTCCCAACCATGTCCTAAGTTCATCTGCCTTCCCTGTCATGCCTCTTGCATTGAAATAAATGCAGTTTAATTTATCAGTCCTACCTGGTTCTCTGTCATGCACATTGCCTGCCTTGACTTTTCAACTTGCTCCCTTTATCTACTTGTCCTGATTTCTGATGTAAAAGAGAGAGTGCAGCACTCCCTTGGTACTGCAATGTTAGCTGAGATCACACACTGGGTCAGAATTGTACTGGGTCACCCCGAGCAACTATTGTGTTGGCGAGATGCAAATGGGAAGCCCACAATATCCGAACAATTTGAGTTTGTCCTGAAGTCTCTCATCGTGATGTTTCTTCCGAATTTACCATGTGATGAGAACGACCGAGGACGTACCTCCCACTCCAATGAGGCATGACATTTATTTAGGTAGCTCAAATAAAAAATTAACTTGAATTAACACTGCTTCTGGGATATTCTGAACAGTGCAGAGATACAATGGGGACACGTATGGGATTTCCTCAGTTGCAATCTGTTGACATATCCAGAAGATGTTGAAGGAGTCCAGTGACTGTGTGCAAGGATATAAGATAATGAGATTCATAGTGGGCCATTCGGTCCATCAAATCTGCCATTCAAAGAGACCATGGCTAATCTGATAAGCCTCAGTTTCATTTTCCTGCTTTTTCCCCATAACCCTGAATTCCATGCGGATTAAAAATCTGTCTGAAGCTGCAGAGCAAGCACTGACTCTCCATTATTAGCCTCAGAGCCCTCAATGGATACCCCTGGAGGCGGGATGTCATTGACTGAAAAACTGATAAGCAAAGAGAAAATAGAATATGAATGCAAGTTAACAAAACAGACAGTCAACACTTCTACAGATATCTAAGAAGGAAGCATTTGGCTAAAACTAATGTGGATCAATTCAAGGCAGAGTCAGGAGAATTTATAAATGGGCACAGGAAAGTGGCAGAGAAGCTAAATGATTTCTATGTGTCTGTTTACACTGAAGGAGACACAAGAAATCTTCCAGAGCCAGACATGCAAGTGACTCGGGAGAACGAGGAGTTTAAGGAAACTTGGTTAATGAGACGATTCTGGAGGAATTAATGGGGCTGAAATTTCCTGAAGGTCGCTTCACCCCGAGTGTTGAAGGCAGTGGCTATTGTGTTTAGTTAATGCATTGGTGTTATCTTCGAAAATCCTACAGATTGGAAAGAGACACGTGTCACCCCATTTGGTATTTGGTTTGCTGGTCAGGTCTCTCAAAGTAATTTCAGGAATACAAGAAGATGGAGCGTTGGAGGCTGAGGGGTGGCCTTATAGAGATTTACAAAATTATGAGGGGCATGGATAGGGTAAATAGACAAAGTCTTTTCCCCGGGGTGGGGGAGTACAGAACTAGAATCTGGTCGGCATGGACGGGTTGGACCGAAGGGTCTGTTTCCCTGCTGTACATCTCTATGACTCAATGTCTCTATGTATCACACGTACAACATCCTGACAGGAATCAAAAGAACCACTCATTTTTGTCTTTTACTACAAGGCAACAGAATGCCTAGGAATTTGAGTATAATGGAAAGATGCTCACAGCAGTGATAGATTACTGGATTGAAGTAAAATATTTCATCAGAAGAGGTGATAACATCCTTGAAATAAATATTTGCAATCCACAGGATTCCTGACATTATGATAACTGTCTAAAATTTGCAATTGTAAATTTCTAGAGCGACAGAATAATTGGATTTGTTGAGAGAAGATGACAGAGGTTTCCTTAGGCTACAGTTTAGGGGGAGCGGGGTGTCTGAACTGCGAAGGTGTTACTGAAGAAGAAGAAGGATTTTCAAATATCCTCAGCCCTGCAGAATTAGATTAGCTTCATGTGAGCTACTTGTGTGGAATAAAGTTGCGAGTGTACGACAGGTTCTTCACTAATTTGACGGGGGTGGAGTGGGCACAGAGTGGATATAAAATCGGGACCAATCAGATGTGGGAGGAATACTAGGACAAAGCCAGCAGGTGGAGGAAGTGTGGGCATGATAAGGCACATGGGAGGACAGGAAAGCTAAACTGTATCTAATTTAATGCAATGACTGGTATGAACATAAGAGCATTGATCAGCCCCTGGGAACATGATACAGATGCATTCACTGAGACATGGTCAAAGGAAGGGCAGGATTGGCAGCTCCACATTCCCAGATCTGGAAGCTTCAGGCATGATGGGGGTGAGAGGAGGTGTGATATAAGATATGCGGGGACTTGCATTATTTGTAAAGGAAACCATCACAACAGTAATGGGGAGGACGCCTTAGACGAGTCTTCAAATGAGGCCATCTGGGTACAGCTCAGAAATAAATAACAGGATGATCACTTGGCTAGGATTATGCCACGGGCCTCCCAACAGTCAGAGGGAAACATAGAAGCTGATGTTCACACAGAGGTGTGAGAGGGATAGTGGTACAGTCATAGGGAATTTCAACTTTACTAACATTAACTGGGATCACCTTAGTGTGAAAGGATCAGACGCGGTGGAGTTTTTAAATTGCTTTTTGTGCCAGTATGTCGATAGTCTGACTAGAGATGGGACCTTTGCTCAGCCTAATCCTCGGGAATCAAGTGATTGAAAGGTCAGGGAGTGAGCATTTTGAGCGATAGTGACCATATCTCCGTGAGTTCACCAAACCATGATGGGGACGGTTTCATGCGGAAGCTGAACGCAAGGCCAATGTCAATAACAGGATCTGGCAAACGTAGACAGGGGGCAGTAACATGCAGGTAAATCTATGTTCAGAAAGTGGGAGGATTTTAAAAGTGACATAAGAGAGAGTTTAGGGCCAACATATTCGTCCATGACTGAAGGGGAAGAGCAGCAAGTCCAGGGAACCCTAGAACATTGAACATTCCAGTGCAGTACAGGCCCTTCAGCCTTTGTTGTTGCACCAATCTGTGAAACCAGTCTGAAGCCCATCTAACCTATACTGTTCCATTATGATCTATAATGACCATTTAAATGCCCTTAAAGTTGGTGAGTCTACTACTGGAGGCAGGGCATTCCACACCCCATTTACTCTTTGAGTAAAGAAACTACCTCTGACATTGAACAGTATCTATCACCCCGCAATTTAAAGCTATGTTCCTTTGTGCTAGCTATCACCATCTGAGGAAAAAGGCTGTCATTGTCTACCCAACTAACCCTCTGATTATCTTATATGTCTCTATTAAGTCATCTCTCAACCTTCTTCTC
>NC_057748.1:21500676-21513982 GCF_004010195.1 Chiloscyllium plagiosum | reverse complement strand
GTATCCATGCTGTATATGATTTTTTTCAAAAAATTTGTGAAAATACCATCCAAAACACTTCATTATTACAGGAAGTGCCAAAGGGTGTCAGAATTTCTGTCATTCTATGAGGGTCAATGACGCAGTGTTAATTCTCTAAACATTAAACATATATTGTCAAGCATATAGGCGCAGTGAGTGAGCCCTGCACAGACTCAAGTGAGCCCTTACTTACAGGTAGTCCTCTATAATGCAATGGTTGTTCTTGTGCAACCCAGCGTAATAGAACAGCCGCACTTTAGAAACAGTGTTGGCGATATAATCCTGTCACAGCCAACACGTGTTTTAAAAGTTCGCCCTTTAGAACCAGTGTCCTCAATTCATTAAACGTGGTACAGCAAATGTTTCGGGACTTTTCCTGTACTGTTCCGGGATGAGCACGGGCCCTGGCACAGGCCCACCAGCACAAGATGGCGCCTGAGCATTGACAACTTTGTCATTGGTTGGGACCGACGCCGGCAGTGATGAAGCATCGTGGCGACGTTGAAGAGGTGGGCCCGGCGGTGAGACATGTGACTCAGACGTTGATGGGTCTGGTGCAATTGGCGGTGGAGGAGAATCTGCACAGCGGTGAAAGGTGGCACCTGAAGATGGCAACGAGAGGGTGGACAAGGGATGGTGAGCTGGCTCAGGGACTGATGGAGCTGAAAATGTGTTGCTGGAAAAGCGCAGCAGGTCAGACAGCATCCAAGGAACAGGAGAATCAAAGTTTCGGGCCTAAGCCCTTCTTCAGGAATGCCCGAAACGTCGATTCTCCTGTTCCCTGGATGCTGCCTGACCTGCTGCGCTTTTCCAGCAACACATTTTCAGCTCTGATCTCCAGCATCTGCAAGTCCTCACTTTCTCTCAGAGACTGATGGACCCTCCTTAAGCTAGATCTTTCTTTTTTTTCTTATTCGTAAACTATTCGAAATGGAGCCGATCGTGACGGCAGTGGAAAAGCTTTTCACTGTAGTTTACTGTTTTTCCCACTGTGTGGCAATAAAATCAATCAAATAAATCCGTGTGCTGTGGCTGAAAGGGCTGAGACAGCAACGTTTCCCCATCAAGTCTCTGCAGCAGCTGCCCCAGGCCTCAGGTTATCCTTCAGCATGTGGTGCCAGATTCAGAATATAACAAACAGCTTGAGGAACTCCACAGCTCGGGCCTAGTCTGTGCAGAGGAACAGAATGGAATGTATCCAGTCAATGAACTTTCACCAGAACCGAACAGAAACGAAGCCAGGAGAGATTAATAAATAAAACCTCGTGATGCAGCGGTTAAACAAAATGGGAGATGGGAGGTGCAAAGGTTGGGACCAACTGAAGCGTAAATTGCTGCAAAATAAAAGCTGAATGTGAGGTGAAGGAATCTTAAAAGGAACAAGATGGAGACCAACTAGTCACCGCAGAGTGGAAGGGAACATATGAAAGGTGATGGCTGTTTCATCGAACCCCATTCTCCGGTTCAAGGAATGTGTAGACATAGAAACCGCGACCGACAGAGCCAAGACACTGCGACAGAAACCGTGACTGGCAGAATTAAGACTGGAATGCTGTTAATGTCCACTTGGAAAGCTAGGGATAATCGATCGACCCTGCCCTCAGGTGTTCAGTGAAATGAAGATTAAGTCCTCAAATTCTGACAGCGCTCCCTCTGCATCCTGAAGACCTGATTGAGCTCAGAGCCATTCTAATTCTCACCGGCTGTGAGGAGGTGAAGCAACATCACGACCTCTGCCCTCCTGCGCCTGGCCTTCGGTGTCATCCTGATCATTGTCCTTGCTCATAACCATTGTCCCTGCTGCCAAAAACCCCAGGTTTGTGGCTGTAGGTCCTTCTTGCTGTTTAATGATGTTCTGCTCAGCACAGAACATGATGTGTGGAATGGGCATGGAAATATTAGGGTTTCTCTTGTGGAATGGTTGCTCAGCGATACCCAGTGAGCCCCCTCCCCCTCTGACCACACGATCCAGGGGGAGGAAACAGGCCGAGATCCTCTACATTCCCGGCAACGCAGCCCTGTTTCCATGGAAATGAACAGGTCCAGGGGAAGTGGCCTGTTGCTGACAGGGGTGCAGTTTCTACTCCAGGCAAGGCTGACGGGGGGTGAAAATTGGCCAGTTATAGACTGTTGCTATCAGAGAAATGGGCAAATTATGGACTGTCACCTTTCATTGACTAAAATGGGTTTTAACAATGAAGACGTAAAATGGCTGCTGTGATCACCTGACCACAGATTGAGGCAATTATCATGAGACCCCTGTGGAATAAACATTGAAGAAAGCAATGGGCACGGTGGCACAGTGGTCAGCACTGCTGCTTCACAGCGCTAGAGACCCGGGTTCAATTCCCGCCTCAGGCAACTCTGTGTGGAGTTTGCACATTCTCCCCGTGTCCACATTCTCCCCGTGTCTGTGTGGGTTTCCTCCGGGTGCTCTGGTTTCCTCCCACAGTCCAAAAGTGTACAGGTTAGATGGGTTGGCCTTGCTAAATTGCATGGGTGTAGGGGAATGGGTCTGGGTGGGTTGCTCTTCGGAGGGTCGGAGTGGACTTGTTGGGCCGAGGGGCCTGTTTCCACACTGTAAGTAATCTAATCAAAAATGAATCTTTTTATCTAAAGACATTGAAATCTACCTTCCACTTCATCTGAATGTCTAAGATGGACCATGTCCGCAGGGACATCACGTACAAAACTCTGGATAAGGAGGGCAAGGACATACCTAATGTCTCCCTCATCCCTTATGGTCACCTTTGTGTGTGGCTGCATCAAGCTGTGCGTGGATCCCCAGTACGCAAACACCAAGTGTCACTACGTACTGAGGTTCTACCTGTCCCCGGTGTTGCGAAGGATGGGCCTGGCCTCGCTGCCGCGGAATGCTCCGAGTAGTTGGACCGTTCCGTATCACCTGTCCTTCATGGAGAAGTTTATGAAGAAAAACCCCTTTGACCACAAGTCCATTAGGAAGTGGTCAGCACGTAGTGTCCTCGAGACCCTGTGGGAAAAGGAGAGGGTGGATCCTGTCGGGTTGTTCCCTGGGCAGACTGTCAAAGTCATTCGGCAGAATGTCCCATCACCAGAACTTTCCAACAAGCCCCAAGACATCACTCGGCTGGTGGGGAGAAGGGCACTGCCTGTCAGATCCTTCATGTACGCCCGGTCGGTCTGTGCCACCGCACGCTGCCCTCGAAGCGGCTGTGGGGGGGATAGAGACTGTCACGCACCTCCTTGTGGAATGGGCCTTTGTCAAGGAAGTCTGGAGAGAGTCCCGAGCAGCTCCGTGAGGCGGGACTCTGTGCTCTACGGTCTGTTCCCCGGTACACACACCGAGACAAACACCGACTGCGCCTGGAGGACCATCAACTCAGTGAGAGACGCTCTTTGATCTGCCCGAAACATGTTGGTCTTCCAGAGCAAGGAGCTGACCCTGACCGAGTGTTACAGACTGACACCTTCCAAGGTCCAGGACTACGTGCTGAGGGGCGCACTGAAGCTTGGGGCAGCTGCTGCCAAGTGGCAGTGGGGAAAGACCCCTGTCTGAGGGCTTCCTGCTGACGGGAAATGGGGGTCTGATCACTTTTTTTACCCTCCGGGTGCCCCAAATATATGTAAATTGTGTCTTGCGTGAGGAAGAAATGGGTTTGTTGGAAATGTTGGGAATGTTGGGAAAGTCAAACTCCAAACTCCTGAACTGCATTAGTGACTGTGTGTACATATAAAGATATTTTTATGAATAAACTGTAATTTTAAAATGAAACAGATGACCGCTTTATCAAAGTGTCAGTCTAACGGGAAGCCCAGTGTTGACTCTGGACACTGCCCTCCCTCCTATTGCTGGGCAGTGGGATATCACCATGAGCCCTTGTTCTGATCACTTTAATCTGTCCCATCCAATCCCAGTTGGGCTCCTGATTTGGAATGAGCCCCGTACCCTGTGTACCTGAGGTTAGGGAATCTCCAGGGACTGGCCGGGTCGGTCCCATCGAAAACTGTGATCCTCAGGGAAAGGAGGTGGTGGGCGACAGTGAATGCACTGCCTCACTTACACCTGCCCACTCTGTCCCATCAATTTCAAGCGGCTGGGGCTGTGTGTACACACAAGACAGCCTGTCTCCATGTATCCATCAGACACTGTCCCCCCAGGACATTAGCCTGGGCCTCTGCATTACTAGCCCAGTGGCACTACCACCCAGCAGCATCGCCCCTTAACTGGCATTTCAACTGGAAGGTTACCAGTGCTTCTGATCATTCCCTGCTGCCTCTACACCCACTCCCCCCAACCCCAGGGTGACTCTGAACCCACTCCTCCCAGAGTGACCTCTGTACCCAGTTCCCCCCAGGGTGCCCTCAGTATCCACTCCCCCCAAGAGTGACCATTGAACCCACTCTTCCCCCGTAACCTCTGAACCCACTCCCCCAGGGTGATGTCAGTACCCACGCCCCCAGGGTGACCTCTGAACCCACTCACCCCCCCTCCCGCATGCCCTCTGTACGCACTCCACCCAGTGTGACCTCTTCACCCCTGCTCTGGACCCACTCCCCCAAGGGTGACCTCTGTACCCACTCCCTCCCAGGGTGACCTCTGAACCCACTCCCTCCCCAGAGTGACCTCTGAACCCAATTCCCCCCCCAGGGTGACCTCTGTACCCACTCCCTCCCCAGAGTGACCTCTGAACCCACTCCCCCAGGGTGACCTCTGAACCCACTCTCTCCCCAGAGTGACCTCTGAACCCATTCCCCCCCCAGGGTGACCTCTGTACCCACTCCCTCCCAAGGTGACCTCTGTACCCACTCCCCCCAGGGTGACCTCTGAACCCACTCTCTCCCCAAAGTGACCTCTGAACCCATTCCCCCCCCAGGGTGACCTCTGAACCCACTCCCCAAGAGTGCACAACTTCTGGAAGACAACAAGAAACGCTTGATCAGAGAAACAATGGTTGTAGATGATAAACAGACAACAACATCCGATGGAATATCAATGCAGCAGCATTAGGAGAGATAAATGCAGCAGAATTAAGTTTAAAAACATATCATAAGAAAACAAAAGGCAGCAAATTACCAGGGTCCTAGGACAGCACCTTCCAAACACGCAACCACTTCCATTTAGAAGGACCAGGGCAGCAGATACATGGGGAATACCACCACCTGTAAAGTTCCCCTCCAAGCCACCCATTGTCCTGACTTGGAAATCTAATACCGTTCCTTCAGTCCCTGCCGACAGACTCAGTTACAAAACACGGCGTTTGTGTGAGGTGAAGCAAACAAAACTCTTTGCATTTTCAGTTTAGCAGAAAATAGACTTTCGGAATCTCTTGTGGAAGCAATGCAGCAGTGAGTGAAAAGAGACAGAATCCTAACAGTAGGCCGAATGGATGAGGGAAGAGAAAGAGCTGGGAGTTTATAAAAGAGGCTCAGGCTGGGATCTGGGTGTTGAGGTTGACCCGAGGGGGAATGTAAGAGGTTGGACAGATTGAGGGCTGAGTTGGAGAATTTTGGGAATTAGGAGGAGTTAGTGATAGTGCCACTGGATTAATAATCCAGGGAGAGAGTGGGGACTGCAGATGCTGGCGATCAGATTTGAAAAATGTGTTGCTGGAAAAGCGCAGCAGGTCAGGCAGCATCAAAGGAGCAGGAGAATCGACGTTTCGGGCATGAGCCCTTCTTCAGGGATAATCCAGGGGCCAGGGGAATGCGATGGGGACATGGGTTCAAATCCCAACTCTGATGATCAAATAGTGAAGGCTGACCTTAGGTAACAGTCCAGTATCATTGAGTTTTACATCCAGCCTGCGGCAGACAGGAGCCAGTACAGAACCAGTACTCGGAGCATAAATGAGGGTAATTTTGGAAAGTAGAGCTAGCTAAAGTGAATTGGTAAATTAGGACAAGACATGGGCCAATTCAGAAGCGATAGAAGGTATTTAAATAGTTATTCCAGAACATAGAAGATAGGAAGATACATTTCAGTGAGAAGGAAAAATACTGAGGGAGAATCTACTGCCTAAAAAGGTTTGGCTAAACTCTCTTCCACTGGGGAGATTCATACAATCCTTAGTTTAGATCAGAGCGGTGCTGGAAAAGCACAGCAGGTCAGGCAGCATCCGAGGAGCAGGAAAATCCAGTGCATGCTTGAAGAGCTTCAGGGCAGAGGAGACGACGTGGGGGTTGCAGTGAGCCATGTACTTGAAGAAGTTCTCCTCTCCACGAGACTCTCAGTGAGTCTCTCTCTCTCCTCGGATGCTGCCTGACCTGCTGTGCTTTCCCAGTACCACTCTGATCTAAACTCTGGTTTCCAGCATCTGCAGTCCTCACTTTTGCCTCATAGAATCCTTACCTTGTTGCCTGATAGTTGTGGGCGGCACGGTGGTACAGTGGTCAGCACTGCTGCCCCAGAGACCCGGGTTCGATTCCCACCTCAGGCGACTGACTGTGTGGAGTTTGCACATACTCCCCGTGTCTGCATGGGTTTCCTCCAGGTGCTCCGGTTTCCTCCCACAGTCCGAAGATGTGCAGGTCAGGTGAATTGGCCATGCTAAATTGCCCGTAGTGTTAGGTAAATGTAGGGGAATGGGTGGGTTGCGCTTCGGCGGGTTCGGTGTGGACTTGTTGGGCCGAAGGGCCTGTTTCCACACTGTAATGTAATGTAATCTAATCTAATTTGCCCCATTGAGCCCACGCCAACACACTGAAGAGCATCCCTCCATACCCAATTATCCCATATTTCCCATGGGATAATCAACCCAGCATACACATCCCTGGACACTATGAGCAATTTAGCACAACCAATCCACCTGAACTGCATATCTTTGGACTGTGGGAGGAAACCGGAGCACACCCGCGCAGACACGGGGAGAACGTGCAAACTCCACACAGTCAGTCGCCCCGAGGCTGGAATCAATCCCAGGCCACTGACGCTATCAGGCAACAGCACTGCTCACTGAGCTACCATGTCAGATAGAAGATACAGAAGATTGAAAACACGTACCAACAGACTCACAAACAGCTTCGTCCCTTTGTTATCAGATTTATAAACAGACCTCTCACATATTAGAATCAATCTTTCTCTGCATCTTCTCCGTAGCTGTGAGACTGCACTCTGCACTCTGTCCTATTACCCAGATGTACTTATGTAAAGTGTGATTTATCCGGATAGCACACAGGACAATACTTTGCACGGGTCACGTGACAATAATAAATCAGATCAAAATCAAATCAAATCAAACCAAGCAAAAGATAGCAACAAATTTAAAGAAAAAAAGTTATTGCACAAATGATGGTAGGACAGAAGATTGGACAGAACATAAAAAAAAAGCATTAAAAATGAAACAATTAATGGGGAAAGGTTGAAATTAGCGTATGTTCTCTGTGCAAACAGTTGATAGCAAATACAGAGGAATCTTGATTATCCAGCATTTGATTATCCACATATTGGATTATTCGGCAAGATCACAAGGTCCCGGTGCTTGACAAAACCAAGTTATCCGGCATTTGATAATCCAGAATTCGATTAATTGAACAAAATACTCCCCGACCATGCCCTTTAGATAATTGAAGTTCCTCTGTACTATGCAAACTCAATGATTGTTTTAATTTCAAAATATACTTTACTTGTAAAAAGTGTCTTTACATATACACACATAGTTACAGTTCAGTTCTGTGCTGTAGCATATCAAAGAATCAAATAAATACTGGAGTTTGGTTCTATCTAAACAAACCAAAGGCATGATTAGATTAGATTACAGTGTGGAAACAGGCCTTTCGGCCCAACAAGTCCACACCGACCCACCGAAGCGCAACCCACCCATACCCCTACATTTACCCCTTACCTAACACTACGGGCAATTTAGCATGGCCAATTCACCTGGCCCTGCACATCTTTGGACTGTGGGAGGAAACCGGAGCACCCGGAGGAAACCCACGCAGACACGGGGAGAACGTGCAAACTCCACACAGAGAGTCGCCTGAGTCGGGAATTGAACCCGGGTCTCTGGCGCTGTGAGGCAGCAGTGCTAACCACTGGGCCACCCTGCCACATCTCTTTCTGGAACCAGACTGAGAACTCACCCCCTTGTCAGGAGGGTAAACAAATTTTAAATCATCAGGAAATAGCCAAATTAATGGCAAACTGAGCTTCCCCGAGTCATTTTGCCCTCAAGACAGTGAGCTGCTGATTGGTTCAAAATCTGGCAGTCAGTGCTTTCTGTTATTGTATTGTGCTGTCACTTTGTCCAACGCTACCCAGGACAGGGCGGAAGCAGAAAATGGAAACTGCTGGAGAAACTCAACAGACAGCATCTGCAGAGAGAGTCAATGTTTCAAATCCAGTGACTATTGTTATTTCAAAAGTATACTTTATTTGTTACGATTCGGAGATGCCGGTGTTGGACTATAACCTGGTGTTGTGTGATTTTTAACTTTATCTGTTACAGCTGAGGCATGAGGGAGGAGCTGGGTAGAATTGACTGGGAGAGGGGCCTAGCAGGAAAGACAGTGGAACAGCCAATGGCAGGGGTTTCTGGGAGTAACTCAGGAAAAACAGCAGGGATTCATCCCGAAGAAAAAGAAGCTTGGTACGGGGAGGATAAGGCAACCGTGGCTGACTCGGGAATTCAGGGGTAGCATCAAAGCAAAAGAGAAAACATATAATGTGGTGAAGGGCAGTGGGAAACCAGAGGATTGGGAAGCTTACAATGACCAAACAGAGGGCAACAGAAAAAGAAATATGAGACAGAAGATTAAATATGAGAATAAGCTAGCCAGTAATATACTGGAAGACTGTAAGAGTTTCTTTAGATATATTAAGGCCAAAAGAGAGGCAAAAGTGGACATTGGGCTGCTGGAAAATGACACCAGAGAGACAGTAGTGGGGAACAAGGAAATGGCTGAGGAGCTGAATAACTACTGCGTGTTAGTCTTCACGGTGGAAGACATGATTAATATCCCAAAAATTCAAGAGAGTGAGAGGGCAAAGGTGAGTATGGTGGCCATCACCAAGGAGAAGGTGCTAGAAAAACTGAACGGCCTGAAGGTGGATAAATCACCTGGACCAGACGGCCTACACTCCAGGGCTCTAAGGGAGGTAGCTGAAGAGATAATGGAGGCGTTAGTGGTGATCTTTCCGGAATCACTAGAATCAGGGACAGTCCTAGAGGACTGGAGAATCGTTAATGTAACCCCCCTGTTTAAAAAGGGAGGAAGGCAAAAGACGGGAAATTACAGACTGAGTAGCCTGACCTCGGGCATGGGTAAGACCCTGGAATCCATTGTGAAGGATGAGATTTCTGAACAGTTGGACGTATATGGGAAAATAGGGTAAAGTCAGCATGGTTTCAACGAAAGGAGGTCATGCCTGACAAATCTACTAGATTTCTTTGAGGAAAAAACAGGTTAGACCAAGGAGAGCCAATGGATGTTAGCGACCTGGACTTCAAGAAGGCCTTTGACAAGATGCCACACAGAAGGCTGTGGAGTAAGATAAGGGCCCATGGTGTCAGAGGTAAGTGCTAGCGTGGATAGAAGCTCGGCTGTCTGGCAGAAATCAGACAGTGGGGATAAAAGGGTCATTCTCAGGACAGCAGCCTGAGGTGACATGTGGTGTTCTGTTAGGCTCAGTGTTGGAACCACAACTTTTCACTTTATACATTAACAATTGAGATGAAAGAACTGAGGGCCTTCTGGCTAGGTTTGCAGATGATACAAAGATAGGGGGAGGGACAGGTGGTATTGAGGAGATGGAGAGGCTGCAGGAAGATTTGGACAGGTTAGGAGAGTGGGCAAAGAAGTGGCAGATGGAGTTCAACGTGGGAAAGTGTGAGGTCATGCACCTTGGTAGGAAGGATAGAGGCATGGACTATTTTCTAAATGAGGAGAAAATTCAGAAGTCTGAAGTACAAAGAGACTTGGGAGTTCTCGTCCAGGATTCCCTCAAGATAAACTTGCAGGCTGAGTCAGTAGTTAGGAAGGCAAATGCAATGATGGTATTTATTAGATTTTTTTATATTAGATTCCCTACAGTGTGGAAACAGGCCCTTCTGCCCAACCAGTCCACACCAACCCTCTGAAGAGTAACCCACCCAGACCCATTTCCCTCTGACTAATGCACTTAACACTATGGGCAATTTAGCATGGCCATTTCATCTGGCTTGTACATCTTTGGACTGTGGGAGGAAACCGGAGCACCCGGAGGAAACCCACGCAGACACGGGGAGAATGTGCAAACTCCACACAGTCAGTCGCCCGAGGCTGGAATTGAACCTTTTTGAGAGGACTTGAATATAAAAGCAGGGATGTGATTCTGAGGCTCCATAAGGTTCCGGTCAGACCACATTTGGAGTATTGTGTGCAGTTTTGGGCCCCATATCTCAGGAAGGGGGTACTGGCCCTGGAGTGTGTTCACGAGAATGGTCCCAGGAATGAAAAGCTTAACATTTGAGGAATGTTTGAGGACTCTGGGTTTATACTCGATGGAGTTTAGAAGGATGGGGGGTATATAATTGAAATTTACAGAATACTGAATGGCCTGGACAGAGTGGATGTTGGGAAGATGTTGCCATTGGCGGGAGAGACTAGGCCCCGAGGGCACAGCCTGAGAGGAAAGGGAAGACCTTTTAGGACAGAGATAAGGAGTGACTTCTTCAGCCAGAGAGTGGGGAATCGATGGAATTCACTGTCACAGAAGGCTGTTCTTGTCAGGTCATTGAGTATATTTAAGACTGAGATGGATAGGTTCATGAGTATAGAGGGGATCAAAGGTTACAGGGAGAAAGCAGGGGAATGGGGTTGAGAAACTTACCAGCCGTGATTGAATGGTGGAACAGACTCTTATGGTCTTATAAAAATATCTTTATAAACATACAAAGTCACCAAAGCAATTCAGACTGTACAGTGGCAAATAACCAAATAAACCTTGGAGTTTGACTCTAACCAACATATAAACCCAAGGCATCTCTTACTTGTGCATGACAATATTTACATATATTTACAATATTTACATATATTTACATATATTTCATTGTTTACTTGGATTGAATAAAAATTACTTGTTTTCAACAAAACATCTGATTCTCAAAGTGCTTCTCGTTTACCGGGCAACTGATCACCCTGTACAGACTGATTGCCAGAGGCAATAGCTATTTCATTGAATTGGTTTAAACAACTTCTGACAATCTGTGAGACCAGCTGGAACCAGTTGATACTGGATATGAGAGGTCAGCTATTACCAGTTGGAACCAGTTGACACTGCTATGACAGGTTGATAAAATGGATTGAATATTTAAATATTAAACACTAAGTTTGTTTCCACAAAGAATCGGTCAAAGAAATTTCAATCAATTGATTTTTAAAAATCAATTTGTTTTTTTAATAATAATGAAATGATCAATAGCATGCATTTTGAAGTTTAGATGCCAGGTGAATTGCAGAGGGGAAGGTAAGGGGTGTTGGGGAGGTGAAGTATTTCATTTATTTGATTTATTTATTGTCGGGCAATACATTACAAAATACAGTGAAAAATGTTGCGTAGTGTTGCCGCTCGGCAGCACCATCTCAAAACACAGAAAAGTTAGCCAAAACATAGATTATACGGTCAGGAAAATTACGAAATAAAGAAAAAGTGTTCACCTTCACAATCCTTCTCCTGGAGGCCTGGTGGCCAGCCATGAGTCCCTTTGCCACGTCGCTGTCACTAGAACAAAAGGTCAGCACTCTTAAACGCCATCTCATCTCCACCAACACCCTCACCAAAATGAGTCCTCGCTGGACCTTACCAATGCAGGAACCACGGATGCCACTAGGGTACCACACCAGCCCAAATTCGACCCCACTGCCACCGATGGGCTGCTCTGGGCCCACCTCATTAATGCAGCCAATGCCGTGGGGTCTCATGTAGGCAGTTCTCCTAAAATGCCGGAGTTGTGTTCCCACGTGACACTGGGTTACAGAAAATCGTGCAATAGAAATAATGGGAAAAACAGGGTTGGGGTGAACCACCAAAAAAACACCAGTAAAAATGGAAAGAAAAATAATAGTTAGCCTAATAGAAATTATAGCACAGTCGAAGTAAATTTTGACCTAAAGCTTTGGCTGCACGACATTCTAGCCAGTTTTCTGATCCCATCCAATGGCAACACTGCACAAGTTAGATCCCAAAATGAAACCTGC
Source organism: Chiloscyllium plagiosum (assembly GCF_004010195.1). Classification (NCBI taxonomy): domain Eukaryota; kingdom Metazoa; phylum Chordata; class Chondrichthyes; order Orectolobiformes; family Hemiscylliidae; genus Chiloscyllium; species Chiloscyllium plagiosum. Next base: position 21,501,805 of record NC_057748.1, on the reverse strand, counting down.
TTTAATAGATCAAGGGTTGAATCTTAATTTCTTTTGCTAAATGTCAGTTTTGTTGAGTATTTCAGAGAGTTTTCACATTGTGATGCTTGGGATGATTATCACTTTATTTTACAAAGCCCACCTGATTTATTACTTACCTTACCCTTTAGCGCACACGTTCCAGCACCATCATACCATTTGCCATTTCCAAAACAACTTGCCACTTCCTGGATATCCCAGAACTGACCAACATTAAAAAGATATTGTGCATTCAGACAAGAGCTGTCAGTCTGGAGATGCTCTGCATGGTTCCTCACATTGGCCCTGGTCGTGGGCAGACAATGGAAAATTGGTGCCTCTCTTTATGGGCAGGAACATGGAGACGCTGCTGATGGGGATGGGGCTGTACAGAGACAGGATGTCCTTTTTTTCCCAGGCCAACAGAGGATGCCATTCTACTGGAACCACACCAACCTGGACCAGGGTTACCAAAAGGCCAGCACCCGTCTCAACCATCCGAAGGAATGCACAGAATGTAGGAGGAAGATCAATGACCTTCTCCATTCTGCCAGTGAAAGTGCCACCATCTTCTCTTTGATACCTCACACTCTATCTCTGCTACTGTACCCGCCGTTTCCTGCGACATCTTCCCCATTCACTCTCACCCTCACTAACATCTGACCCTGACTAACTCTGAATCTCCTCTGCACAGCCTACTCACCCCCTCAGGCCATTTCCACGCATGCACCAAAAGTAATAGTTTGCCACCCACCTTTCTCTCCCTCGCCCACTATGTGACCACCCTGAGCAGCTGACTGACCATCTCCAAGCCCCTGTACTGGTGTGTTTTTGCAGTTGGTTACCATAGTGATCAGTCACTGAACCAGGTTCACATGAGTCTGTGGATATTTCTTAACATCTAAACATATTTTTTATTTCAGAAATATACTTTATTCATAAAATAATTTGATGGTCTGTACAGTTGGTCATGCCATACATATGTAAACATGTACATACAGAGATCAGAATTTATCATTTTTATACAGGTCTGTACGTTTTTCAATCATATGCCCATATAATTAGCTGAGGCGTCAGCGGAGCCCAAATGACTGCGTGGGCCCCCTGTTCTTCTCAGACAGGCAGATGTTAC
>NC_057748.1:21494239-21498994 GCF_004010195.1 Chiloscyllium plagiosum | reverse complement strand
GCAAATGGCTGTATGCAGCACACAAACAAGGCAGGAGAGGGGGGGCAGCCCTGCCTGACTCCAGATCTCATTGGGAAGCTATCTGATTCCCACCCATTGATTGAGACTGCACTGACAATGTTGGTGTAGAGCAGTCTGATCCAATTGCAGATTCCCTCCCCAAAGCCCATTTTGGAGAGAACATCTCTCACATACGTGTATGATATCCTGTCAAAGGCTTTCTCCTGGTCCAGGCTGATCAGGCAGGTGTCCAACCCTCTGTCCTGCACGTAGGCGATCGTATCCCTGAGGAGTGTGAGACTCTCAGCGATCTTCCTGCCCAGTACAGCACAGGTTTGGTCAGGGTGAATCACCGACCCCAGAGCAGACCTGACCCGGTTGGCGATTACCTTTGACAGAATTTTGTAATCCGCATTCAACAGTGAGATTGGTCTCCAATTTCTGAGTTCCTCCCTCTCCCCCTTCCGCTTGTAGATGAGGGTGATGATGCCTTTCCTCATGGATTCACTCATGGTACCTGTCCGAAGCATACTGACATACACCTCCAGCAGGACCTCCTCACCATGTAGGTGTCGCTAACCCCTTCGCTGGTGGCTTTGGGAGGTTTCCTCTTCCTGCTTTTGACAGTAATCCAATCCTCTGCCTCCTTTGATCCCTTCTCTTCCATTTCCTCCGTCTGTCCTGAAGGAGCTTGGATCGGCTGCTGCACCTCCCCGCTGTCTGCCGTCTGCTCCGCTACAGCCTGCCCTTCCATCTGGGTGGCCCCAGACACCGTTCCCGTGCTGTTTTGTGGTACCTTGCTGGTCTTGGGCGGTCCACGGCTCGTGTTGCCACCTCCGGCCATCTGTGCGTAGGTGGCAGCCCCTCGTCTTGGGCAGGCCTTGTACATGTGGCCCGCCTCTCCGCACAGATTACAGTTCTTGGCCTCCTTACATTCCTTGGTCGGGTGGCCTTCCTGTTTACAGTTCCGACAGACGGTCACCTTGCAATCCGCCGCCATGATCTCCCACAGGTTCGGCACACTTTCGGCTGCCCTGTGTACATCAGGTGGCGGAGGTAGAAATGGGCGGTGCGGGGTTGTGGGACTATGAGTTTGAAGGCGGTGGATGGGAGATCCCCTGAGGTGATGAGGTTATGGATAGTCCGGGAGATGATGGTTTGGTGGTGGGAGGTGGGGTCATGGTCAAGGGGGCAGTAGGAGGAGGTGTCCGCGAGCTGGCGTTCAGCCTCATCCGTCGTCATTTCCACCACCTCCAAACGGACCCCACCACCAAGGATATATTTCCCTCCCCTCCCCTATCTGTGCAGAGAAATCAAAGTTAACATCCTGACTCTGGTGACCCTCATAACTAGGAAAAAATGGATTAAATGGATAAAAAGTGCAGTTGGAAAAAAATAGAGCCGTTCTAGTTACATCAGGGGAGAAGGAAAGTCGACATTTTAGATCGAATCTGTCATCACTTAACGATAAGTAATATCTTCATGTAAACCCACTGAATACCTGTGTTCTGTACTAGTCATGGTTTGGATGCACACTAGCTTTCGGAGCGACGCTGTTGGACTATGACCTGGTGTTGTGTGATGTTTAACTTTGTACACCCCACTCCAACACCGGCATCTCCAAATCATGACCACTATTGACACCACTAGCCGCCAGACAACCACCTGATGGAAGGAGCGGCGCTCCGAAAGCTAGTCTGCTTCCAATTTTGTGGGCGGCACGGTGGCACAGTGGTTAGCACTATTGCCTCACAGCGTTAGAGACCCGGGTTCAATTCCCGCCTCAGGCGACTGACTGTGTGGAGTTTGCACGTTCTCCCCGTGTCTGCGTGTTTTTCCTCCGGGTGCTCCGGTTTCCTCCCACAGTCCAAAAATGTGCGGGTCAGGTGAATTGGCCATGCTAAATTGCCCATAGTGTTAGGTAAGGGGTAAATGTAGGGGTATGGGTGGGTTTCGCTTCGGCGGGTCAGTGTGGACTTGTTGGGCCGAAGGGCCTGTTTCCACACTGTAAGTAATCTAATCTAATCTAAACCTGTTGGACTATGACCTGGTGTTGTGTGATGTTTAACTTTGTACACCCCAGTCCAACACCGGCATCACCAAATCATGACCACTATCGACACCACTAACCGCCAGACAACCACCTGATGGAAGGAGCGTCGCTCCGAAAGCTAGTGTGCTTCCAATTAAACCTGTTGGACTATAACCTGGTGTTGGGCGAATTGTAACTTGTGCGTCCCATGGATTAGAACCGAGAGCCACACTCCCCGCTGACATGACCAGACAGGCCCCCAGGTCCATGTCATTGTACGGTCCCTGGTCAGTGCGGACATGCCCCTGGCCCATGCCATTGTACGGCCCGTGGTCAGTGCAGACATGCCCCCGGACCATGCCATTGTACGGCCCGTGGTCAGTGCGGATATGCCCCCGGGACCATGCCATTGTACGGCCCCTGGTCAGTGCAGATATGCCCCCAGACCATGCCATTGTACGGCCCCTGGTCAGTGCAGACATGCCCCCGGCCCATGCCATTGTACGGCCCCTGGTCAGTGCGGACATGCCCCAGGACTATGCCATTGTACGGCCCATGGTCAGTGCAGACAGGCACCGCCAGGACACTGAAGACAGCCTCTAACGTTGGTGTAGACTCAGGGAGGTGTCACAGTGGAACCCAGCGGGGTTAACACTATAACGAGGTAATGGAGCCTCGCCACCTCCCCACCAAAAATTGCTGAATTTCTCCAAGCACTTTCTGTTACTGCACCGCGCTGTTTATCCGCATGTCACTCATTTCCGGCCACTTTTACACCCAGGTGACCGTATTTCACCACGCTTCTTTCCAGTGTGAGCAAACAAACATTTTTAATGTCCTTATTTACAAGTGGAGTGTAACATCCGGAACTCAAACCGACTTGAGAACGCACTTTGTTTTTGAGCAGGCCGGCCGGCCCTTGCTCATTTGCATAGTGGCCGCATTCACCAATTGGACCGGGACCTTCCCGACGCTCATTGGAGGGAAGCCTGTCGCTCAGCGGCAGTCCCCGCCCACTCCCCGTTTCGGGGCCACCTGATTGGTGCAGCCCTCAGAAGGGGCGAGTGTGCGGCCTTGCCCTGTTGAAGTTCCAGGTTGAGGGTGTTGGTGCAGAGGCAGAAGCTGTTGGGGAGGGTCAGCAGGTTTGGCAGCATCTGTGGGGGAGAAAGCTTCCATCCTGGTGACCCTTCATTAGCACATTTTCAAATGCCCCTTCACCACCCACTGAGTGCCAACGCAGCTTCCAGTCAATGAAGTGGGTGGTGGTTAAAATGCAAGGAATGGACCTGCCAAAGGCTTGGCACAGTAAGATCCCACAAACACAAATGAGATAATGCACAGAGAAACCTTTTGGTGATGAATGCAAAAAAAAAACCACGATGTCTGCTGGGGGAGCATCCTTTATTTGGTCGTTGGTTGAGGATTGCTGGTTGGACCAATCTTTCCCCTGGGGTCGGGGGAGTCCAGAACTAGAGGGGCATATGTTTAGGGTGAGAGGGGAATGATATAAAAGGGACCGAAGGGGCAACCTTTTCACACAGAGAGTGGTACAGGTATGGAGTGAGCTGCCAGAGGATGTGGTACAATTTAAGAGGCATTTGGATGGGTATATGAATAGGAAGGGTTTGGAGGGATACGGGCCAGGTGCTGGCAGGTGGGACTAGATTGGGTTGGGATATCTGGTCAGCATGGACAGGTTGGACCGAAGGGTCTGTTTGGAGAAAGTGAGGACTGCAGATGCTGGAGATCAGAGCTGAAAAATGTGTTGCTGGAAAAGCGCAGCAGGTCAGGCAGCATCCAAGGAGCAGGAGAATCGACGTTTCGGGCATAGGCCCTTCTTCCTGAAGAAGGGCTTATGCCCGAAACGTCGATTCTCCTGCTCCGTGAAGGGTCTATTTCCATTGCTGTACATCTCCATGACTCTATTGGCCAGGAGATTATTACCAGGGAGTGATATTGTCAGAAAAGTGAATCATCAAGAGATCATTCATCCTCAGAAGTGTTCATAAAGTGAGAAAGAGAGAGAGAGACAAGTGGTATTACCCAAATTCTGGAGAAGCATTCAGAACTTTTGCTGCTGCAGATGATAAGGATCAATATCAGGGAGGACTTACAGGAGGTTAGGAGTCAACAAGCCATGATCTTTGACTCAGGTTGACCGGCTGACAGCATCGCAGTTCGGCAGTCTGAGGAGAGTGACCGGCAGACAGCATCGCAGTTCGGCAGTCTGAGGAGAGTGACCGGCTGACAGCATCGCAGTTCGGCAGTCTGAGGAGAGTGACCGGCAGACAGCATTAGAATTTGAATTAAAAATAGCCTTTATTGTCACATATAGTCAGTGAGTACAATGAAAAGTTTAAATGTTGCCATTCGCAGTACCACCTCAGGTGAAAAGATACCTAGGTGCAGCATCTTTACTGACAGGATCTTAGAAAATAGAGAAATAAAATGCCCAGCATTGCAGAAATAAAAGTTCAGACCACCCCAGCACCCAGACTCCTGTCTATACTGGGCCCTGGCTCTAGACTGTGCCCAGCTACACCTTGAGGTTCATGAGGCTGGGAGATTGCTTCAGACTGCCACACCGGGCCAGGCGGGTGCTGCACCGGGCCAGGAGGGTGCTGCACTGGGCCAGGAGGGTGCTGCACCGGGCCAGGAGGGTGCTGCACCGGGCCAGGAGGGTGCTGCACTGGGCCAGGAGGGTGCTGCACTGGGCCAGGAGG
>NC_057748.1:21490487-21493739 GCF_004010195.1 Chiloscyllium plagiosum | reverse complement strand
AGTCCCACACTGAGGCTGGGTGTGCTCACTGGCTTTCACCGCGGATATCATCAATGATGCTGCCCAATGGACAGAAGGTACAAAGAGAAAGGACAAAAAGTGACAATAAGGAAGCGAAATGAAGAGAAGAGACGAGTAACGTGGACAAGCTGCTGCTCAGAAATCTGACTCCCCTTCCACCTTGCAATAACTGAGGTAATGCGGCCTCTAGGAGCTGGTGGAAAGCTGGGGTCAGTCGATGCTGAGGGAAATCTCTCTCTTGGCTGGAGTCAAACCCAATACAAAGAAAGTTTGTTATGGCTGAAACCACAATCTTCATTCCAGGGCATGGCTGGCCCATTCCTGAGCCTGTGTCACAGCGCACACCACAGCCTGCCCCACTCCATTTCGGAGAATTTAACCAGATTTGCCAGGCCTGACTTGTCTCTGACAAAGCTATTTCTGACCAAACCTTCCCTTTCCAAGCGGATATCAATTCTCTCCTTCCGGATTTGCTCCATTAGTGTCTGTCCCACTTATTTGAGACTCGCTGGTATGCCAATCCCTGGCTTATCTCTGGGACACTGATCAAACCACATTAGCTGTTCTCCACTCCTCCAACCTCTCCCCTCTTAGTTTAAAATTTGGGTTGGGCCCCCTGTAATTCCCTCATTCATCTCTGATGGGGAATAAATGAAAATTATTCACTCGTAGCCACGCACAAGTTTTGAATATTGACTGGTTTATTCGTGAGCTCATGGGAAGTGACAAGGCAACCTAATGGTTACAAGTCACTCTGACGAGATACAGAGAGTTGCGTGATTATATCGGTTACAATCATTTGACGATCAGCAAACTGTCGATTGCAGGATAATGAGCAAGCTGCCCAGTCGGTAGTTTCAGTCAGATAATGTCCGGATAGTCGACGATAAGCTGGTGTTAGTATCCAGCAGACCTTTGCAACGTGAAAAATAACTCCATGCCAGGGAAGAATTTGCCTGTCAGCGATCGACACGGGTAAGGGAAACGCAGGCTTCTGTCAAGCAGGCACTGAGACGAGATTCAAAATGGTGTCCAAGCTTTTAGTATGTGACAAAATGGCTGCCGTGACTCGAACAATTCTCCCACCGTCTCCCATCGGATCCTCAACCAGACCTGGGGATTTGTCCACTTTTAAGTCAGCCAAAATCTCCTTACTGCCTACATCAATCCTCTCGAGATATTCATAGCCCCTCTTCCCAAATTCTTTCCCAAAATCCTCCTTCGCCAAAACGAAGACAGATGTGAAGTAACACCTTACCAATGTCCTCCAATTCCCCACACAGATTTTCCCCTTGGTCCCTCCTGATTCCTCGTTCTTTCTCTGGTTATCCCCGTCCCCTTGATGTACTTGAAGAATATTGTGGGATTTGTTACGACCAGGAGGTGAAACCCCTCTGTTACTTAAACCTAAACCCCCCCAGAAAAGCTCAACTCGCCTCGTAATCTGTTAAAATATGAGTGTCAGAGGACTCCCAAATTGAACTGTTTAAAGAAGATAACATCAATTTTATTTTTTAATTATAAAAGTGAACAATAAACAACAACTATTCACATATCCCCCAACACTATCCCCATTTCTCTGAACTGCTTATTACCTGCCTCTAACTCTATAACAATATGCTGTTCCAATAAAACACTTATTAAAATTACATCAACTTAATTTCAAAACCACACAGCCGCTGTCTTCGGCTGTGTCTTCACTCTTCCAACTGAAGATCTCCCTGGGTCATCAGTTTTCTTTTTACTGTGGATATGTTTCATATGAAAAGGTATCTTTGATAGAGAATGTTTTCTAATTCCTCAGAGAGCAAGATATTGGATTTCCATGTATTTCTGTCTCGATGGCAGTTGTTCTTGCTCCAATTTTCAAAATGTCCACATTTTTGTCCCCCTAATATGCAATTGTTGATTTGATGTTGGCAAAACAATAAATTCAAACTTGATTGGGTTTTAGTCTCCGAGGGGCATAATTTAAACTGATCGGTTAAATTTGCATTGTTGTCAAAACAGCAACCAAAACTCAGGTATCCCCTTCACAGCCAAATGTTATATATTTTCAAATTTCCAGTACACTCTGGGACTCTCATATCTAGTGGGTGGCATGGTGGCTCAGTGGTTAGCACTGCTGCCTCACAGCGCCAGGGACCTGGGTTCGACTCTGGCCTTGGGCGACTGTCTGTGTGGAGTTTGCACATTCTCCTCGTGTCTGTGTGGGTTTCCTCGAGGTGCTCTCCAGCAACACATTTTCAGCTCTGATCTCCAGCATCTGCAGACCTCACTTTCTCCTGAAGGGCCTGTTTCCACGCTGCAGGAAATCGAATCTGATCCAGTCATATACACAGGTGCTTGTAATCTCTCAGTTCAGAACAGCATTCACTCTCTCACGAAGGTACAGTACACGCCATCAACTTCAGAACGGATTCTTCTGAATCTTACCCACCAAGGGCTTTTCATGCCCCCTCTTTTCTCTTGTAATTGTTTTCTGAAAGTGCCCCCTTGGCATTTTCTATACTCCACTGTGGCCACTCTATTGATTTGTTCTTGCTGTGGCTGTTATATGTCTCTGTTTTCCTTTTCACTCTTGCTTCTCTGAGTTTGTTACTCCAACACTTCACCCTAAATGGAACACGCTGGGCCTATACCCTCACCAATGCCCCTCCTGCCCTGTTCTGATGTAGATTTACCTAGAAGTAGCTATTCCCAGTCTCCTTTTGCTAGACCTTGCCTTATCTTTAATAAAGTCTGCCTTACCACAGTTTGAAACCCCTTTTTTTTCCAGACCATCTTTCTCCTTTTCCATGACAAGGATAAAATCTCTCCTTGGATCCCTGTGGCTTCATTCCTCAGGATTAGGTCCTGTACTGCACCCTCCCTTAGTGGATTCTCTGCATGTTGATACGCAAGGCTTTCCTGAATACATTGCAGGAAATCTACACCGTCTAAATCCTTTACCCTGTGGCTATTCCAATTAATGTTGGAGAGGTTGAAATTCCGAAATATAATTCCTCCTTTCTTGTTTCCACACAGCTCAGGGACCTGTCTGCATATCTGCTCCTTTATTGCCTCTTGTCTACTTGGGGATCTATAATACGCCCTCCACAGTGCCCCCGTTTTAATTCTAAGCTCTACCCACAATGCCTCACTTGACGACTCTTCCAAAATATCAGCCCTCCTTACCGCGGTGACTGACTCCTTCATAATAATGTGATGCTCGCCCCCCCCCCGCCCCCC
>NC_057748.1:21484169-21489871 GCF_004010195.1 Chiloscyllium plagiosum | reverse complement strand
GAGTACAATGGGTGAGTGGGGGAGGGGATGAAGGTGATAGCTGAAAATGTGTTGCTGGAAAAGCGCAGCAGGTCAGGCAGCATCCAGGGAACAGGAGAATCGACGTTTCGGACATAAGCCCTTCTTCAGGAATGGCTTCTCCTGCTCCTCGGATGCTGCCTGACCTGCTGCGCTTTTCCAGCAACACATTTTCAGCTCTGATCTCCAGCATCTGCAGTCCTCACTTTCTCCATGAAGGTGATAGGTCAGGGAGGAGAGGGTGGAGAGGATAATACTCCAAGCACTACAGGACGTCCAATCTCACCTTCTTCCCCTGAAACCTAACATGGCTGAACTCCCTCTGCCTTGGTTCCTTTAGTAAAGTACGCTGTGTCCCAATTGTACAAACGCTGTGCCCCTAACCCATGACAAATGAGCTTCCTCCCAACAGCATGAACAGCTGGAAGGATGTTCGGCCCATTCTGGGTCTATCCCGCTTCTCGAGGTCGCACCTTGCCCGGAAACGGTCCCAGTCATCCAAGAATCGAAATTCCTCCCCTCTTGCGTCAACTCTCGAGCCTTGCTCTATCCTTCAGCCAGAGATTATTACCATAGAGGTGCTGCTTAACCTACAGCCTCGCTCCTTAAATTCTCGTTGCAAGGCCCCATCCCTCATGGCACCTGTATCATTGGTACTGCTGTGTACAAGGACCTGTATCTTATCAGCCTTTCCCTTCAGGGTGTGCTGCAGCCGGTCAGTAACATCCATGACTGTGCAGCAGGAAGGCGACACACTATCCTGGAGTCATGTCTGCAGCCATTGATGCACATGTCTGTCCCCCTGAACTAGCGAGTCCCCCCGTCACTATCTCTCCTGCTCTATTCTTCCTCGTTTCCTGTATGAGGCAAAAGTGAGGCCTGCAGATGCTGGAAACCAGGGTCTAGATTCGAGGGGTGCTGGAAAAGCACAGCAGGTCAAGGCAGCATCCGAGGAGCAGGAAAAACCCTTCATCAGGAATGAGGCAGGGAGAAATGGGAGGCGGGTGGGGCTGAGGAGAAGGTAGCAAAGAGCAGAGACTATCTTGAAGAAGGTCTCCTCCTCTCTCCACAAGAATCTCAGTGAGTCTCTACCCTCAGCTACCTTCTCCCCAACCCCACCCCCCCCTCCCATTTATCTCTTCACCCCGGAGGCTCCCTGCCTCCATTCCTGAGGGGCTTTCCTCCATTCCTGAAGGGCTTTTGTCCGAAACGTTGATTTTCCTGCTCCTCGGATGCTGCCTGACCTGCTGCGCTTTTCCAGCACCGCTCCGATCTAAACTCCTTTCCTGTACACTCAGGCTGCTTGTGGTACCAGAAGTTTGGCTCTGTCTATACTCACCTTGCGGAATCGGTGCCTGTATCAGCTTCCAGAATGGAGTACCAATTGTGAGCAGATTCCCAGGGGATTCCTGCACGACCTTTCCGATTCTCTGTGACTGCTTGGCGATTATCCGTTCCTTGAGTCTTCTCTTGCCCACAAGACCACCTCTCAAAACCTGCGATCCACGTCGATGTCATGAATGTGCTACAGTGTGTAGAGCTTCTGCTCAAGCTCCAATAACCGGTGCTCAGAAATCTGCAGCTTGGAGCCCTCTCTGTGACTGTGGTCATCCAAGATGCTGGCAGTAGCCACAGCTTCCCAGATGTGACATAGGTCACACAACTAGCTGACTCGCATCAAGCCACTTTTCCCTCGCGGAGATGTTTGTTCGCAAAACACCCCTTTGGAGCGCAGATCCATCAGGCAGCGGTCAGTCCTCGGCGCCCGGCAGGTTAGTAACTCAAACACCTCAGGTGGTTCCCTGAGCAGACTCTCAAACTCGTTTGGCAGAGCGCCAGATTGCCAGAACTTTCCGACATGAGCCAAGATGTGGTCAAAGGATTAAGGAGTGCCTTCTCTCACCATCGTACTCAGCTGTTTCCCTCTTTAATATCCCCAAATGGAGCTCCTCCTCACCTTCACTGGCAACAACCATAAATCTCTTCAAGACTGGAGGGGCAGTACGTGTGTGGAACGAGCTGCCAGAGGAAGTGGTGGAGGATGGTACAATTGCAACATTTAAAAGGCATTTGGATGGGTATATGAATAGGAAGGGTTTGGAGTGATATGGGCCGGGTGCTGGCAGGTGGGACTAGATTGGGTTGGGATATCTGGTCGGCATGGAGGAGTTGGACCGAAGGGTCTGTTTCCCTGCTGTACATCTCTATGACTCTATTTTATCGGATATTGGTATTAATTCATCTGCAAAATTCCAAATATAACACGGTGACGTTCATTAGCCCATTTTTGTTCTTCATCCTCCTTCTTGTCTTTCTGCGTCTTTTCAATTGTGGTTCCACCATGATAATGCTCTTCAACCCCCCCCCGAAAGTCTATACTGCCTTCCCTTTCCTGCTCCTTTCCTGACTGGGTTTTATTGCTTGTTGCTCAAACTCAGCACAAATGATTCCTGAAGAACGGGCTCATGCCCCGAAACGTCGATTCTCCTGCTCCTCGGATGCTGCCTGGCCTGCTGTGTTTTTCCAGCACCTTTTTCAACTCAGCACAGATGCCACTGGGATGGGTCCAGCCTCTACACACAGAGACCACCAGGTTGGATTTGGACCTTCACTCGCAACTTCTGTCTTTCAGCGGAGTGGCAAGGGGAAAAGGGGGCACTATCTACAGCTTTTGTGTCATAATGTCCCGAGGAACTGGAATTGTAAAACCTCTCAGTCTGCGGCTCTTGCAATGAAAGTACTTTGTAGTTTTGAAAACTCTTTGAGGCAACTCAGAATATAACATTTTGTGAGGAGAATTTTATATCAACAGACATAAATCACCGACACCACGTGTGTGTGTGTTATAGTCACGTGGTGCGAATTATAAAGCAGCGCAATCTGTTCTGATATCACATGACAGTCCGTTCCCGTGCGATCCTGTGTTATAAAGTCACGTAAAGCAGCATCATTAAACCCAGAATGGAATCACATTAGAGCCAATACAGGCAGGGAAAGCTCACTCCCTACAAATAACAGTCTAAATTCTTCAATCCCGTTGTAGCCAATTTGCACTGAAAAAACACACATTATTAGCAGAACTGACCTTTCTGTCTGGGATCAACAAGGTCATGGAGTCCGCTTGAAGGACCTTCCTGTCCAAATCTGGACAAAATGCTTTGGTTGTGGCTTAACCAGAGCTTTGGAAAGGTTCAGGGAGGACGACAGATGAGATGAGATTCCCTACAGTATGGAAACAGTCCCTTCAGCCCAACAAGTCCACACCTACCCTCCAGAAAGTAACCCACCCAGACCCAATATTTAATCCTGACAAATGCACCTAACACTATGGGTAATTTAACATGGCCAATCCACCTGACCTGCACATCCCAGGACTGTGGGAGGAAAGGAGAAAGTGAGGACTGCAGGTGCTGGAGATCAGAGCTGGAAAATGTGTCGCTGGAAAAGCGCAGCAGGTCGGGCAGCATCCAAGGAGCAGGAGAATCGACGTTTCGGGGCATGAGCCCTTCTCCTGCTCCTCGGATGCCGCCCGACCTGCTGCGCTTTCCCAGCGACACATTTTCAACTGCGGAAGGAAACCGAAGCAAAACCCCACACAGACACGGGGAGAACGTGCACACTCCGCACAGATAGCCGCCCCGAGGCTGGTCGCTGGCGGCAGAAGGCAGCAGCGCTAACCGCTTTGCCACCCCAGATGCTGCAGGTCAGAGTGTGGCGCTGGATAAGCTCAGCCGGTCAGGCAGTATCCGAGGAGCTGGGGGGAGTCGGGCATAAGCCATTCATCAGCTCAACCCCCGCCTCCTCCCGCCATGTTTTCGTACTCGATTACGCCATTTAGAAACTGCCAGGGGTTGGCTGACAGTTCTCTGACTGGAGGTTTGGACAACCTGCAGGAGGCGCCACCACCGGCCAGGCCTTCACCAGGGTTGTCCAATGTCCAGTGGCCAAGCAGTTGGTCCAAGGCCAGGATCCCCTCCCAAACCCCAAGGCATTGGATCCCCTTCCAACCTGCCCCTACTGGGCGGGACAGCGCCTCACACTGGATGGTGGAGGAACTCCCCCACTGGCGAGTTGATCACGTGGGCGGAAGCGCCCTGGAGATCGCTGGAATCCCCTTCAGAATCAGCCCCTGAAGCAGCTGCGTCACCCACATGACCCCTGGGTAACCCCGGGGATAGGATGAAGCAGCGACCCCATTGGGCCCCTCTCCAGGAGGGGCGGCGCCATGTCCCGGATCACGCCCCCCTCCCCGCCACCCCATTTATTCGCCGCGCGACCTCCGCACCGAGTGGCATTAGCATAGCCCAATGAGACGCGGGGGAGGGTGGAGCCCCGCTTTGATTACGCGGCGCTAAGCCAATTAGCAGTCCTCCCCAAGGAAGGGGGCGGGTCGCGGCGTAATAGGCCAATGGGAGGAGGCTATGCAAATCGGTAACCGGTCAGGGGCGAGCTGAACACCCAGCCACGGGCTGTTGGCTCAGTCCCATTGAGATCATATCCCACACCCCGACCCAGATCCCGACTGAAAGAGGCGGATCTCATGGGGGCCGCCGGAGGTGGGAATGCAGTCACCATTGTGGTGATGTGGTTACCTCCACAGGACGGGGGGGGAAGGCGGCAGCCCCGGCCATGATCACAAGATGACTTGTACATTACTGGAAAATTTTTGGGTCGGGGAGAAGGTGGGGGCTTCCTTTACATTGAAGTAACGGGAAGGCCATAGTGTGGTGTCCCCTAGTCCTTCTCCCTGTGTGTGGCAAAGGTCAGCCTGGGATGGTTGTGATGGGGCCTGGGCTGGTAGTGATGGGGCCTGGGATGGTTGTGATGGGGCCTGGGCTGGTGATGGGGCCTGGGCTGGTAGTGATGGGGCCTGGGATGGTTGTGATGGGGCCTGGGCTGGTTGTGATGGGGCCTGGGATGGTGGTGATGGGGCCTGGGATGGTTGTGATGGAGCCTGGGCTGGTTGTGATGGGGCCTGGGTTGGTTGTGATGGGGCCTGGGCTGGTAGTGATGGGGCCTGGGATGGTTGTGATGGAGCCTGGGCTGGTTGTGTTGGGGCCTGGGTTGGTTGTGATGGGGCCTGGGCTGGTAGTGATGCGGCCTGGGCTGGTGGTGATGGGGCCTGGGCTGGTGGTGATGGGGCCTGGGCTGGTGGTGATGGAGCCTGGGATGGTTGTGATGGAGCCTGGGCTGGTTGTGTTGGGGCCTGGGTTGGTTGTGATGCGGCCTGGGCTGGTGGTGATGCGGCCTGGGCTGGTGGTGATGGGGCCTGGGCTGGTTGTGTTGGGGCCTGGGTTGGTTGTGATGGGGCCTGGGCTGGTTGTAATGGCCTTGAGTCATCTCCTTGCATCAGGGTCCTCCTGTTCCTCTGCCTTTAGCTCTATGGGTCTTGGCTTGCAGGCTTTGTGCACTTTGCCTAGAACCTTGCCGCCCAAGCAAGGCTACCACAACAGATGGGCAACAATCAACAGACAGGAGGGCTCCCTCCCAGTTGGGGAACACTTCAGTGGTCCAGGACATTCAGCCTCGGACCTCCGGGTGACCATCCTCCAAGGTGGACTTCGGGACAGGCAGCAGAGGAAAATGGCCGAGCAGAGGCTGATAGCTAAGTTCGGTACCCAAAGGGAGGGCCTCAACCGGGACCTTGGGTTCATGTCACATTACAGGTGATCACCATTGCACTA
>NC_057748.1:21475535-21481639 GCF_004010195.1 Chiloscyllium plagiosum | reverse complement strand
CCTCCTCTAGCTTATCTCTCCACGCTTCAGGCTCACTGCCTTTATTCCTGATGAAGGGCTTTTGCCCGAAACATCAATTTTGCTGCTCATCGGATGCTGCCTGACCTGCTGTGCTCTTCCAGCACCACTAATCCAGAACCTTCAACATATTGTCTAGCTATCACCATTGTTAACAGCTAACCCGAGAATGCAACTTTAAAAAAAGGGTTTTGTGATTTACACATGAAAGAAGTGAAACTATCACTGTATTCTAACAGATGAAAGGCTTAACAGACAATCAATTTTTCAATATATAATTTCAGTTACATCACACTGCAAATTTTTGCTATAAATTCTGTTACGATCGAGCCCTTCACTACCACCTGATGAAGGAGCGTCACTCCGAAAGCTAGTGTGCTTCCAATTAAACCTGTTGGACTATAACCTGGTGTGTGATTTTTAACTTTGTCCACCCCAGTCCAACACCAGCATCACCAAATCACCCCAAGTGTGAGGCACTGTCAGGGCTGCTGGGCACAGCTCAGCTCCACAGCTGGACAAAACACTTTGGTTGTGGCTTTACCGGGGCTTTAGGGGGAAAAGTGAGGACTGCAGATGCTGGAGATCAGAGCTGAGAAAATGTGTTGCTGGAAAAGCGCAGCAGGTCAGGCAGCACCCATCTGGGTTGTTCGGTAGTGGAACTGGTCCTCCTGGGAGCAGATGCGGCGGAGGCGAAGGAATTGGGAATATAGGATGGCGTTTTTACAGGGGGCATGCTGCCTGACCTGCTGTGCTTTTCCAGCAACACATTTTTCAGGGCTTTAGGGACACCAGTGACCAGAGTGGGGATGACAGTGGCTAAGTGTGGTAGCCCCCTGCGCTGGTCTATTGCAGAGAGACTTTGGAGAGAGATTGTGGTGTAGGTCTTAATTCCTTTTTGGTTTTCTGAGCCATACTTACATATGTACAGCTGTAATGTAACTTTCTTTTTTTATATTTCTCTATTTGTAACTAAGGATTCTATCTAGGAACCTTTGTACCTAAGATGGCGCTATAATTGGCGACTCTTAAACTTTTCACAACTCATTTGAGCTGATTCAATTCAATGGGGGCCCATTCCCCAGTCCTGCGCAGTGGCAATTACTTGAGCCATTTTTTGCTTTATTTGAACAACAAAATTGGAAACATCGAGAGACAATGTAGAAACTCACAACTCTTGAGAAGATTTGTAACTCAGGTTGAGGTTCTGGATGTAGGTTCGCTCACTGAGCTGGAAGGTTCGGTTCAGACATTTCATCACCGTGCAAGGTAACATCATCAGTGAGCCTCAGACTGAAGCACTGGTGGTATGGCCTACTTTCCGTTTGTGTTTAGGTTTCCTTGGGTTGGTGACGTCATTTCACGTGGCGATGTCATTTCCTGTGGTGATATCATTTCCTGTTCTTTACTCAGGGGGTGGTAAATAGGATCCAAGTCAAAGTGTTTGTTGATAGAGTTCCAGTTGGATAACCAGAAACACATAAATAAAAAGTGGGCCATGCCATCAGTGTGTCATCTGGAGCTCACTGATGTTACCTAGTATGGTGACGAAACGTCTAAAACTGAACCTTCCAACTCAACGAACAAACCTACATCCAGAATGTATAAACTTCTATAATGAAGAAGGTGTTTGGTATACTTTCCTTTATTGGTCAGAGCATTGAGTGTAGGAGTTGGGAGGTCATGTTGCAGCTGTACAGGACATTGGTTAGGCCAGTTTTGGACTATTGCGTGCAATACTGGTCTCCTTCCTATCAGAAAGATGTTGTGAAACTTGAAAGGGTTCAGACTAGATTAGATTACTTACAGTGTGGAAACAGGCCCTTCGGCCCAACAAGTCCACACCGACCCGCCGAAGCGCAACCCACTCATTCCCCTACATTTACCCTTTCATCTAACACTACGGGCAATTGAGCATGGCCAATTCATCTGACCTGCACATCTTTGGACAGTGGGAGGAAACCGGAGCACCCGGAGGAAACCCACGCAGACACGGGGAGAATGTGCAAACTCCACACAGTCAGTCGCCTGAGGCGGGAATTGAACCCGGGTCTCTGGCGCTGTGAGGCAGCAGTGCTAACCACTGTGCCACCATGATTTACAAGGATGTTGCCAGGGTTAGAAGGTTTGAGCTATAGGGAGAGGCTGAACAGGTTGGGTTTGTTTTCCCTGGAGCGTTGGAGGCTGAGGGGTGACCTTATAGAGGTTTACAAAATCATGAGGGGGATGGATAGGGTAAATAGACAAAGTCCTTTCCCTGGGGTGGGGGAGTCTAGAGGGACTACATCAGGTTGAGATATCTGTATGGCATGGACAAGTTGTAATGAAGGAAATGTTTCCATGATATATATCTCTTTCACTCGATATAGAGTCACAGAGATATACAGAACGGAAACAGACCCTTCGGTCCAACTCGTCCATGCCAACCCAATCTAGTCCCACCGGCCAGCACCTGGCACATATCCCTGCAAACCCTTCCCATTCATGTACCCATCCAAATGCCTCTAAAATGTTGCAGCCTCCACCACTTTTGGGCGGCACGGTAGCACAGTGGTTAGCACTGCTGCTTCACAGCGCCAGAGACCCGGGTTCAATTCCCGCCTCAGGCGAATGTACCCATCCAAATGCCTCTAAAATGTTGCAGCCTCCACCACTTCCTCTGGCAGCTCATTCCATTTACGTACCACCCTCAGCCTCCCACGCTCCAGGGAAAACAGCCCCAGCCTGTTCAGCCTCTCCCTGTAGCTCAAACCCTCCAACCCTGGCGACATCCTTGTAAATCTTTTCAAGTTTCACAACATCTTTCCGATAGGAAGGAGACCAGAATTGCACGCAATATTCCAACAGTGGCCTAACCAATGTCCTGTACAGCCGCAACATGACCTCCCAACTCCTGTACTCAATACTCTGACCAATAAAGGAAAGCATACCAAACGCCGCCTTCACTATCCTATCTACCTGCGACTCCACTTTCAAGGAGCTATGAACCTGCACTCCAAAAACATTCTGTTTTGAAGCAGGAAGTAGGTATAGCTCTTGTGGCTAAAGGGATTGGGTAGTATTGGGGGAAGATGGGATACGGATATTGATTCGTATATCGGATATGGATACAGATATACGGATATGGGATACGGTCAGCCATGATCATATCGAATGGTATGGCAGCAGCTCAAGGGGTCGAATGGCCTCCTCCTGCTCCCCTCTGCTATGAAACGATGAGACTGGGGTTTTAACTGATCATAACTGATGCCCAGTATGGAGGAAAATTGCCATCCTTACCCGGTCTGGCCAACATGTAACTCTAGACCCACAGCGATGTGGTTGACACTTAAATGCCAATTGGGGACGGGCAATAAATGATGGTTGCCCTCATCCCACGATTGAATTTTAAAAAATTAAACATTCACTGACTTTTTATTGGTGAAAGCGACACAAGATGCCCAAATGTAACTTTTCGCTGACTTTGAATAGCTTGTTTGGTGTAGCTTGTATTGAAAATTGTAAATGAGAATAATAGGGGCTGTATGGACGGGATATATTCGAGATAATACACAAAGGTTGCTGTCCCATGGCAGCTGCAGTTACTTCTACAAAACACCCTTGAGTATACTGATAAAAATTCCACACCTCATTAATTTAAGGTGACAAATCGAGTTACTGTCCTTCAGATTACCTAATGATCATTGTTACGGACTTTGAATTTGTTGATAGATTTTGATATATCACCTTAAAAAAAAACACCCCACAATAAGCAATAAAGAGATCCCGCTGCAAATAAAACTCTGGAGAAAACAGTTCTAACCAGCTGCGAGCCGGGAGGATTGAATTACAGAGGTCAGCAGTGTTGGAATGTGCTTAAACGCAGCAGGCGTTATGGCTCAGTGGTTAGCAGGGTGGCTGAGTGGTTAGCAGGGTGGCTGAGTGGTCAGCAGGGTGGCTCAGTGGTCAGCAAGGTGGCTCAGTGGTCAGCAGGGTGGCTGAGTGGTCAGCAGGGTGGCTCAGTGGTCAGCAGCGTGGCTCAGTGGTTAGCAGGGTGGCTCAGTGGTCAGCAGGGTGGCTCAGTGGTCAGCAGCATGGCTCAGTGGTTAGCAGGGTGGCTCAGTGGTCAGCAGGGTGGCTCAGTGGTCAGCAGGGTGGTTCAGTGGTCAGTAGGGTGGCTCAGTGGTCAGCAGGGTGGCTCAGTGGTTAGCAGGGTGGCTCAGTGGTCAGCAGGGTGGCTCAGTGGTTAGCAGGGTGGCTCAGTGGTTAGCAAGGTGGCTCAGTGGTCAGTAGGGTGGCTCAGTGGTTAGCAGGGTGGCTCAGTGGTCAGCAGGGTGGCTCAGTGGTTAGCAGGGTGGCTCAGTGGTCAGCAGGGTGGCTCAGTGGTCAGTAGGGTGGCTCAGTGGTTAGCAGGGTGGCTCAGTGGTCAGCAGGGTGGCTCAGTGGTTAGCAGGGTGGCTCAGTGGTCAGCAGGGTGGCTCAGTGGTTAGCATGGTGGCTCAGTGTTTAGCAGTGTGGCTCAGTGGTCAGCAGGGTGGCTCAGTGGTTAGCAGGGTGGCTGTGTGGTTAGCAGGGTGGCTCAGTGGTCAGCAGGGTGGCTCAGTGGTCAGCAGGGTGGCTCAGTGGTCAGCAGGGTGGCGCAGTGGTTAGCATGACTGTCTAAGAAAGCCAGGGATCTGGGCTTGATGCCAACCTTGGGCAGCTGAGTGTGTGGAACTTGCCCTCTCTCCTGGTTTCCTCCAGGGCTGTAGATAAGGTGAATAGGACCCAGGGTGGGGAGCCCAAAACTAGGGGGCATAGTTTTAAGACGGGACGAGAAAGATTTAACAAGGAGCAATATTTTCACACAGAAGCTGGTTTGTATGTGGACTGAGCTACCACAGGAAGGGGTAGATACAGTGATAACCTCAACAAGACATTTGGACAGGTTCATGAATAGAAAATGTTTGGAGGGGTATGGGCAAACGCAGGCAGGTGGGACGAGTTTAATTTGGGAAATTCAGTCCGCACAGATGAGTTGACCTGTTTCTATGCCAGGCGAAAGTTAGGCCTGCAGATACTGGAGATGAGAGACGGGAGTGTAGTGCGGAAAAAGTACAGCAGGTAAGGCGGCATCCGAGGAGCAGGAGAGAACTTCGAGTCTCCTGCTCCTCAGATGCTGCCTGACCTGCTGTGCTTTTCCAGCACCACACTCTCTCGACTCTGTTTCTGTGCTGTATGAGTCTTTGTCTCAACGACTCTACAACTGGGAGAAATTAGAGAGACAGTCAAGTTACACCAGCAGTTACAAAAGAAACGAGACATTCTTGAAGAGGATACAGACCAGGAACTTAAGGAACCGAACTGGTGATTAAAAAAAGGTGAAAGTTAAAATACACGCCCAGATCAGGATAATACCACACAGAGGGTAAAAACAATGACTGCAGACGCTGGAAACCAGATTCTGGATTAGTGGTGCTGGAAGAGCACAGCAGTTCAGGCAGCATCCGAGGAGCAGGAAAATCGATGTTTCGGGCAAAAGCCCTTCATCGGGAATACCACACATAGTAGGGGGGAATAAGTGCCAGTAGGTCATAGAGTCAGAGAGATGTACAGCATGGAAACAGACCCTTCAGTCCAACTTGTCCATGCCGACCAGATATCCCAAACCAATCTAGTCCCAACTGCCAGCACCCGGCCCATATCCCTCCAAACCCTCCTATTCATATACCCATCCAAATGCCTCTTAAATGTTGCAATTGTACCAGCCTCCACCACTTCCTCTGGCAGCTCATTCCATACACGTACCACCCTCTGTGTGAAAAAGTTGCCCCTTAGGTCTCTTTTATATCTTTCCCCTCTCACCCTAAACCTATGCCCTCTATTTCCAGACTCCCCCACCCCAGGGGAAAGACTTTGTCTATTTATCCTATCCATGCCCCTCATAATTTGGTAAACCTCTATAAGGTCACCCCTCAGCCTCCGACGCTCCAGGGAAAACAGCCCCAGCCTGTTCAGCCTCTCCCTGTAGCTCAGATTCTCCAACCCTGGCAACATCCTTGTAAATGTCCTCTGAACCCTTTCAAGTTTCACAACATCTTTCCGATAGGAAGGAGACCAGAATTGCA
>NC_057748.1:21469990-21474728 GCF_004010195.1 Chiloscyllium plagiosum | reverse complement strand
GCACCTCACCTGTGACTATCGATGATACAAATATCTCAGCAAGAGGCCCAGCAATCACTTCTGTTGCTTCCCACAGAGTTCTCGGGTATACCTGATCAGGTCCTGGTGATTTCTCCACCTTTAACTGTTTCAAGACATCCAGCACTTCGTCCTTTGTAATCTGGACATTTTGCAAGATGTCACCATCTATTTCCTTACAGTCTATATCTTCCATATCCTTTTCCACAGTAAATACTGATGCAAAATACTCATTTAGTATCTCCCCCTCTTTAAGGATTATATTTACCTGCGAGAGTC
The DNA here is from genome assembly GCF_004010195.1 of Chiloscyllium plagiosum. Classification (NCBI taxonomy): domain Eukaryota; kingdom Metazoa; phylum Chordata; class Chondrichthyes; order Orectolobiformes; family Hemiscylliidae; genus Chiloscyllium; species Chiloscyllium plagiosum. The sequence goes on along the minus strand of NC_057748.1, from coordinate 21,474,431 downwards.
AGGTGTTTTCCCTCCTGCCAATTGCTTCCAGGTCCATGGCAAAAAGAAACCAACAGTCCAGGTGATGTTGCTAGGCTATGGCACTCCTCCCATTTCTCTTCAGTTTTGTTTTGTCAAGTAACTACGGCCACGTGGGCTCCCCACATTGGGAAAGATGGGCATCTTTAGAGAGTCAGCACACCCTGCTGGTTGCTGAGAAGGAGGGGTGCATGCTGCCTCTGGGTGGAGAGGTGTAGGGTCTGCAGGTTCGGGTTAGCTGGGATGTTAGTATAGGGGACAGTTATGGGTTTGAGAGATTGAGATGTAATGATATTGAGTGTGTGACTTTCATTGTGAACAGGAGAAGAGGCTGAGTGCAACATCAAACCAGAGCCAGGGGTCACATCTGTCCAATGGTGCAATCCCCCAGGAACAGGAAGAAGCTGAATTGATGGATGGACCAGCAGAGGAAGAAATGGCAGTGGAGCAGAGCAGTGAGATGATGGAAGAGAATGAGGAGCAAGAGGAAGAAGAGGATGAAGATGGATACTTTGAGGTAAAAAGCTCATAACAAAATCCACTGACAATATTTGTATGTGGACTCACTTTGGCAAAGTGCCAATAAAATGAAACATGAGACTGCTCGCCTGTCGGAGGGTCAGTGCTGAGGGAACGGGCACTGTCGGAGGGTCAGTGCTGAGGGAACGGGCACTGTCGGAGGGTCAGTGCTGAGGGAACGGGCACTGTCGGAGGGTCAGTGCTGAGGGAACGGGCACTGTCGGAGGGTCAGTGCTGAGGGAACGGGCACTGTCGGAGGGTCAGTGCTGAGGGAACGGGCACTGTCGGAGGGTCAGTGCTGAGGGAACGGGCACTGTCGGAGGGTCAGTGCTGAGGGAACGGGCACTGTCGGAGGGTCAGTGCTGAGGGAACGGGCACTGTCGGAGGGTCAGTGCTGAGGGAACGGGCACTGTCGGAGGGTCAGTGCTGAGGGAACGGGCACTGTCGGAGGGTCAGTGCTGAGGGAACGGGCACTGTCGGAGGGTCAGTGCTGAGGGAACGGGCACTGTCGGAGGGTCAGTGCTGAGGGAACGGGCACTGTCGGAGGGTCAGTGCTGAGGGAACGGGCACTGTCGGAGGGTCAGTGCTGAGGGAACGGGCACTGTCGGAGGGTCAGTGCTGAGGGAACGGGCACTGTCGGAGGGTCAGTGCTGAGGGAACGGGCACTGTCGGAGGGTCAGTGCTGAGGGAACGGGCACTGTCGGAGGGTCAGTGCTGAGGGAACGGGCACTGTCGGAGGGTCAGTGCTGAGGGAACGGGCACTGTCGGAGGGTCAGTGCTGAGGGAACGGGCACTGTCGGAGGGTCAGTGCTGAGGGAACGGGCACTGTCGGAGGGTCAGTGCTGAGGGAACGGGCACTGTCGGAGGGTCAGTGCTGAGGGAACGGGCACTGTCGGAGGGTCAGTGCTGAGGGAACGGGCACTGTCGGAGGGTCAGTGCTGAGGGAACGGGCACTGTCGGAGGGTCAGTGCTGAGGGAACGGGCACTGTCGGAGGGTCAGTGCTGAGGGAACGGGCACTGTCGGAGGGTCAGTGCTGAGGGAACGGGCACTGTCGGAGGGTCAGTGCTGAGGGAACGGGCACTGTCGGAGGGTCAGTGCTGAGGGAACGGGCACTGTCGGAGGGTCAGTGCTGAGGGAACGGGCACTGTCGGAGGGTCAGTGCTGAGGGAACGGGCACTGTCGGAGGGTCAGTGCTGAGGGAACGGGCACTGTCGGAGGGTCAGTGCTGAGGGAACGGGCACTGTCGGAGGGTCAGTGCTGAGGGAACGGGCACTGTCGGAGGGTCAGTGCTGAGGGAACGGGCACTGTCGGAGGGTCAGTGCTGAGGGAACGGGCACTGTCGGAGGGTCAGTGCTGAGGGAACGGGCACTGTCGGAGGGTCAGTGCTGAGGGAACGGGCACTGTCGGAGGGTCAGTGCTGAGGGAACGGGCACTGTCGGAGGGTCAGTGCTGAGGGAACGGGCACTGTCGGAGGGTCAGTGCTGAGGGAACGGGCACTGTCGGAGGGTCAGTGCTGAGGGAACGGGCACTGTCGGAGGGTCAGTGCTGAGGGAACGGGCACTGTCGGAGGGTCAGTGCTGAGGGAACGGGCACTGTCGGAGGGTCAGTGCTGAGGGAACGGGCACTGTCGGAGGGTCAGTGCTGAGGGAACGGGCACTGTCGGAGGGTCAGTGCTGAGGGAACGGGCACTGTCGGAGGGTCAGTGCTGAGGGAACGGGCACTGTCGGAGGGTCAGTGCTGAGGGAACGGGCACTGTCGGAGGGTCAGTGCTGAGGGAACGGGCACTGTCGGAGGGTCAGTGCTGAGGGCAGGAGGTCATTGTCCACATTGGAACCAATGACATTGGAAGGGAAAAGGTTGAGATTCTGAAGGGAGATTACAGAGAGTTAGGCAGAAATTTAAAAAGGAGGTCCTCAAGGGTAGTAATATCTGGATTACTCCCAGTGCTACGAGCTAGTGAGGGCAGGAATAGGAGGATAGAGCAGATGAATGCATGGCTGAGGAACTGGTGTAGGAAAAGAAATCTTAAACAGACCCGAGTGAGAGAACAACAGAAACCGCTCAGAATTGTTGGTAAAATTTGGTTAAAGGGCCTTCAGTTGGGATTGGAAACTGCAACAGTTTCTTCCCTTTGGTGTAATTCCACTAAACTCTTTGACATTGGAAGAAGACTTGCATCTCCCATTTCTCTGATAGATACAGTCCCCGATTGGTGTTGTAGGAAGTGCTGGGATGTTGGAGAGAGGGAGGGGAAGGTATGGTTGGTGGCATTCTGTCTGAAATGGTGGAGAATAATCCTTTGAATGTGGAGGCTTGTGGGAGGAACACTAAGGACAAGGCGGGGGGGGGCATGGTCACGCTGCTATGAATGTTGGGAAGACACAATTCCGCATGTGACAAATGTGGAAATTTCCTTTAACTCTCGTTGTCAATCCGACCTGCCAGTTTCCTGCAAACGAACTGGTTTTAGGTAAAAATGACTCCGAGTCACACAGCACGGAAACAGACCCCCTTAGTCCAACCCCCTCCATGCCAACCATAATTCCAAACTAAACTAGTCCCTCGTGCCTGCACTTGGCCCATGTCCCTTCAAATGGTGGCTCAGTGTGAGGCACTGCTGCGTCGCAGTGCCAAGTACGTGGGTTTATCGCCAGCAGAATTGAGCATCATGGTGACGCACGGCGAATTAGTCTACCACGTGGAACATTGTCGAAGGGCTTTTGTCCGAAACGTCGATTTTCCTGCCCCTCGGATGCTGCCTGACCTGCTGAGCTTTTCCAGCACCACTCTAATCTAGACTCCACCATAAACAATGTCTACTGCTCCACTCTCATCAACCTCTTTGGAAACAATCTCCAAACAAAAACTCAATGGAAAATCAGTGAAACGTGTTGGACTATAACCTGGTGTCATGTGATTTTTAACTTTGTCCACCACTGACACCTCCTCATGAAAAAATATTCAATCACGATTGTCAGACATGATCAAACAGGAAGTTAGCCAAACTTGGAGCTGGGATCTTTCTGATGCAGGAAGTGTTCTGGGGGTGAAAATGGACCAATTGGGGACTGTCACTATCAGGGAAATGGGCCAATCATGGAGCGTCATTATTCCTGAGATGGTCCAATGGTGGATTTTGGTTTCGGAGGCCTGGGCCTGTCGGACTGACATTATTGTTCCAGGAGATCACCATGAGATTGAAAAGCATCGCTGTGCCAAGTTGCAGATTCACGATTAACATTGAGGGAGAAAGCACGAGTGTAGATAATGTACCCAGGCCGTGGAGTGGATGAGGCTAATGAGGACAGTGGGGAGTCACATGGAGTTACTGCCACTCTAGCAGCACGTTCCCATGATGCTCTGTTCTTTCTCCCCACTCTAGGGGCCTAGAGTCATAGAGATGTACAGCACGGAAACAGACCCTTCGGTCCAGCCCGTCCATGCCGACCAGATATCCCGACCCAATCTAGTCCCACCTCCCAGCACCCGGCCCATATGCCTGTCAGCCAAAAAAGGGGCAACTCAATGTCATTTGGACTGAGATAGTCTCAGAGAGGGAGCTCCGGGAGAAGGTGGAGACACTAACCTCATGGGTCCGGGTCCAAGCAGCGACAGTCCCAGGGTAGAGTCCTGTCCTTCTGCCCCCGAACTGCGTCGAGCGCCACCCAGTCACAGCTAAACCGGGGCAGCAAGATGCCAAGGCGGCAGCAGCAAGAGGCACTCATCAGTGAGCGGAGAGGAGGGAGGGATGGACCTGGAGGTTGGGGGCACAATGAGGGGAGAGAGGGGTCAGTGAGGGGAGAGAGAGGGGTCAGTGAGGGGAGAGAGAGGGGTCAGTGAGGGGAGAGAGGAGGTCAATGAGGGGGGAGAGACGAGGCCAATGAGGGGAGAGATGAGGTCAAT
>NC_057748.1:21466405-21468978 GCF_004010195.1 Chiloscyllium plagiosum | reverse complement strand
AGAAGGGTCAGTGAGGGGGCAGAGGGAGTCAGTGAGGGGGTGAGGATTCACTGAGGGTGGTATCAGTGAGGGGGGGAGAGGGCTCAGGGAGGGGGGGAGTGGTGTGGGGCATGGGGTAAGCTGCACCAAATGCTCTCTCAGGATCAGGCCGGTCACTCTCCCCTCCACGGTGCGGCGCAGAACTGCACAGAGTTCTCTGTAAAGGCCTGGAAGCCTATCACACTGCTGCGGCAGGCTTAGTGTGTGGAGCACCGTGCTCTCTGGTCTCACTGACATGACACGGCCTATTCCAGCCAGCCCCTATCGATGGGGAGGTGCCTGGTTCACTCGACTGTCTGTCTGTTACCAGCCCATCTGACCCAGGTGACCGCTGCTCGCGTCTCTGCGTCTCACCAACTGCTTTCTTTCTCTCTAGAGTTTGCTCAGTGAGTGTCAGCGTCAGTGCTCCACACGGCTGAGTGAACCCTTTGACCCTTCCATCCACAGTGCGCTTCACCAACTAACCGACCAAGTCCACAGCCAGCAGTAAAGGGGAGGGAGCAGTTGGGCAACTGTAGGTTAGATGAGATTCCCTACAGTGTGGAAACAGGCCCTTCGGCCCAACAAATCCACACCGACCCTCCACAGAGTGACCCATTCCCCTATCCACCCTTGACTAATGTGCTTAACATTATGGGGTCATTTAATATGGCCAATTCACTCTCGCCTGCACCTCTTCGGATTGTGGGAGGAAACCAGAGAGAACATGGGGAGAGTGTGCAAACTCCAGACTGACAATGGCCCCGAGGCAGGAATCGAACCTGGGTCCCTGGCGCTGTGAGGCAGCAGTGCTAAGGACTGAGCCACCGTACCGCCCCAAATCCGGGCCTGAACCGACAAAGGTGCGGCCGATTCGATAATTATTATTGGAATTGTGAATCCATTCACCCCTTGAAGTGAAGCCTACGAGAAATTTAAAGTGAAGGTTTAGAGGGGATTTGAGGAAAGATTTTTTTCACTCAGGAGGTGGTAGGGATCTGGCACATGAGGGTAGTCACGACTGGATAACTTGCAACTTTTAACGCATACTTGGATGAGCACTTGAAGTGTCGAAACATTCAAGACTATAGGCCTGGTGCGGCCAATTGGGCCTGTTGTAGGTAATAATCTGTATCTGGTGGTAGAAACGTGATGTGCTGACAGGAGACAGTGAGGCCTGTAGACGCCAGAGATCAGAGTTAAGAGTGTGTTGCTGGAAAGGCTCAGCAGGTCAGGCAACATCCGAGGAGCAGGAGAATCAACGTTTCGGGCATAAGCCCTTCATCAGGAATTTTTTTTTGTATGATGGGATATGGACCGGGTGCTGGCAGGTGGGACTAGATTGGGTTGGGATATCTGGTCAGCATGGACAGGTTGGACCGAAGGGTCTGTTTCTGTGCTGTACATCTCTATGACTCTATGTGGTGAAAGGCCTCTTCTGTACAGTCTGATTCTATGAAAACACTTGCTTGTGGTGAAGTAGCTGGAGAGAGAGAGAGAGAGAGAGCTCAGCAAAAATCAGTATTCAGGATTGACATTCAAGTGACTGATCTGATTTTTATTTCCGTTGTGGGGATTTGAAGAGAATTAGAATGAAGAGTTGGAAAGGCGTTAGTTTAGGAGATGGATTTAATACCACCTGATGAAGGAGCGTAGCTCCGAAAGCTAGTGCTTCCATATAAACCTGTTGGACTATAACCTGGTGTTGTGTGATTTTTAACTCTGTACACCCCAGTCCAAAACCAGCACCTCCAAATCATGCCCATCAAGAATGTTCTGGAATTTTGCTGGCACATCATCCTTGCTTTGCTGGATGAATATAGTGGAACCTCTCCCTAGCGTTGACCTTTGCCCATCGCACACAGGGGTAAAGGATACAGAATGCACTGAATTGTGCTGATGGATGAGAATGGAATGGTGTAGGTGAGACGGGCTTCAGATTGGTGTGACAGGTCGGCACAACATCGAGGGCCGAAGGGCCTGTACTGCGCTGGAATGTTCTATGTTCTAAACAGATCAGGAAAACCCTGGACCTACAAAATAAACACAGGATCTCACCGTTCCCCGGAGATGAATTATGTTGTGAGGAAAGTCTTTATTTAATTTTCCTGCATCTTGAACACTCATGTTTTGAATTGTTTCTTGATGTGATTTTTTTAAAAAAAAATCCCAATACCCAATTTTAATTGAGATATGTTTCCTTAAATTGTTCATGTTTTCCACAACTGTACATGATGCAGCTGAGGAAATCCAGGGTGGGTCAATGTAGGTCCCTTGTCAATGTCACAAAGCTCCAGTGTCATAGAGTCATAGAGTTGTACAGCACGGAAATAGACCCTTCGGTCCAACCCGTCCATGCCGACCAGATATCCCAACCCAATCTAGTCCCACCTGCCAGCACCCGGCCCATATCCCTCCAAACCCTTCCTATTCATATACCCATCCAAATGCCTCTTAAATGTTGCAATTGTACCAGCCTCCACCACATCCTCTGGCAGCTCATTCCATACACGTACGACCCTCTGCATGAAAAAGTTGCCCCTTACGTCTCTTTT
>NC_057748.1:21458482-21465861 GCF_004010195.1 Chiloscyllium plagiosum | reverse complement strand
CTTGTGGCACTCCACTGGTCACAGGCCTCCAGTCTGAAAAACAACCCTCCACCACAACCCTCTGTCTTCTACCTTTGAGCCAGTTCTGTATCCAAATGGCTAGTTCTCCCTGTATTCCATGAGATCTAACCTTGCTAATCAGTTTCCCATGGGGAACCTTGTCGAACGCCTTACTGAAGTCCATATATATCACATCTACTGCTCTGCCCTCATCAATCTTCTTTGTTACTTCTTCAAAAAAATCAATCAAGTTTGTGAGACATGATTTCCCACACACAATACCATGTTGACTATCCCGAATCAGTCCTTGCCTTTCCAAATGCATGTGCACCCTGTCCCTCAGGATTCCCTCCAACAACTTGCCCACCACCGACATCAGGTTCATCGGCCTATAGTTCCCTGGCTTGTCCTTACCACCCTTCTTAAACAGTGACACCATGTTTGCCAACCTCCAGTCTTCCGGCACCTCACCTGTGACTATCGATGATACAAATATCTCAGCAAGAGGCCCAGCAATCACTTCTCTAGCCTCCCACAGAGTTCTCAGGTACACCTGATCAGGTCCTGGGGATTTATCCACCTGTAACCAGTGTGTTGGGGGAAATAATTAGATTAAAGCATAAGGGACTCAGCACTTTGTTCCAATCACTCACCCCCTTGACATGCTCAATGTGAGCAATAGATGACCGAAGGAGGTCCTTCAGTGCTGACGAAGGGTTACTGAACTACAAAGGTTAACTCTGCTTTCTCTGCTCTTGGGCGGTTTGAGCTTTGGAAGAGGCTGAATAGGCTAGGGCTTTTCTCCCTGGAGCGTCGGAGATTGAGGAGTGACCTCTCTCTGTTTCTCTCTCTCTTCCCCTGACCTTCTTTACAAAGGTAATATGGTCAGGTGACCAGCAGCAGAAATGACTGGTGAGACTGGTTAAGAGCTACAATCAAGCATGCTGGGAATTTTGGTCAAGCTAGGTTAAACTCTGACCTCAGTTAAACTGCAGCGAGCTCCGCTGTGACCTGTGGCTTCCAAAGTTGACCAAATAAAGCAAGTTTTGTGGTGTCTCCAGCCACAATGGCACGACTATCGGAAAGATGCTGTGAAACCTGAAAGGGTTCAGAAAAGATTTACAAGGATGTTGCCAGGGTTGGAGGATCTGAGCTACAGGGAGAGGCTGAACAGGCTGGGGCTGTTTTCCCTGGAGCGTCAGAGGGTGACCTTATAGAGGTTTATAAAATCATAAGGGGCATGGATAGGATAAATAGACAAAGTCATTTTCCCCAGGGTAGGGGAGTTCAAAACTAGAGAGCATAGGTTTAAGGTGAGAGGGGAAAGATATAAAAGGGACCTAAGGATCAACTTTTTCACACAGAGGGTGGTGTGTGTATGGAATGAGCTGCCAGAGGAAGTGGTGGAGGCTGGTACAATGACAGCATTTAAAAGGCATCTGGATGGGTATATGAACAGGAAGGGCTCAGAGGGATATGGGCCAAGTGCTGGCAAATGGAACTAGATTGGATTGGGATATCTGGTCGGCATGGACGGGTTGGACCGAAGGGTCTGTTTCCGTGCTGTATGACTCTTTCCAACAGACGTGTTGAGTTCCTCCAGCAATCTCTCTTTCTGTCTCAGTTTTCCAGCATCAACAAATCCTTATTTTACTGTCAGAATGCTGGCAGACCGAGCTGCTCCCGGTCTGAGGTGAAGCTTACAGGTGTCACAGAACATAGGAACCAGGAGACCATTCAGCCCTTCAACCTGAATCTATCACTACCAACTGGAATCAATGACCAATTGGCAACAATTTCAACCACCTTGGTCATACTGTTTATAATCACCAGGTATAGTGTGACTGAGTGCATGAAAGGATTAATTAGTTAAAGATTAAAGCTTTCACCTTGTAGTCAGTCATAAACAAAGCAGATGGGAACTACAGATAGAGTCATAGGGTTGTACAGCATGGTCCCTTGTAAATCTTTCCCCTCTCACCTCAATCCTATGCCCTCTAGTTTTGGTCTCCCCCACCCTGGGAAAAAGATGTCTGCCTCTCATGATTGTATAAACCGCTAAACGGTCACCCCTCAGCCTCCGACGCTCAAGGGAAAACAGCCCCAGCCTTTCCTTAAAGCTCAAACTCTCCAACCCCGGCAACATCTTAGTAAGTCTTTTCTGAACCCTTTCAAGTTCCACAACACCCTTCCTCCAGGCGGGAGGCCAGAATCGAGTGCAGCAATGGCCTAACCAATGTCCTGATACGGAAATGAATAAAAACAAGGCATTCCAGCTGTCAGGGCTCGGAGCTAGAAGCCATATTATCGGACTGACCCCATCCCTTATCACCACATCAGTTTCCTTCTTGCCTTCCTCAATGTCCAAACTGTATTGAGTGACCTTGGCGTAACCGAAACTGCGTCCCCCTGTGTAGGTTATTGCTGCTTGATAGCATCATTTCTCTGGTGGTTTTCAGTACTGGGGCGGTAATTAGCCGGGTGGGGATCCTGTTTCCAGTCCTGTTCACCTTGCAGCCATGCATCTCTCTCTATATGTGGCCTCTCTGGCCTCGTTGTGAAACCTGCGTCCATTTAGATGGAGTGACCTTAACATTATCTTCTTGACTTCACTCGGGTTTCAAAGCGTGTTCAACGCTGGACCTTGCTTCCTGCGTTTTCTAGTCTCCCACACAGCTATTTGTTTCTGATAGCCAATTTAAGCCCCTTTCAATGTGGCTTCCCCTCAGGTTCACATCCCCCCAACAAACCCGTCTCGCCACATGTGACCACACTCTCACTTTAAAAAAGGTTATTTTTGTCCTAGGATTTTTTTTTCGAGAGAGAGGTCATAAAGGCAGAGGTGTTGACGTGTCTGGTTTAACAATGGCAGAGGAATGGCCAGTTCTCCCAGCTCAGGTTCCTCTAGTTTGGTTTTAGTTGTAATAGTCGCAAGATATGAGTCCAGGGGAGTTACAAGCTTCAGTAAAGAACTCCTCTGACTTTCTTCTGAAATCTCTCTCAGGATGTTGTTCCCTCCTGCCTGTAAGAATCTGTGTTTGAATTTACCTTTTTGCCAAGGGGTGTGTTTATGGGATGTTAATTAGTAACAGTTACTGTATGGGGTCGGTTCAGTTTCCAATAGTTAAGTTAGTCTAAATTCCACTTGCTTTTTTTTTTAAATGTTTAAACTGCAGTGTTTAAATAAATTCGGTTTTGCTTTTGGCTGTATGGTTGTCCTGCTGCATCACAGCTGAACATCCACCTCATATTATTTGGAGATGCCGGTGTTGGACTGGGGTGGACAATGTTAAAAAAAATCACACAACGAGATTCAAGATGGTGGTAGCCCAGCAAGTCGTGAGTCTGTAGTGTTCCTGCCTAAGGCTCGGGCAGAGTGGGGCACCCACCTTCACCACACCCTTTAAATCATTTAAGGTGGCATTTGCCCAGCGTAGTTAGTCACTTTACATAAAACTTGGACAGTTTGGTGTTGTTCTTAAAACGACCAAGGGCAAAACTTCACGTAGTTCGTAACAGGCGGGGACCCCTCCCCAACCCCACTTCCCGCAGCAGCGGCCGGCTCGAGGGGGGGGGGGGGGGGACTTACCTGCAGAGCCGAGCCTGATCTCCGAGACCAACAAGCTGCAGGAGAAGATCGACACCTTTTATTGAGGCGTCCCGGTCCAGGTGGGAGTCGGGCTGCGGAAGCACGACCGAGAAATCGAAAAAAACTCGAGCAGCGTGTCGGAGGGGCGGAGCACCGGGCCGCAGCCTCGGAGACGGCTGCCGGGCCGACCGTGGGTTGGGTCCGGGCCCTCGAGCAGCGAATCCAGACCCTGGAGGACCTCAACAGTCGGGGCCGTCGATAAAATATTCGGTTGCTGGGGCCAACTTGTGGATTTCTGGAGCGATGGCTCCCACGGTTATTGAAGTTGGAGTCGGGACCAGGCCGGGTGCGGGTGGAGTGGGCCCACCAGGTTGCTGTACGCAGGCCCGGGCCGGACCAGCGCCCCCGCCCAGTTCTAATCCGACTCCAATGTCCTAGAGAAAAACAAATGCTCCTGGAAGCCTCCAGATTTCTGGGGAAGGATCCTCAGGCCATGATGCACAAGGGTTCCAGGATAAAGTTATTCCAGGATTTTTCTCCAGCCGTGGTCCGCAAGAGGAGGGCATTCGATGAGGTGAAGAAGCGTCTAAATATCAAATACTCCATGCGTTACCCAATAACGCTGCGCTTCAGCCTTGAGGGATCCGTGTACAACACTGGATCACCGGAAAAAGCTAAAGAATTCTTGGACTCTCTTAAATAGACTGTGGGACTTTGACCGTGTGGATAATGATTTTACTTTACTCCCCCCCCCCCCCCCCTTTGTTTAACCTTTCTTCCTTCTTTATCTCTTTTCCATCATCTTTCCCAGGGCGTTGGGCAGAGGGACTTACTCTTTCCTCTCTCTTTGGATTTCTTTACAGATCGTGCGGCTTATTCGATACGTGTGGGGGGAAGGGCGTTTGTTATGTCCTACCTCTCCTTAGAGCAGAGTTTCCTTCTTTTGTCATTTTACTGAGTTACCTAATACTTGCTGGGATTGTAACTTTGTAGTTTTATATATTTATATTTTGTATTATGCTGGCTAAACACACCTAGGTGTTGGTGTGGGGGTCACTCACTTTTAGCTTTGGTTTTATCGATCACTTGCATTTGTTTCCTCCATTCTGTAACGCCTGGGCCAAGGGCGAGGCACTCGTTAGGAGAGGTTATGGTGGGGTTATTGATAGTCAGTCACGCCCCCTGGGAGTAAGGAGGGGGAAGTCTCCTTTCAAATGTGTTTCTTTTTTTTAAAATTAGGGATACTTTTTGATTGCGTTGATGTAAATGTCTTAAAGGATTTTTGCTTTTGTGAATTCTTCACGGTCTTTACTCAGGGTGTTTTGAATGGGGTTCTTCCTCCTGGGAGAGGGTCTCGGGGTTTGCCTGGACGATCACGGCTCGCCATTCGCTTCAGTGGTACACCTGGAGTGTCAAGGGGAGTAATCCACCAATCAAAAGGAAAAAGATATTATCAAACCCCAAAAAGGAAAGGGTTGATATAGTTCTTTTACAGGAGACACATCTACTTGACAAAGAGCACTTAAAATTACAACAGGGTGGATTTGATTGGGCTTTTTTCTCATCTTTCAGTTCAAAAAGTAGGGGAGTAGTCATTCTCATTCGGAATTATCTTCCTTTCCAAATCTTAAGTCAGATAAAAGATGAGTCTGGACGGTATATACTGATCAAAGCCCTAATATACGGAGAGGAATATGGAATTTTGAATCTTTATTGCACCCCCTTAAATTTGTATCAGAAGCGTTCTCCAAGTTGATGGCTTTTGGGGCCTACCATTAAATTATAGGAGGAGATTTTAACTGTATTATGGACCCAGAGACAGATAGGATACTTAAGAGCACTATGGGTATATCTCTTAGATCTAGACAATTGGGGGATCTGATTAAGGAGCGAGGGTTAGTAGATGTGTGGAGGTGTCTTCATCCCCAGGATAGAGACTACTTTCTACTCTAACCCACACACGTGCCATACCAGAATTAATATGTTTTTTGCCCCCTTGACCCTTTTGAATTCCATATTGTCCTGCAAAATAGGTAATCTAGCTATTTCTGATCATGCTGCAGTATATATGGAAGTCAAGATTAGGGATGATGGGATAGGCCCCCGACATTGGCGTATGGATCCTTCCTTATTGAAGGATAGCAAATTTATAAAATATTTTTCGCAGGAATTCAAAACCTTCTGGGAAATTAATTCTGGTATGGCCAGTAACCCGTCGATGATATGGGAGACCACTAAGGCATATGTGCGAGGCTTGGTCATCTCATATCCTGCGACCCGGAAAAGACAAAAAGGAGAGCAACAGCACCTGCTCAAGGCTCGCTTGAAGGCAGCTGAGACAGCGTATGTTGACGGGTCGTCCATTACTAAGCTACAAAGGATCACAGCCCTTAGCGCAGCCTTGAATACCGCACTTACCCAAACAGCAAAGAGGGAAGTATTATTCGCAAAGCAGAGACTATATGAATATAGCGACAAGCCTGGCAGATACCTAGTTAGGAAAAAAAAGGCTCCTCAAGCTACCACGTCCATGAGAGAAAGTGCTGGTACCTTGACTTGTGATGGTAGAAAGATCAATACAGCCTTTAGGAAGTTCTATTTTGAACTGTATAAATCGCAGGTTTGTGAGGATAGAACTGAGAAGATGGAGTCCTTCTTTAAAAATTTGGCCTTTCTGGATTTAACCTCAGAGCAGGTGTCGATCTTGAACGCCCTCCTGACAACCCAGGAAGTACTGGACACGGTTAGGCAGCTTCAGAGTGGCAAGGCGCCTGGGCCAGACGGATTCCAGGTTGAGTTCTATAAAGCATTTATAGGGGAACTGGCTGGGCCACTCATAAATATGTCCAATTACTCACACAGTCGGGGCTGCCTCCCGCCTTCGTTGAGAGAAGGAAATATTTCTCTCATTCTTAAAAAGGGAAAGGCCCCCAGAAGTTAGCTCTTCATATAGACCTTGCTAAATGTGGATTTCAAAATCCTTTCCAAAATGTTAGCATTAAGATTGGAGAGGGTCTTACCATACATTATAAAAGAGGACCAGACGGGGTTTATCAAGGGCTGCAGATCAACTAATAATATTAGAAGGGTCTTAAATATGATACAAACCTGTCAACGGGGAAGAATACCGGGTTTAGTTGTCTCCTTGGACGCAGAGAAGGCATTTGATTGGGTAGAATGGTCATACCTTTTTTACACACTGGAAAGGTTCGGTGTCGGAGAGGTATTTTCCAAATGGGTCTCAGTATTATACAATGACCCCAAAGCAGCTGTGATCACCAATGGTTTAGGTTCGGATAGCTTCAGTGTTGGTAGGGGCTGTCATCAGGGATGTCCTCTCTCACCGTTATTATTCACGCTAGTGATTGAGCCACCAGCAGAAGCTATACCAACTGACCCTAACATGGCGGCTCCGAGGGTCGGTTCAGGTAAACATAAACTCACTCTCGATGCAGATGATGTCCTCCTTTTCTTAAATGACCTTGTGATATCCTTGGCCCCGCTTAATTCAAGTGGTCAATCTATTTGGTATGTTCTCGGGTTACAAAATCAATTTTATGAAACCGGAGGCCATGCCGTTGGGTGGTCTCGCCAGAATATCCAACTTACCGGACGGATCTTGCTTTCCCTTTCGGTGGTCACTGGAGAGTTTGCTGTACTTAGGTATTTTTCTCACCCCAGTATAAAGCTGGTCAGCTGTATAAAGCCAATTTTGTGCACCTACTAGAGAAAATAATGCAGGACCTTCAACACTGGGGAGACCTCCCAATATCCTGGTTAGGCAGAGCAG
>NC_057748.1:21455593-21457982 GCF_004010195.1 Chiloscyllium plagiosum | reverse complement strand
TGTCATCAAACACAGAGAGTGACTGTGTACCTCCCACTGTCATCAAACACAGAGAGTGACTGTGTACCTCCCACTATCATCAAACACAGAGGAGAGTGACTGTGTACCTCCCACTGTCATCAAACACAGAGAGTGACTGTGTACCTCCCACTATCATCAAACACAGAGGGGAGTGACTGTGTACCACCCACTGTCATCAAACACAGAGGGGAGTGACAGTGTACCTCCCACTGTCATCAAACACAGAGAGTGACTGTGTACCTCCCACTATCATCAAACACAGAGGGGAATGACTGTGTACCTCCCACTGTCATCAAACACAGAGAGTGACTGTGTACCTCCCACTATCATCAAACACAGAGGGGAGTGACTGTGTACCTCACACTATCATCAAACACAGAGGGGAGTGACTGTGTACCTCCCACTGTCATCAAACACAGAGGGGAGTGACTGTGTACCTCCCACTGTCATCAAACACAGAGGGGAATGACTGTGTACCTCCCACTGTCATCAAACACAGAGGGGAGTGACTGTGTACCTCCCACTGTCATCAAACACAGAGGGGAGTGACTGTGTACCTCCCACTGTCATCAAACACAGAGGGGAGTGACTGTGAACCTCCCACTGTCATCAAACACAGAGGGGAGTGACTGTGAACCTCCCACTGTCATCAAACACAGAAGGGAGTGACTGTACCTCCCACTGTCATCAAACACAGAGAGTGACTGTGTACCTCCCACTATCAACAAACACAGAGGGGAGTGACTGTGTACCTCCCACTGTCATCAAACACAGAGAGTGACTGTGTACCTCCCACTATCAACAAACACAGAGGGGAGTGACTGTGTACCTCCCACTGTCATCAAACACAGAGAGTGACTGTGTACCTCCCACTATCAACAAACACAGAGGGGAGTGACTGTGTACCTCCCACTGTCATCAAACACAGAGGAGAGTGACTGCGTACCTCCCACTGTCATCAAACACAGAGGAGAGTGACTGCGTACCTCCCACTGTCATCAAACACAGAGGAGAGTGACTGCGTACCTCCCACTGTCATCAAACACAGAGGAGAGTGACTGCGTACCTCCCACTGTCATCAAACACAGAGGGGAGTGACTGCGTACCTCCCACTGTCATCAAACACAGAGGGGAGTGACAGCGTACCTCCCACTGTCATCAAACACAGAGGGGAGTGACAGCGTACCTCCCACTGTCATCAAACACAGAGGGGAGTGACAGCGTACCTCCCACTGTCATCAAACACAGAGGGGAGTGACAGCGTACCTCCCACTGTCATCAAACACAGAGGGGAGTGACAGCGTACCTCCCACTGTCATCAAACACAGAGGGGAGTGACTGCGTACCTCCCACTGTCATCAAACACAGAGGGGAGTGACTGCGTACCTCCCACTGTCATCAAACACAGAGGGGAGTGACTGCGTACCTCCCACTGTCATCAAACACAGAGGGGAGTGACTGCGTACCTCCCACTGTCATCAAACACAGAGGGGAGTGACTGCGTACCTCCCACTGTCATCAAACACAGAGGGGAGTGACTGCGTACCTCCCACTGTCATCAAACACAGAGGGGAGTGACTGCGTACCTCCCACTGTCATCAAACACAGAGGGGAGTGACTGCGTACCTCCCACTGTCATCAAACACAGAGAGTGACTGTGTACCTCCACTGTCATCAAACACAGAGAGTGACTGTGTACCTCCACTGTCATCAAACACAGAGAGTGACTGTGTACCTCCACTGTCATCAAACACAGAGAGTGACTGTGTACCTCCACTGTCATCAAACACAGAGAGTGACTGTGTACCTCCACTGTCATCAAACACAGAGAGTGACTGTGTACCTCCACTGTCATCAAACACAGAGAGTGACTGTGTACCTCCACTGTCATCAAACACAGAGAGTGACTGTGTACCTCCACTGTCATCAAACACAGAGAGTGACTGTGTACCTCCACTGTCATCAAACACAGAGAGTGACTGTGTACCTCCACTGTCATCAAACACAGAGAGTGACTGTGTACCTCCACTGTCATCAAACACAGAGAGTGACTGTGTACCTCCACTGTCATCAAACACAGAGAGTGACTGTGTACCTCCACTGTCATCAAACACAGAGAGTGACTGTGTACCTCCACTGTCATCAAACACAGAGAGTGACTGTGTACCTCCACTGTCATCAAACACAGAGAGTGACTGTGTACCTCCACTGTCATCAAACACAGAGAGTGACTGTGTACCTCCACTGTCATCAAACACAGAGAGTGACTGTGTACCTCCCACTGTCATCAAACACAGAGAGTGACTGTGTACCTCCCACTATCATCAAACACAGAGGAGAGTGACTGTGCACCTCCCACTGTCATCAA
>NC_057748.1:21432684-21435561 GCF_004010195.1 Chiloscyllium plagiosum | reverse complement strand
TCTGCGTGGGTTTCCTCCGGGTGCTCCGGTTTCCTCCCACAGTCCAAAGATGTGCAGGTCAGGGCAGATTGGCCGTGCTAAATTGCCCGTAGCGTTAGGTGCATTAGTCAGAGGGAAACGGATCTGGGTGGGTTACTGTTCGGAGGGTCGGTGTGGACTTGTTGGGCTGAAGGGCCTGTTTCCAGACTGTAAGTAATCTAAGAAATACCCCACTTGATCAATAAGAAACAGGTCTGATATACTGAAATCCTTGATGCCTTTGGCCACTGGAGATGCCTTTGGCCATTGGTCACATAAAATAAATATTTCTGATATTATCTCAAGACATAAATGCCAGTCTGACCAGCGACGCCCCACACCCCAAAATAAGTTAAAAAGAACTCCAGAGTCTGCTGTATTTTTGCTTTCGTCACCTAAATATAGGTCTGCTCATGTTTGTGGGATCTTATTGTGTGACCTTCCGTGGTAGTTATCTCATTAACGAGTGACCTCTTCAAAAGTCCCTGCATTAACTCTGAAGCACTAGTAGTGATTTTCAAAAACGTGGAAAGGCGCCATCAAAATGCAAGTCTTTCCGTCCTCTCTGAAGAGGCGGAGTCCGTGCCCTGGTAGCAGGCCCGCCCCCAGACCACTGCACCAATCGGACGGTCGCAAGGCGAAGGGGCGTGATTAGGATTGGCCAATGGAAATCGAGCAATGGTGGGACTCGTCTCTGAGTGACACATCCTTCACCAATGCGCTGCCGGAAAATATCCAACCAGTCGGCGAATGGATGCGAATATGCAAATACGCAGTGAAATTCTATAATCGATAAGATCAATGGTGTCTCATTTAATTTGAGTTCGGATTTAAAGTTTCAATGTGTCGGTATATGTGATGTTGTACTGTAAACGGGGATCGAAAGACTTAATAAGAGGTGGTCACCTCGATGTAAAAGGGGCCGGTATAGGAGGACATGAGGAAAGCGGGAGGGAAGTGTCAGAAAGTGCTTGGAGAAACTCAGCAATTTTTGGTGGGGAGGTGGCGAGGCTCCATTACCTCGTTATAGTGTTAAACCCCGTATGGGTTTCACTGCGACACCTCCCTGACAACTCACTAACGTTAACGAGAGAGTGGTCCCCGCGGGTCAGTCAGCACCGGGTCACAGACACTGTAGTGGGTCAGGTGTAGTCGCTGGGCTGTACAGCGGTGGTGGTGTTTGTAGGCAATCTCGTTGGGAAGGCTGCAGCTCTGTCAGGTATGATACCTGGGGGATGGTCCACTCGCTCAAAGACGCTCTCTGGGCCGTCTGAAACCTGTGGGTCTTCCAGCTGAAGGAGTCGACCCCGACTTGAGTGTTGCAGACCGGCACATTCCGAGGTCCAGGACTACGTGTTGAGGGACGCGCTGAAGGTCGGGGCAGCTGCCGCCAAGGCGCGGTGGGGAAAGACCACCGTTCTTTGGTGACCTTTAATGTCTTTGGTGACCTTTAAGCGGCAATTGGATAGGTACATGGATGGGTGCTTAAGCTAGGACAAATGTTCGGCACAACATCGTGGGCCGAAGGGCCTGTTCTGTGCTGTATTGTTCTATGTTCTAACATGGGCAGCACGGTGGCACGTCAGGGGAATTGGCCATGCTAAATTGCCTGTAGTGTTAGGTAAGGGGTAAATGTAGGGGTATGAGTGGGTTACGCTTCGGCGGGTCGGTGTGGACTTGTTGGGCCGAAGGGCCTGTTTCCACACTGTAATGTAATCTAATCTAAAAAAAAATCTAATGCCTAAGAACAGGGGGCCCACACAGTAAGGGGGCTCTGCTGAAGCCTCAGCTAAATATATGGATGGTAAACATACCAGGTAAAAACAATGACTGCAGATGCTGGAAACCACATTCTGGATCAGTGGTGCTGGAAGAGCACAGCAGGTCAGGCAGTATCCGAGGAGCAGGGAAATCGACGTTTTGGGCAAAAGCCCTTCATCAGGGATGCGTACAGACCGGTATATATGAATGACTAATTCCAATCTCTGCATGTAAAGAAATAGAATGTTTACGTATGTATGGCATCACCAATTGTACAGATCATCAAAATATTTTGTGAATAAAGTATATTTTTGAAATTTAAAAACATCAGGTATGATGGAGGTGCAGGACTGTGCGACACAGAATTTGTGGTCTTTGTAATCCAGTCTTTGAGAATGGATCGCAGGTTTTGGTTCATTAATATGTAAATCCTAGAACATTCCTGAGAGAGCTTAAGGTTTTATATTTTAAAAAGTGACATCTGAGCTCAGACATTGCATTAAACATGTGCGGTTAGGGTCTGTCTGTATCCCAATCTTGAGTCAGACTAGTCCTATTTCCTAAGTGGAATTTATAAAATATATCATGGATTGCCTGCCTGCACATTGTGCGCTTATTGAGCAAAATAGAATGTATCTGCAAATATCATGCTGCAAATACACCTTCATCCCACAGACATATAGGTGTGTGTGCATGAGAGAGTGTGAGTGTGAACATGTGAGTGTGCGTGAGTGCGTGTTTGCATGTGTGCAAGCTTGATGAAGTGTGTGTGTGTGTCTGATGGAGTATAAGCCTCTATGAGGGTGGGTGTGTGTGGGGTGTATGTGTGTGTATGAGAGAGAGCGCGTGTATATGAGAGAGGGTCTGTGTGAGTATGTAAGAGTGTGTGTGTGTGAAAGTGTATAGTGTAGTGGGGTCACCTGTAGTGTGACATGAACCCAAGGTCCCAGTTGAGGCCATCCCCATGGGTACCAGACTTGGCTATCAGCCTCTGCTCAGCCACTACAACGGCAGCATGCGGCTCGATCCCCTTCACCGTCAGGACCGAACACCTGAAGGTGCTGGGTATTTGGTTCGGGGGGGGCTGGGGCGTGCACC
>NC_057748.1:21428430-21432089 GCF_004010195.1 Chiloscyllium plagiosum | reverse complement strand
CCGTGACGCGGGACTCTGTGCTCTACGGCCTGTTCCCCGGGACGCACACCAAGATGAACATCAACTGTGCCTGGAGGATCATCAACTCGGTGAAGGACGCTCTCTGGGTGGTCCGAAACCTGTTGATCTTCCAGCTGAAGGAGTTGACCCCGACTGAGTGTTGCAGACTGGCACATTCCATGGTCCAGGACTACGTGTTGAGGGACGCGCTGAAGCTTGGGGCAGCTGCCGCCAAGGCGCGGTGGGGAAAGACCACTGTGTAACATCTGCCTGTCGGAGAAGAACAGGGGGCCCACGCAGTCATTTGGGCTCCGCTGACGCCTCAGCTCAAAATGTAATCGTACAGACCTGTAAATAGGAATGATTACTCTGTTTCGGTATGAAAACAAATGGAATGTTTACATATGAATGGCATGTCCAACTGTACAGACCATCAAAATATTTTATGAATAAAGTATATTTTTGTAATAAAAAAAAGCGTGCGGTGGCACAGACCGACCGGGCGTACATGAAGGATCTGACAGGCAGTGCCCTTCTCCCCACCAGCCGAGTGATGTCTTGGGGCTTGTTGGAAAGTTCTGGTGATGGGACATTCTGCCGAATGACTTTGACAGTCTGCCCAGGGAACAACCCGACAGGATCCACCCTCTCCTTTTCCCACAGGGTCTCGAGGACACTATGTGCTGACCCACCTCCTGATGGACGTGTGGTCAAAGGGGGTTTTCTTTGCAAATGTCTCCAGGAAGGCCAGGTGATAAGGAATGGTCCAACTATTCAAAGCGTTGTGCGACAATGAGGCCAACATCTGAGGAAGGGTCCCCACACCTGAAGCGTTAGCTCTGATTTCTCATCACAGATGCTGCCAGACCTGCTGAGATTTTCCAGTAATTTCTATTTTTGTTTCTGATTTACCACATCCACAGTTCTTATAGTTTTGATCCAGAGATAGCGGCTGGTCCAGCCTCTCCCGTGTTCTGTCGTCTAAGATCTCCGTGATAGAGGACAGGAACAACTGGGAGCCGCGCTGTCGGTCGGCTTCGCGTCATACAGACTGGCATAGAAGGATTTACTGATCCTCATGACGTCAGCCTGAGATGACGTTAGCGAGCCATCTTCTTCCTTCAGGCTGCTGATCACAGACCTCTCTTTGTGCACCTTCTGGAAGAAGAAACATGAGCACGTCTCGTCCTGCTCCACCGAGCGGACCCTGGACCGGAAGATTATCTTGGAGGCCTCCGAGGCAAAGAGCAGGCTTGCTGGCCCTTCCACCTCCTTGAGGGCCTCCGTGATATCGACCCCCATCGTCTGCAGCAGGAGCAGTCAACAGCTTAGTGTTCAGCTTCCACGTTCCCTTACCAGCCGCTGCTCGTCCTGTAGGTGACAGTTGGCCAGCAGGAGGCAGTGGTCAGAGAAGAACACCGGCTTGACGTTGGTGGATCTGACCGAGAGCGTTTGGGACACAAACAGGTAATCTATCCTTGAGCGGATAGACCTGTCTGCCCGTGACCAGGTGTATCTACGCTGCGCTCCGTCTGCAGGGGTGCTGAAGACGTCGTGCAGCTTGGCATCTTTTACCGTGTCCATCAGGGCTCTGGACGTGGCGTCCAGTTTACTGTCCCCCCCTGCCGGATCGTCAGCCCCATCGAAGATGCAGTTGCAGACTCCGGCCTGGACATGGCCACCAGCAGTGGGAGCAGCCACAGGAGGTCCAGCCGCTCACTCTGTCCCAACGGGGCACACCCGGTAATTAGTCTCAGGGGAGCGTGTCTGTACGTGACGTCTGCTCCAGGGAGGCGCCCGTCCACCACCTCCTTAACCTCGGAAATGGTGACATTGCCTCCTCACAGCACAATCCCCAGGCCAGAGGAACGGCTATCGTGTCCCTTCTGCCTGTGGGCCCTGAAACTGGACCACTCCCTGTCACTGCTGAGGCAGGGTATCCACGCTCCCACAGAAACAGGAGCCCAGCTTTAATGTTGGCCAAGCCAGCCCCCACCAGGGAAACACACTGCGTCATCGATTTAATGCTACGCACATTAATCCTGGCAATTTTCAAACCCACAGAGATTTTTTTTTTCGATCACTTTACTGTGCAATAAGGATTTAAAGCTGGTCCTGTCGCTGGGCGTGCTC
Organism: Chiloscyllium plagiosum; assembly: GCF_004010195.1. Taxonomy (NCBI): domain Eukaryota; kingdom Metazoa; phylum Chordata; class Chondrichthyes; order Orectolobiformes; family Hemiscylliidae; genus Chiloscyllium; species Chiloscyllium plagiosum. The sequence goes on along the minus strand of NC_057748.1, from coordinate 21,429,956 downwards.
CTGCCCTCTTCTGGTGTGGGCCATCTATAGTACCCTCAACCAGCGCAGGGGGATCTGGGTATTACCCCTTGCTCAGGGCAGGGAGATCTGTCCTGTTTCCCCTGGGAGGGTGCTTTGCCCGTCGATCAGGGCTCCCCCCGCCCCCCCAAGGGAGAGGGGTGATCAGGTTCCATCAGGGTGAGGGTGTAGCCCGAAAGCTCCAGCCTTTATGCTGGGTCCTGAATCGGCCTGAGCTGTTGTTGTTCCCTGTTCCTGATTCGGAGCGTGCGCGCTGCCATTTTCCTGAATCTGAGCTGTCCGCGGAATCTCGTGCTTCCCAGCATCAGGAGGTGGGCTTTCTCTGGACCCCTCGCTGCTGAGCGAATTGGACAGAAATGGCAATGACCTGGATCAGACTGAACTGGAGCCAGTGAACATGGGGCTCTTTGGACTGGATCCTGCTCCATCCTCCAGGTCTTCCTGCCAAAGTACATTGTGTGTTTCATTCAGATATCAGACCCTCCCAGTACCTCAAATCTGTCTAAATATAATCTCGTATCAGTACAATATCATAGAATCCCTACAATGTAGAAACAGGCCATTCAGCCCAGCAAGTCCACACCGACCCTTCGAAGGGTAACCCACCAGACCCATTCCCCTACCCCATTACTCTACATTTACCCCTGACTAATGCATCTAACCGCCCCTGAACAGTACAGACAATTTAGCGTGGCCAATTCACCGAACACGTACATCTTTGGATTGTGGGAGGAAACTGGAGCACCCGGAGGAAACCCACAGGGTGGGGGGGGGATGTGCAAACTCCACACAGTCGCCCGAGGCTGGAATTGAACTCGGGTCCCTGGCGCTGGGAGGCAGCGGTGCTAACCACTGAGCCACTGTGCCACCCTATTCTCCAAATGAAAACCCTGTACCGAATCGAACTGCTCTTGTGACTGCGTGTATCTATATCTTTACACATAAAGTTGATTTTTGAAATTAAAAAAAATCTTCCTCTGAAGGAGGCGTTTTGTTGGCTGACCCGCAACCCAGCGTTGAGGGTCTGGTGATGTCCTGGAGCTGGTCAATCCCCGATTTCAACCAAAATCTTTCTGATGGGCATGTGAGATGGTCACCACATTCGGAATATCATTGCCCCCACCCCCCCCATTCCCAGGTTCTCCAGAAGGTCCATTTTACTTGTTTTTCGGGGCAATCTTTTTCTTTCCCCTAATGTTGCAATGATTCTAGACCATCATATAATCCTTTGGTGATCACTTGGAGCCTGTCGGAGGCTGAGGGGTGATCTTATCGAGGTTTACAAAATTATGAGGACCATGGGTAGGGTAAATAGACAAAGTCTTTTCCCTGGGGTGGGGGAGTCCAGAACTAGAGGGCACAGGTTTAGGGTGAGAGGGGAAAGATATAAAAGAGACCTAAGGGGAAACTCTTTCAGGCAGAGGGTGGAATGAGCTGCCAGAGGAAGTGGTGGAGGCTGGTACAATTGCAACATTTAAGAGGCATTTGGATGGGTATATGAATAGGAA
>NC_057748.1:21417725-21426274 GCF_004010195.1 Chiloscyllium plagiosum | reverse complement strand
CCGGGCCTGCATAAAGGATCTCACAGGCAGAGCCCTTCTCACCACCAGCCCAGCCATGTCTTGGTGCTTGTTGGAAAGTTCTGGCGATGAGGCATCCCGAGCCCTTGATGCTCTTTGATTGAAACACCTCAGTCAGTACCTCTCCCTCTTGCCCATCGTCCGTAGCTGCCCCCCCCTTTCAGCTTCAGACTTTATTGTCACGTGCACTCTCTAAGAACAGGAGTACAGTATCGCCGCACACAGCACCATCTTCTTTTAGTAATCCCTGCAGTGTGGAAACAGGCCCTTTGGCCCACTGACCTTCCAAAAACTATCCCACCCAGACCCATTCCCCTGTTACTCTACATTTACCCCTGACTCATGCACCTAACCTACACATCCCTGAGCAATACGGCCAATTCACCCTAATCTTTGGACTGTGGGAGGAAACCGGAGCACCCGGAGGAAACCCACGCAGACAGAATGTGCAAACTCCACACAGTCAGTCGCCTGAGGCGGGAATCGAACCTGGGTCCCTGGTGCTGTGAGGTGGAAGCTCAGGTGCAAGTGCCCAGGTATAAAAACTTAATGGAGAAAGTGAGGGCTGCAGATGCTGGAGATCAGAGCTGAAAATGTGTTGCTGGAAAAGCGCAGCAGGTCAGGCAGCATCCAGGGAACAGGAGAATTGACGTTTCGGGCATAAGCCCTTCTTCAGGATTCCTGAAGAAGGGCTTATGCCCGAAATGTCGATTCTCCTGTTCCCTGGATGCTGCCTGACCTGCTGCGCTTTTCCAGCAACACATTTCCAGCTATAAAAACTTAATAACAAGGTAGAAAGAAATATGGAGGAAAGTTAAACATTAAAAGTTAAACATTATTTTTCAACTTAATGCTAAGAGTGGCAGGAAAGATAAAAATAAAAATAAAATTAAAAAAATAATGTTCAACCACTGCCGTCTTTGTACGCCATGCCGGGACGGCATTCCCTATGAGGGGTTCGATGTCCTCGGCTTCACCACGCTTTCCCTGGGCTGGCTCGATCTCCCCTGTGGTGGTGGGGGGGGGGGTGCAGGGGGAGCTTCCATCACCGCGCCGGCATGTCAGATCGCCAAAGCCCCAATCCCGGCCGCCGTCCACGCCATAACCTCGGACACGCCGTCTGTCCACGTGCTGGGCGTGGGAACTAACCGAGAGTCCAAGCTGCCCCCACCCAGCCGTTACCTCACACGGGACACCTCGCTGACCGCCAGGCTCAATGAACCCAATACTGCCGCTGCCTCTCTCCAGAAGGTGGGCTGCGAGAAAAATACTACAAAAAAAACCCCTGGAAATAAAACAAGAGAAGTAAGTAAAGGGAGAAGAACAGCAGAAGCAGTAGACAAGCCCAATCTGCCACCATCTTGCGCCCCTCAGCACGTAGTCCTGGACCTTGGAAGGTGTCAGTCTGTAACACTCGGTCAGGGTCAGCTCCTTGCTCTGGAAGACCAACACGTTTCGGGCAGATCAAAGAGCGTCTCTCACTGAGTTGATGGTCCTCCAGGCGCAGTCGGTGTTTGTCTCGGTGTGTGTCCCGGGGAACAGACCGTAGAGCACAGAGTCCCGCCTCACGGAGCTGCTCGGGACGAGCCTCGACACAACCCACTGCGTCTCTCTCCAGACCTCCTTCACAAAGGCCCATTCCACAAGGAGGTGTCGTTTCACCAGTACAGCCCTCTTGAGAGTGCCAGCTCCTCGTGGGTGCCCAGTCTAGAGCTGCTACAGCTGTTCAAAATCTTTCCCGTTTCACATGGAGATAGTGCCACACGACATGATGTGTGGTGTTGTCAACGCGAAGGCAGGAATTTGTCTCCACAAGGACTATGTGGCGGTCACCCTTCGTGGTACTGGGGTCATGGACAGATGACCTACAGCCAGCTGTCTGGTAAAGATGAGGTGACATATGTTGGCTCCCTCACCACCCTGTGGCAGACCCAGTCTTTAGGACGTGACCAGCTCGGTCCGTAGTACTGCAGCCGAGTCACTCTTGGTGGTGGACATTGAAATCCCTCCACCCAGAGTAGATTCTGGGCCCTTGCCAACCTCAGAACTTCCTCTGAGTGATGTCCAAAATGGTGGAATACTGATCCAGCAGCTGAGGGAGGAGGGGAGGGGAAAGTGAGGACCGCAGATGCTGGAGATCAGAGTCAAAAAGTGTGGCGCTGGAAAAGCACAGCCGGTCAGGCAGCACCCGAGGAGCAGGAGAGTCAACATTTCGAGCATAAGCCCTTCATCAGCAACGTTACCTCTCCTTTTTGAGGGGGGGGATGGTACATGGTAATCAGCAGGAGGTTTCCTTGCTCATGTTTAACCAAGAGAATTCATGGGGTCAGGAGACAATGTTGACAACTCCCAGGGCAACTCCCTCCTGACTGTACACCGCTACCTCTGCTGGGTCTGTCCGGCTGGTGGGACAGGACATATCCGGAGATGGTGCTGGGGGTGTCTGGGATATTTTCCGTGAGGTATGATTCTGTCAGTATGACGATGTCAGGCTGTTGCTTGACTCGTCTGTGCGAGAACTCTGCCAACTTGCGGTTCTGGCCCCAGATGTGAGAGAGGATATTTTTGCTGGTATTGGTTTTGGTGTCATGGTCAGTACCAAGTGGTCCGTCCACTTTCATTCCCTTCTCCTTCTGCTTGTCGTTACAGCTGAACGACTTGCTCATCCACTTCAGGGACAACCACCTAGTCCAGGAGTAGGCCCTGCTCCCCACCAGCCGAGCGATGTCTTGGGGCCTGTTGGGAAGTTCTGGTGATGGGACATTCTGCCGAATGACTTTGACAGTCTGCCCAGGGAACAACCCGACAGGATCCACCCTCTCCTTTTCCCGCAGGACGTTACGTGATGACCACTTCCTGATGGACTTGTGGACAGAGGGGCTTTTCTCAAAGGACTTTATGAACAATTTACAAACATCGAGGAACTCAAAGGGATTTCAAAGGTTGGAGAACCGTGAAACCTCTCCTCGAGTCTCTTTGGGATTTTCCGAAGTTCGCTAATCCGGCCTCCATTCTGTTTGATCCCCAACTTTCCCACTCGGTCAATTTAACGCTCGAAACAGCTTCCTCAGCAGCCGCCTTCCATCCATGGTCCCTGGATATAGTTAACAATAACAACGCACACCCCTCTCTCCCTCAGGCCACATCAGTGAGGATCCACTAAATGTTTTACATCCCCCCCATACCCACTTTGCCCCTTCAGGTGTAACCCTTGCTGGTTTATCTGGTTTCCATGGACACCAGCACAGTCTGGATGTGGGGCAGGAGCCCGCCCCTGGGTGATGGTGACTCCTGTTTGAGTTCCTTATTGGTGAAGACAGCGAGTTGTAGGTGACACGGGGTGGTGTTGTGGGGGGGGGTGTGGGGGAGGTCATATGGCTTTTGGTGTTGTCCTGGCTCCCACTGCACCCCCAGACCCAGGGCCCCTGGAGTGAGCTCCCTGACAACCATGGCCCAGTGGATGGGGGCTGTTAGGGAGGGAGTCACTGGGTTTAACCCCGTGTTGGTCACCTGAGGTGGTGAGGGGGAAGTGGGTACAGAGGTCACTCTGAGGGGGAGTGGGTTCAGAGGTCACTCTGAGGGGGAGTGGGTTCAGATGTCACTCTGAGGGGGAGTGGGTTGAGAGGTCACCCTGGGGGAATGGGTTCAGAGGTCACCCTGGGGGGGTTATGGGTGCAGAGGTCACTCTCGGGGTTTGTGGGGTACATAGGTCTTGGGGGTGGGTGGGGGGGAGTGGGTGTAGAGGCAGCAGAGAATGATCAGAAGCACTGATAACATTCCAGTTGAAATGCCAGTTTAGGGGCGATGCTGCTGGGTGGTAGTGCCACTGGACTAGTAATGCAGAGGCCCAGGCTAATGTCCTGGGGGGACACTGTCTGATGGATACATGGGGACAGCCTCTCTTGTGTGTACACACAGCCCCAGCCGTTTGAAATTGATGGGACAGAGTGGGCAGGTGTAAGTGAGGCAGTGCATTCACTGTCGCCCACCTCCTCCTTTCCCTGAGGATCACAGTTTTCGATGGGACCAACCCGGCCAGTCCCTGGAGATTCCCTAACCTCAGGTACACAGGGTACGGGGCTCATTCCAAATCAGGAGCCCAACTGGGATTGGATGGGACAGATTAAAGTGATCAGAACAAGGGCTCATGGTGATATCCCACTGCCCAGCAACAGGAGGGAGGGCAGTGTCCAGAGTCAACACTGGGCTTCCCGTTAGACTGACACTGTTTCACTCACTGACACATTAATAGTCACGAAAGCGGTTCAGGCCTGTACAGTAGCATATGGAGAAACTAACAAACGTTGGGCTCTATCCAGCAAAACAAACCAAAGGCATTTCTTATTGATGCAAGACACTAATTTTATGTATTTGAGGCACTGGGAGGGTCCGATAACTGAACAGACCCCCGTTTCCCTTCAGCAGGAAGCCCTCAGACAGGGGTCCTTCCCCGCTGCCCCTTGGCAGCAGCTGCCCCAAGCTTCAGTGTGTCCCTCAGCACTTTGGAATATGCCAATCCTGGACCTCGGAATATGCCAGTTCTAGACCTTGGAATGTGTTTGTCCTGGACCTTGAAATGTGTCAGTCTGCAATACTTGGTCAAGATCAACTCCTTGCTCTGCAATACCTTTTGGGCAGACCAAAGTCCATCTTTCACTGAGTTGATGGTCAACAATCAAACAGTTAAAGGTAATGAGAGCCTGAGGCCTAATTCTGTGGACAATCTGAGACTTGCAAATAATCCTTTTTATATTTCACTTGACTGTTCATTGGATTGTGATTATAGAGAAATTATAATGTAAAACTTTGTTTCCATTGTCATATACAGATATTATAAAAATAAATGCGATGTTTCTGTTTTTCTGAACAGAATCACAAAGTACTTTAAAATCACCGGTGATACGCCCGGTGATTGGGCGGAGAAAGAATTTAACATCCATCTAGTTCATCTTCCGCAGTTGTTGCTCGATGTAATGGGAATGGGGTTACTGACTAATCACTGCATCGACTTGTCCACAACAAACCCACAGATGCGTTGAGATAAATTCCTCAGCGATGGAGAGCTGAGGGAGACCTCTCTCTCTCTGACCAGCTGCAATATGGCCTTCCTCCAACAGATGTCAGTGTCTTGTATCGCTGCCAAAACCTTCGGTTGAGAAATCTCAATCCCTGAGGATCTGTCAATGCTGAGTTGATTTTAAAAACTTGAGATCCATCTCAGGGTAAAAAGAAAAGGGTCAGTTAAGATTTCCAAATAATCGTAGTTATAGATTTTGAATTTTTAAAAATATTCATTCAGAGGATGTCACTGGCTAGGCTAGCATTTATTCTCCATTCCTAACTAAGAGTCAACCAGATGGCTGTGGGTCTGGAGTCACATGGAGGTCAGACCAGGTAAGGAGTTTCCTTCCCTAAAGGACATTAGTGAATTCATTGGGTTTTTCCTGACAATTGAAAATGGATTCATGGTCATCATTAGACTCTTAACTCCAGATTTTACTGAATTCAAATTGCACCATTTGCCATGGTGGGAGTTGAACCCCAGAACATTACCTGGCTCTGGATGTAGGGTTTGCTCGCTGAGCTGGAAGGTTCATTTTCAGACGTTTCGTCACCATACTAGGTTAATCTAACATCTTATTAGGTTACCCAGTGTGGTGACGAAACGTCTGAAAATGAACGGCACGGTGGGCAGCACGGTGGCACAGCGGTTAGCACTGCTGCCTCACAGCACCAGAGACTCGGGTTCAATTCCCGCCTCAGGCGACTGACTGTGTGGAGTTTGCACGTTCTCCCCGTGTCTGTGTGCGTTTCCTCCGGGTGCTCCGGTTTCCTCCCACATTCCAAAAATGTGCAGGGTCAGGTGAATTGGCCATGCTAAATTGCCCGTAGTGTTAGGTAAGGGGTAAATGTAGGGGTATGGGTGGGTTGCGCTTCGGCGGGTCGGTGTGGACTTGTTGGGCCGAAGGGCCTGTTTCCACACTGTAACGTAATATAATCTAATCCAATCTAATCAAACCTACATCCAGAACCTCCACCTGAGCTACAGATCTTCTCAAAACTCGTTAATATTACCTAGGTGTCTGGACTAACAGTCCAGCAATAACATCACTAGTCATTGTGTGGTAATTGTTTGAAACACAATAAACATCAAAGTTTGTGAGAAGATTTGTAGCTCGGGTGCTCGTTGCTGTGGTTCTGTTCGCCGAGCTGGGAATTTGTGTTGCAGACGTTTCGTCCCCTGTCTAGGTGACATCCTCAGTGCTTGGGAGCCTCCTGTGAAGCGCTTCGGTGATGTTACCTCCGGCATTTATAGTGGTTTGAATTTGCCGCTTCCAGTTGTCAGTTCCAGCTGTCCGTGCAGTGGTTGGTATATTGGGTCCAGATCGATGTGCTTATTGATTGAATCTGAAGCGCTTCACAGGAGGCTCCCAAGCACTGAGGATGTCACCTAGACAGGGGACGAAACGTCTACAACACAAATTCCCAGCTCGGAGAACAGAACCACAATAACACAATAAACATTAAAGAAATTCACTAAAAATCTTTCTGGTCAACAGCAGGAAATTGGGATTAGTACTTTATATTAGTACAGATTTGCTGGGCCGAAGCACCTTTTCTGCACTGTGTGAATCTACGAATACATAAGACAGCCCGAGACAATAAGGGAGGACCCCATGCTACGAGCAGGGAGGGTTTAATTACAGGTGCAGAGGTCAGCAGCGTTCCAATGTGCTTAAACACAGCAGGCACTGTGCAAGCCCCAAGGATTGAGATAAGGGTCAAAAAGTGTAGCTCTGGAAAAGCACAGCAGGTCAGGCAACATCCCAGGAGCAGGAGAGGCAACGTTTCCAGAATAAGCACATTCCTGATGAAGGGCTTATGCTCGAACCATCGATTCTCCTGCTCTTCGGACGCTGCCTGACCTGCTGTGCTTTTCCAGCAACGAACTTTTCGACCCTGACTCTCTAGCATCTGCAGACCTCACTTTCTCCTGAGAAATACGGGTGTCCGGTAAACACTGCGAGATCACGGAAAACCGAGGGCTGTCCATCACTGACCATGCAGTCACACGATGAACCTGATTGGACGTGTGTGTGATCAATTAGCAATGCGATTGGTCAGTAAATGTCAAAGGCGGGCTGAATACAAACGTATGAACGTTTATGTCTTTCCTTTGTTCGGGAAAGAAGCCTCTGGGCCCAGAGAGGTCTGTTCCCATTGGTATAATTTCTATAAACACTTTAATTCTGCCTCACAGCACCAGGGACCCAGGTTCGATTCCAGCCTCGGGCGACTGACTGTGTGGAGTTTGCACATTCTCCCCGTGTCTGCGTGGGTTTCCTCTGGGTGCTCCGGTTTCCTCCCACAGTCCAAAGATGTGCAGGTCAGGGTGAAATGGCCATGCTAAATTGCCCGTAATGTTAGGTGCATTAGTCAGAGGGAGATGGGTCTGGGTAGGTTACTCTTCAGAGGGTCGGTGTGGACTGGTTGGGCTGAAGGGCCTGTTTCCATACTGTAGGTCATCTAATCTTTAATGCTAGCAGTAGACTCCACCCTGAGTGTCAAGTGATTTATTTAGTTCCACTCCAGAGATGGAATGATGGTCCCACATTTTGGACCAGGGTCGGTTGATTATTCCCGTTTCTATTTCATGCTCCATTCCCTCTGAACCATATCCCCAGCACCTTCAGGTCACCTGACGGTGGAGGGGATAAAGGATCGGTCGGCACAGCTCCCAAAGAATGCGGCCTCGCTCTTGCCTCGAGTTACCTTGGCGGCCCAGGCCAGTTTGAACCAGTCAGAGCTCCTCGTGAGTCTGTGCGGGATCCGAGCAGGAAATGACGACGTCATCCGTGTCCAGGGAGGCCTTGACCTGCGCAGAAGATTCAATGAGGAATTTCACAGCTCTCCACGCTTTGAGATCCCTTCTTGAGTTCCTCAGTGTCCCCTGGGGAACAGCTTCTGTTTCCTTCATCCCCGTTGCCTTCCTTTGAGAGACTCTGCAGAAGGTAGTGGTGAGAGAACACAGAGCCAACCTGCTTGTCTGAGAGTGAAGGGGAAGGGCAGTAGGTCCAGGGAACCCTGGATGTCGGGGGGATATCGAGAGCTTGATAAAGGAAATAAAAGGAAGAATATGTTCGATACAGTGCATTAAAAACAAGGGAGGCATTTATAGAGAGTGAAGTGGGAGAGTAAGTAAAGAAATTAGGAAGGCAAGAGGGGGCAGAGTGGATGAAGGAAAATTCCCCTAGATATTTTATAAGTACATTAGTAAGAGGATTACTGGGGTAAGACTGGGACCTGTTAGAGACTGTGGGAAAATATCTGCCACCCTGTCTACCCATAGTAGTCCCACACAGAACACAGGAAAGCAAACTTGGCCAAACTATCCCAGAAACACCCAGAATGCCTCAGCAGTGACCAAACAGGCTGACAAGTGAAACCAGACAGCACTTGTACACAAGGGAATACACTTCACAAAACACACTAACAATACCCGGGCAACACAGCTGTCCCAAAGCCCCGAG